>NC_025998.2:4524767-4600492 GCF_000442705.2 Elaeis guineensis | reverse complement strand
ACTGTTGAGTATCACATAGTAGACAGATAACTGCTGAGTGCCTATGCCCCCGACCGCCCTCCGACCCCATCTCCATTGGCCGACCTCCTCCTCGGCTCCGTGTCGCCCCCGATCGCCCACGACCCTCCCGACCCTGCGTCGCCCCGACTGCCCCCTGACCCCATCTCCATCGACGACCTCCTCCCCAGCCTCGTGTCACCCCTGACTGCCCACGGACCCCTCCTTGCCCCTGTGTCGCCCCGGCCGCCCCCCGATCCCATCTCCATCGGTCAACCCCCTCCCTAGCCCCATGTCGCCCCGGCCCCCTCCCCGCCTTATGTCGCCCCCAGTCGCCCCCCGACCCCAACCCCGCCCTCGTATCGCCCCCGGCCGCCCATGGCCATCTCCCCCCCCGGTGGCCCGATCAATAAAAAAAAAAGATAGAAAGTACCCTTATTTCGATGGACGACGGACGGCAACGACGGCATTGGAGGCGGTGAAGGAAGAGGGTTTCAAGACGGCAATGGTGGCAGAGAGGTGGATGGCAATGGCGGTCGGGGGCGCGACGACAACGATGACGGTGACGGTGGAGAGGCGCTCGCTGGCGGGAAGAGAGGGGGGAGCGCTCAAAGAGGGAGAGGAAGAGGGGAGAGGGAGATCACGATTGGAGAGAGGAGAGGGGAGAGGGGAGAGCTCGGAGAGGGAGGGGGGAAGGAAGAGAGTTTCGTGCGAAGGGACATCGAATTGACTTACATTGAATACAGAACTATTAGCGATAAAAATTTTCATCGCTAATACTATTATTAGCGATGAAAATTATTTTCGTTGTCAATAATTTTCTTCAAAAAAATTTTCTCTACTAAAAAAATTTTTCTTTAAAAAAATTTCACCAAAAAAAATTATTGATGATGAAAAAAAAAATATTGTTAATAAATTTATTAGCAATAAAAATTTGATTTTTGTCATCAATAATTTCAGCCAAAAATATTTCTCCACTAATTTTTTTTAAAAAAAATTTCATCCAAAAATAAATTATTGATGATGAAAAAAAAATTTTCATCGTTAATAACTTTATTAGCAACAAAATTGATTTCTGTCATAATAAATACCATCAAAAAAATTTTTTCTAACAATTTTTCTTTCAAAAAAAATAAAAAAATATTTTTAAAATAGTTTTTTTGATAAAAATAATTTTCATCGCTAATAATTTTTTTTTAATTAACAAATTTTTTTGTTCACCAAATTTGATTAAAATAATATTTTTAAAATATGATTGTCGATGAAAAATATATTTACATTGTAAATATATTTTTTTATAATTTTAATAAAAAAATTTAAAGACTATTTACGATAAAAATTTATTTACATCGATAATAATTAAATATCTTTTCAATAATAATTTCATAAAAAATAATTTTGAATTTTTTTATCAAAAAAATTTTTCATCTAAAAAATTTAACAACAAAAAATGATATTAAAAAAATATTCATGATGAAAAGTAAAATTAATTTTCTTTAATCTAAAAAATTTTTGGTCTAAAAATTTTTTTAAAATAATTTCATCAAAAAAATTAATTTTTTATTAATAAAAAAATTATATAAATTATTAATTTATGATTTTTCCTCCAAAAAAATTTTTTTCCTTCACAAAAAAAATACGTACATAAAAAATATAATTTTGATGAAAAATTTAATTTATGTCGCTAATAATTATTATAAGAACAGTTTTTAACTTCTGCAATGGAGTGGGCACTATGAGAGATCAATAACTTTGAGATCTTCGATCTCTAAGGAGCTCGTCTTCTTCTTGGAGTCCTTGTTCGAAAAGTCAGAGTGCGAGAATATTGCAGTAATTCTGAGATCACAAGAAAAATCTATCAAGATTGAAATTTAAAAGATAGGATAGGGACAGAAAGTTAGAGATCCAGAAGCTCGTATATTGCATGCATGTAAGGATTGAGTTTGAAAAATTCGTTAGAAATTGTGTGAACATCAAAGATCTAGCAATTAAGCAGAATCAAAGAAGACCTGTGGGTAGTGTAAATTATGTTATAAAGCATAAGCTCATATTTATGCTTTGCATTGCTATAAGATGAGTGCTCATTTTGTTTGTCTTCTCATGGTTAAAACTCTTATAGAGATACATTTGAGCGTCGATCGATGCAGAAAGCACGGTATCTTTCGAGATCATGAAAGTCACACTAGAATGCACTGCTTAACTATATGATTTCTACATGAAAAGAAACTCCTTTCATGCAGCTTAAGGCAGATACTCCATCAGAAAGATTCATTGATATCACTAGTAATAGTGATAGCGATGAACAGATGAATTTTTCGTTGCAAATAAACGTATAGCTAATTTCGTTTAAAAGGATCGATTCATTTTAATCCGTAAATATCATCTATTTTTATATAATTTTTTCATACAAAAAGTTAAATCTGGATCATAACTCACATTTGCTTCTTTATCATGTAAAAGGACAAAAGATGTATACAGCTGCTACAAAAAATAGATGCAGTTGCCTTACATAAAATAAAAATATAAATTTTATGATTTTTTTAAGTTTTAATTTTTTTAAATATTGATGATAAAAATATTTTCATCATAAATAAATATATTTATGATGAAAATAAAAGTTTATCATAAATAATAATTATTTATGATGAAAAATTTCATCATAAATAATAAGTAATTTTTAATTTTTTTTAATATTTATGATAAAAATAATTTTATTCTGAGTAATCTCATATTTATGATGAAATATTTTTTTTATCATAAAAATAATTTATTTATGATGAAAATTTTTATTACAAATAATAATCAATTTTTATTTTTTTTAATTTTTGATTTTTTTAACTATTGGTGATGAAATTTTTTATCAAAAATAGTAAGTATTTATGATAAATTTTTTTATCGTAAAAAGTATTTATTTATGATAAATTTTTTATTATAAA
This sequence comes from Elaeis guineensis, assembly GCF_000442705.2. NCBI lineage: Eukaryota > Viridiplantae > Streptophyta > Magnoliopsida > Arecales > Arecaceae > Elaeis > Elaeis guineensis. The sequence continues at coordinate 4,597,559 of NC_025998.2, read as the reverse complement.
TAATTTATAATTTATTAAAGTTTTTTATTTTTTTAACTATTTACGATGAAAAGAGTTTCATCTAAATAATCAAGTATTTATGATGAAAATTTTTTTATCATTGTAAAAAAAGTTTATTTATGATGAAAAATTTTTATCATAAATAATGAGTAATTTTTAATTTTTTTAATTTTATTTTTTTTTAACTATTTACGATGGAAATATTTTCATCATAAATAAATTATATTTACGATGAAAATTTTTTTCATCACAAATACTCAATTATTTATGATGTAATATTTTTATTATAAAGAATCTATAATTTTTAAATTTTTTATTTTTTAAAATATTAACAATAAAAATATTTTTATTGGGAATAAGCTTATTGCCAATGAAAAAATATTTGCCGACGTCGTAAATACTTAAATTATTTACGACATAAATAGTTTCATCATGAATATTTAAAAATTTAATATTAAAATAAAATAATATATTATTTACGATAAATATATTCATTGCAAATAATACGTATTTATGATGGAATAATTTTTTCGTCGCTAATACGCAACTATTTGCAATAAAAAATTATTTTTATCATAAATATTTTATTATTTACGATCAGTTTTATTTTTCACCATAAATGTTATTAGTGACGATGAAAATATTTGCGTTACAAATAATTCAATCACAAAAATGCTCTTTTCTTGTAGTGGCATCGTCTTTTTCTGATACCGACTCCCTTCGGTTGAGGGGAGACTTCCCACTTCGATCTATTTTGATTGTATCGGAGTCCAGACAAAGGTGGAGGCGGACGGAAGGATCGGGCTTGATTTCGGGCTTGGGCTTGGTTGGCCCGGGTTGGGCCAAAGATCTGCTCAAGCCCAGTTCGAAAGTAAAATGGGCCCAATTTTTTGGCCCAAGCCCGGCCTGAATGGTTTTAGGCCGAGCTTGAAGCCTGCCTAATGGGCCTCGGGCCGACTCGAGCCCACTTCCAGTCCTATGTAAACTGGCAGTTGGCTACTTGATTATATCTGTATATCTAGTGCATGTACGGAGGATCTAGATCCAACACTTGAAATGTTAGGAGTAAAAGGTTTTGATGTAGCAACAATTGCATGCATTACATTTCAAGATCAGTCCATTGTATTGTATTGATGCCCATGTTAACATGATATACCACATGGCTATACACCTCATATCATAGGGCTTGTGATGTACGGTAACTATAGTTAGGCGTGCAATGGCCTACCAAATTGATTTCTAGTTTTTGATGTATTACTCAAAACCCCAAGCTTAAAATTGGGTGGAAGCTTGGCTAGCTCATCCAAAATCTTACTTGCAAACATGAATGACCAATTGGCTTAGCTTCATTAACAATGGACGACGTGGTGTAGCTTCACCACAAAATAAAAAAAAAAAAAGGAAAAGAAAAAAAAAAGAAAAGAAAGAAAAAACCGATAGGATATGGTAGCTATTGCCAAGTCCATGTGAGCTAACTGCTAAGGTAGTTTTGTTAATTAAAAAAAAGAATAAAAATGGGACGAGAAATCGGCAACGAAACTTGGATGAAGCCACGTGGAGGAGCGTTCTCATCAACCACAACCGACGGGCTGCTAAATCATTTATCAAATTGACCAAAAAGCCCTTACTCCTGGTCGTATTTTGTGCATTGCTTTCACCTTTTGCACTCTCTTCGCCAGGTCAGTTTCGCCAAATGCGGAGGAGAACACTTTTTTTGACCGGTCACGAAAAATATTGCTGGTTCCCTACCCGCCTGGGGAATTAAGCTAGGCAGGATTAAGGAACAGATCTATACCAAAATTCCCCCATAACTTTGTTTTTTTTTGACATGCCAATTGGTGTCAATCGGTGAATTGCTGTGGTTTATAAAATTATCAATTTAAATTTTCATAAAAATTATTAAATATATCAGATCCATAGTGAGCTTAGATTGAAATGAATTCACGATAGTGCATTTGTATCCATACCATGTAACATATGTATGATGCAGGAGGATTAGTGTTAATAATAAAATATTTATTATATATATATATATATATTTATAACACATATATCTATGTCATGTAATATCATTATAAATAAATAATTTAAAATTAAAATGATTGAAACATCTTTATAGATAGATTTGTAAAAAAAAAAATTATAAAAATATACATATAAATAGTAATGTTATGAATATATTTATATAATTTTATAAATTTAGGAGGCTATATATTGAAAAAATTTATTGAAAAATGATCGAAATCTGGCTAAGACTTGAAAATCGTTTATGACTTCGCAAAATTGATAAATCAAAAAAAAAAAAATCACATGACATTATCATGCGCTTTTTCTTTGTTTAAGATATTAAGTTGTTCAAGCAACAGAACTCTGGTTGTACGATGAAACTAGACTATCTTTCATGTAACGTCGAAGTAAACATTTTGATGTAAAACTAAATTGTTTTAACTTTTTACATGAAGTGTTTTACGATAATATTGGAATGGTTGCAGCATGTGACTGCCATATTAGAGCATAATTTGTGATAATATTGGATATACTCTAAAAAAAGCTAACAAAATTTATATTTTTATTTATAAAAAAATTAAATAAATTAACTATAGAAGATAGTAAAATCAAATTGAAAAAAATTAAAAATATATGTAATACTGTCTTAAGACGTATTTTTATCTCTCGTGCAGAAATATCAAAAAATATCAATTCAAGATTTGATTGATATCCTTCGTTGCGAGTATGATTCTGAAGGAGGTTGATGAAGATCTTTCACACTTATAAAGATGAAAAAAAATATTATAATTAAGAGAGAAAATTATTGGAGAACGGACAAGAAGCTTGAAAAGCTCTTGGATGGCTTTTTGAATTAGTCTGAGGGGTCTTTTTATAGCCAACCTATTTTAATTGTTTGGACTGGTCCAACATTCAAAATTAAAGAGCCTAACATTTAAAAAATTAAAAGTTTAATATTTAAAAAATTAAAAATCTAATTTTAAAAAATGAGGTTGGCAGGTGTTAAGCCCACACCTGCATCTGCATCCGTGTCCGATCTGTTCGGTTTATATGTATTAAAAATTTTTCTTTAAGCCTCTTTAAACATCTCTAAGAGCTTAGTCAAATCTCTTTCTCACGTAAATGGCCTAAACACTCTTTTCATTCTTGACGTGGGGCTAAAAGTTATTAATCAAGATGACCAAAAAAAAATATATTTAGAGAAAAATTTATTTAAAAATTTTAATTTTTAAATTTAAATTTTCTCCAACAACTGCCGGTGTTATCCAATTCTGTATGGATGATCATCTTCCTTAGAAAGACTCCAAGCAAGTGGCTTGCCAACCCCCACCACCCCTCTCCCTCCTCTTTTTTTTTTGTGTGTGTGTGTGTGTGTGTGTGTGGAAGATGCGACAGATCAAGGGAGTTGGTGTTTATATTCGAGGTTCGGATAGCGGTGAAGCAGATTTTTCCTGCACAAAGATGAATGTTAAGTTGTGTTTTGTAGCTAGTAATTTATTTAGATTGTTGATAATTTAATATAATAATTTATATTATTATATTTAATATATTTTTTGAATAGTAATTCAAATTATTTTGACACTTTAGATTATTCATAAAAGATAATCTGGATTGTCTTGAAGAGGAATGACGATCTAGATTACTATTTTTTGATAATGTTATAAAAAAAATTTGAACAAATTATTTTTTCAAAAAAAATTATATAAAATTATTTTCTAACTTTCTCTCGTCCCCTGCATCCTCGTCTGCATTGCCTCTGGTCCATAGCTCCTCCATCTCGTTTTACTTGTCCTTATCCCCACCACTTCCTGACTTCTTAATGTCCATCTTCATCACCCCCATACCTCCACCTGGATCTGTCTCCTTCCCATCTCCTCAATATTCACAATTTTTCACATTGAGACGGTCTGTCACTTTTTTATGTCACCATCATGCCGACATTATTTTTATTATTTTTCATCAGAAAAAAAATATTAGAATAAAATTATTAAAAATATTTTGAGTTTTTAATTTTACATTATCTGATTATCGTTCTAAATATTTCAAACAAAATTTTTAATATTATTATAATATTATTTATATATATTAAATATAATAATTAATATAATTAATAATTTAATAATTATAATTTATTCTAAAGGTAATTTACGTTGGCTTCCAAGATTGTCCGGGGGATGCACCAAAGCAACCTTAAGGATCTCATAATTAGCTCGAGCTCCTCCTCGCTGGCTGTGCGAACAAAGTTATATTTTTAGTGGCATTGCTGTTGTCATCTGGTACCTATGCGGTCCTCTCCGCAGGAAACATTTTGTCCCATCTCATTGATCGGCCTCTATTGAGCACATGCAGTGTTAATGGCAATTTAGTATCAATTAACGCGGCGGACCTGAAATTTGTCGTTCCTTAGAAACCGGTGTTTTAGGAGAAACACGATAAAACTTAGATGATGGCGAGTATTGCTCTCAAGTGCGTATCTTGTAAGATAAAGATATAGATACGTTAAAACAGCTCCAACTAGCTGCAATATTGTATTGACAACCAAGCCCTTGGTCTAACTTTCCCCGTAACTAGTTAAGCATTGTAATCTCTACACATGCATATTTAACTCGATTGATTTGCAATCCAGAGATTGATGAGTCTAGTTATGTATTCATAAATTAATCGTAAAGAATTAAAGTTCTTCCACAATACACTAAAGGAAAGTTTTTACTTATATAAAAGTTACTTTTATTCCTCATATGATTGCAATATCCATGTGTGGAAGTGAGAATGTGGAAGCAAAAGCTTGAAGCAAATATAAGGTTTCGTTGCATTTGATAGAGCTCATGCTCTTCATGCAGTTATTTGCTGAGAGACAAGTCATATTTTGCTATATGCATTGGAACTTATTATGGTCAATCCCCTGGAACGTCTGACATCGGTGAAAAATACCTACAAAAAAAGTCCACACTGACTGGAGTTGTATCTGATGGAGACCGTCCGATGCTTAAGTCAGTGAAAAATAGATGAACAGTAAGTTGAATATTGAAAGTGACAGAGTATTTATCCAGAAGTATCTTATCAATGCTGTTCATTTATCTTTTTTTTATAGATAAGTTGTTGGTAATCATTTGTAACAGTTAGATACGTAGGTCCCGCTTATTCCAATACTATGTGATCGTGGGATGGACAATTAATATCTATTGATGATCATGGAATGTGGCTGTTATGCACTTTCTGCACTGACGATTTCTAATATACTGACTTTATGTCGATAGTTTGAGTGCGCCGACTATATGTCGGTAATTGTAAAAATCTGGATGGCCATCGGTCGATGACTCTGATATACCGATTGATCATTGGTTATGAAGTCAGTCGAGTCGCTATAATTAAATTATATCTGTCAGAAAAGTTGATTGAGAGTTGTCAACTGTCAGTCGGCTTACCGATTGATAGTTAGTGATCTGTGTCTATTAAGCCGATTGAAAATCAGATGATGTATTGTAATTGAGCCGGAACTCATTCTGCAGTGGAGCTTTGATGGTTCGTCATCCGTAACCGACAGATAGTCAGTTGACCGATTGTGAATCGGGGAAGCAGATTCAATTGCTCCAATAGTTGCCCCCACTCCCAAATCCAAGGTAGTTTGACATGTGGATTGACACGTGACTTGATACGTTGGATGAAGGAAGTTGTCATATATTATCTCGAGCTTCGATTTAACTGTAAGCATTAATAATTCCTTCGAAAGTTGAAAGATCTCCAGTCGTTTTGTATTTTCGATGGTCATGTGATCATTATTGGGAGTGTCAATTCGAGGAGATGACTCTTAAATGTTGTAGTTAGTTAAGCGGTCGGACAGTCCGATCGATTTGATTCTGGCTAGTCGGTTGCCGCCATGCGTCTAGTCATTATTAGCTCTTGATCGTTCTCACGGATAGTAGTGGTGTGGCATGATCTGACGATGGGTGCATCGAAAGATCTGATCGACAGTCGGTCTGGATGTTTCCACATATCGAAATTTGAGAGAATCTCAATTTGAATGAATTCATTTCAATCGTTGGGGGGGGGCTACACACACACACACACACACACACACACACACACACAATATATATATATATATATATATATATATATATATATATATATATATATATATATATATATATATATATATTGGATCCCCTTTTATCCTGCCGATTCCTCTTAGTGTTATTCTGAGAGTTTAAGAACTCTTGCAACTGAAAGCTTCCCTGTGGGTGTTGAAGACTACATGCTCTTTTCTTCCCATCTTCATGGTCTCTCAGGCATTCTTAGCTTCCAGGTTAGGCTTCCCCTTCTTCTCTTTCATTCCTTTGTTTTCCTTTAGATACCATTTCCAATGGCTACTAGCAATAAGAAAAAGAAGGGTAAGATCAGAGTTAGGGGGGAAGGTGACAGACCTGTAGATAGAGCCTTTGGTCCCTCTTGGGGTAGTCGGTCGGCTGATCCGGCTAGCGACTCTGTGTTGAATCCGATAGTGAAAGTTTCTTCTCTGTCGGAGTCCACCATTGCTCAGCTCCGGGAGCAGTATCGCATCCTGAACCAGTTTCGGCTGTTTGCATCTGGTTTAGATGGTTGAGTGATATCCCCACTTCTGGATCAAGTCACTTTCTATCTGGAGAACCTTCGAGCTGGGCTTTAATTTTCGATCCCGAAGTTTGTTCGGAATATTTTAGACTACTATCGACTCTATCCAGCCCAACTTGTATCGAATTTCATTCAGCTTCTTATTACTTTTGCCCTCCTCTGTCATTTGATCCCGATCGTTCCTCGGGTATCTCTCTTTCGATCTTTCTTCATCCTCCAACCCCACTCTAAGGCCGAGAGTCGGTGGTTTCTTAGTCTGAGGAAGGTCGTTCTTTCATCATCGATCTTTCGTCTTCTATTCATGATTGGAAGACAGTTCTTTTTCGTTTTTCTTCTCCGTCGTGGGGCTTCCCTTTCACCTGAAAAAATTTGAATGTCAGTCTCAATGAAAATAGTCGAGTTGATGTGGCTGATAGAGAAGACTTCTTCCGGCTGAAGGATATGAAAGTCCCACCACAAAAGGAATCGATGACAGAACAAATCTATATGACGCCGGACTTGGTCCAGTGCCCATTGTAGGTATAGCTTAATTTGGTTATTTTATTTTTCACTTGGCTTCTTTTTGCGATTGAATTGGTAATTTTTTACTTGCAGCTTGCAGCCTTCGGGCAGATCTCAACAGCTGATGTCCGATAGCACGTCGCCAAGAAGAGAGCTACGGCCCGTGCTGGGCCGTCTCATGCACCGAAGAAGAGTCGGCTTGACATATAGTCGGCAATGGCGACTTTGGTTGACACTCCATCGGTGGCTATCTTTAGATTTGGCATTGAGCCAGTCATTGTATTGTCGGTCCCGATAGTACTTTCACTAGTCGGAGCACCTCAACCCGTCAAGGAACTAGGAGGGGATGATGATGTCACGGTCGTTAAACTACCACCAGCCAGAATAATGCCGATCAGTATAGAGCCGATGGAGTCGTGGGTAATTCCTGCACCCGAACTAGGATCGGTCAAGATGGGACTGACACTATCCCGGATAACTTCAACATTCAAATGGATGGCGACATCAAGTGATCGGCTGCCTATTGGAGAGCGAGGGAAAGCACCGGCCAGCTCGACCAATGATAGATCGTCGATGGGCTTCACGGAGCTTTTCAACATTCGGATCCCAGCTAGTGAGTCAGCTTTGGTGAATCCAAAGTTGACCAAGTGACTATTGAGGTTGCACTACTTCCAGCCGATAGGGAGAATAAGAAAAGTCGGATGGTATTTGAAATGTTCTCGTCCTTCTACCCGACGATCCTCAGTGTAAGTCAGTATTTTACTTCTCAATCATTTTTTCTAACTTGTTGTTTCTTTTTTTTAGTTAGTGCATGATATATCGATGCTGGAGAGCGATTATCGGAAGATCACAGACTTTCGTCGAATGTGGACCGAAAAGATTTCAACCATAAATGCCGAGAAAGTTGCTATCGTGGAACGCCTCCAAGCGACAGTAGAGCGGGAGGAGAAACATCCAGAGGAGATTTTCAAATAAAGGCTGAATTAGAGTCAGCTAGGGCCGAAGTTACGTCGGCTAGAGCTGAAGCTGAGTTAGCCAAGCAAACTGTCATGTCCCAGGAGGTCCGGATTAAAAAGAAGAAGCATGCACTCAACAAGGTCCGGAAGGAACGTGACAACTTCTTCAAAGAGTTGGAGGAGGAGCAGGAGAAGCATCGGGCCATCAAAATAAAGTTGGCATTGGTCAATGCAGAGTCGGCCTCCACTAAGGAGGAAGCACAATCGATCAAGGAAGCTCTCAATCAAATGTAGGAGCAAGCTGTCGAGGATTACAAGGAGTCTGAAGACTTCAAAAATGAAATCCTCGAGGATGGTAGCATATCTTACTGGGTCGGTTACGAGGATGAGAGGGACATGGTCAGGAAGCTTTATCCTGACCTAGATCCGAGCAAAATAATCATCCCAGCTGGTACACTAGAAGAGGAGCCAGTCGATGATACAATTGCCCCAACTGAAGAAGAAGTCATTGAAGGGGCTGTCGTGATTGAAGAAGCTACACTGACTGCAATAGAGTCGGCCCTAGCTATGAAGAAAGCCATACCAGATTCAGTTAGAGTAGAATCGGCTACTGTTGAAGGCTACAAAATTGGGGTTACGGCGGCTACTGATACAGCTGAGGAAGAGGCTGATTGGTGATCGGTGTTGATATCTTTTTCTTTCATTTTTGTAATCGGACAATAGTCCAACTTACCTTTTGTAATCGAACTTTAGGTCCAATTTTGTAATCATTTGCTCATAAATGAAAAAGAAAATTTTTTAACACTTTGAAAATTTTCGAAGTATTGAACTCTTTGCATGTTGCTTTTTATTGTAGATGACCGTTGCCAATGCAATTGAATGTTAATCGGATTACCGATTATCAATCTATGCATCTAATGTTGATCTATAGTCATAGTAGAATAATTTGCCTGCTAGTCAGATATCAATCGATTTAGCTTTTAGACATAAATTTTTTTAAGTATTTGATAGACAGAGGTTAGCCGAATATACTTCAACTGATCGGAGTCAAGTTGGTATACTTCCTGCTCTATCAGAATCGAGTCAGCATAATATTTCGTTCAACCGTAGTTGAGTCAGCATAGTATTTCGTTAGATCGTAGTCGAGTCAGTATATTGTTCCATCCAACCTTAGCCAAATCGACATATTATTCTGTCTGACCATAGTCGAGTCGGCATATTATTCCATCCGATCATAGTCGGATCAGCGTGTAGATTCAATCGATCAGAGTTGATATATAAAATCGTTCGATTAGAGTCGGTTCGTAGATTCGATCGACCAGAGTCGGCGTGTAGTGAATATCGAATATGTCGAGAGCTAGCATGTCATGAATGCTGGGGGGTTAGGTGTCGACATGCTGTGAGTACCGAGAGTATTGTCAGTGCAGAGTGGGGCACGATGGTTGTGTCTTGAAGGTATAGCCTATGGCGTCAGCTCTTTCGGTTACTGTTGTCACTGTTCTACCATCTGTTGAAGACTGTGAACAGCTTCGGTGTCTTGCAAGAAGAATATAAATAGAGGGGGCTTGAGAGTGTTTCTGAATAATGTTGGGCTGCCGTTGATTGTTAGAGGGCATATACCGTAGCTGTGAGGTCCTGCACTTATTGAATCAAGGTGGTAAGCTGTTGCTGATCCGCCATCATCACTTGCCGTATAGCACAAGGCTCCATATTCTGGCTTAGACGGTCTCTTTCCGCGGGAAGATTATCTGCCATTATTGATGGACGTATTTTGGGTTTTTCCTCTTATTATGATAACTAGATCTTTACCCCCCTTCCTGGCGTGCCAATCTATTGTGGCTAATCTCCTAGAGCGTCTGACGTCGATGAAGAGTACCTGCAAAAGAAGTCCATACTTATCGAAGTTGTGTTCGATGGGGATTCTCTAATGCTTAAGTCAGTGAGAAGTGGACGAACAGTAAGTTGAATTTCGAAAATGACAAAGTATTTATCCAAAAATGTCTTACCAATATTATTCATTTATCTTCCTTTTATAGACGAATTGTTGATAACCATTTGTAATAGTTAGATACGTAGATTCCGCTTATTCTGATATTATATGATCGTGGGATAGGTAGTTAATGTCCACTGATGATCATGGTATATAGTCGTTATGCACTTTCTACGCTGGCATTTTTAATATACTGACTTTATGTCAGTGGTCTGAGTGTGCCGACTGTTTATCGATAATTATAGAAATCTGAATGGCTATCGATCGATGACTCTGATATACCGACTGACCATTGATAATGAAGTCGATCGAGTCGCTATAGTTGAATTATATCTATCAGAGAAGTTGGTTGAGAGTTGCCGACTATTAGTCGGTTTATCGATTGATAATCGATGGTCTGTGTCTATTAGATCGATTGAAAGTCGGATGATGTATTGTAATTGAGTCGGAACTCATCCTGCAGTGTAGTTTGATGGTCTATCATCCATAACGATAAATAATTGATTGGCCGATTGTGAATCGAAAAAATAGATTCAATTATTCCAATAAACTTATTTCTTTCGAGCATTGATCTGAATTCTCAGATCTATAATATTTTGTAACAGGCCAAGGATTTCAGTCCATGAATGAATAATGGAAACTAAGCAACAGAGAACCGGTACTCGCGTTTTGGATGCCTCTTTTGTCAATATATCAGATCAGAGGTGGTAGTTTTGTGGCTGGTGAATTTTGCAAGTTTGTCAGAAATTAAGCGTCGCAGTTCACCCAGCCTGCATCAGACCTGTCCTTCGAAGCCCCCATCTTGTCTGTCCATCGCCAAACAAAACATGCCTTCATAATTCTCTTGTTTGCTAGTGAGGGTGGATGAGTGGACCAGTACATGATTCAATTGGTCACCTTTATTTTTTTCTTACCAAAAAAAAAAATGTGAAAGACTACAAAACAATAATCTCGGTGCGTGCGAAACTCCTCATTGCCACTGCCGCCAGGCTTGCTTACGTAGTAGCCGACAGAAAAATTTAGTGAAAGAATAAATGCGGTAGGCTTGATGCCTGAACACAGCTAAAAGCAACATTACGATGTCAAGATCACAGGTAAAACATTAATACGATGTTAAAATTAGGTGAAGTTGTATATTAATGAGATCGAATGTATGAAAATAATTTTTTTTATATTTAATTAAATTTAAAATAATTATATTTATTTAAAATTTTTAAAATTATTTCATATATTTAATTATTTATATAAATAAATTTTAATTATAAAAATATAATAATATCATATATTAATAATATAATTTAATATAAAAAAATATTAAATTTCAATTATAAGTATATAATAATACCATATATATATATATATATATATATATATATATATATATATATGCGCCTGCGCGCGTGTGTGATGTACTTTGAGAAAGCCGGGCCTCTGGGTTGATGGGACAAGGACGAAAAAATTGCCTGGAGTTCCTGAGAATTTTCCTTGTTTTTGTATAAAGAAAGAATTTCCTTTGTTTTGTTTGGCTTACATGATGTTGTATATATATATATATATATTAAGAACAAAACAAATGCTATATTCATAATGACACTGAAGCCAAGAATTTGAAGCTACAAAAGCTCAACAAAACACGTACCAAGCATATACAGTGTTTAACCCATTATATATACAGTTACAAGAATAGACATGAAATCTAGGCAGTGTTTTTTTTTTTTTTTGCTAAAAAATCTAGACAGTGTTTGATATAGTTCCGCCCCCAACGTTGGAAGCTATGAATAAGGGGCTCAGGTGCTTCACATAAAATTCTGGCCAGCTCTTTGAGGCATAGCATAGGGAGAATTTGGAAATGTTGAGAGTAAACTACAGTGGGAGTTTACCACCATCTTCCTGAGGTATTTAAGATAGAGGAAAAGAAGTCTACCTCCTTGTATATTATTGAGCTCTTGGCATAGCTGTTCTGACCACATCACGAGCTGACCAACAAAAGAAAACCGAAGCCTGTGGATGAAGCCAAGACCATATGACCGTAGGGAGTTTGGAAGGGCGATACTCTGAGCAGTGATGTAATTACAAGAAGCATATGGACATATGAAACGTAGCAGATGCATGTGATCACAAACATTTGCATAAGAAGTCTGTAAGTCAATGGAGGGAGACTGAACAATAATTCTTATACATAAAAGCCTTCGATAATAAATAAGTAATAGAGATGAAAATAAGCCTGGATTGGGATATGAAATTGTGTGTCAAAACCAGAAGATCTTCCAAAAGCATGATTTGCACACTCTCATATTGAACAAAAACCCCGATAACAACAGTCTTCTGTAAATATGAACAAGTGACTGGCTTAACTTTGCAAGAAAACCCATCAGTCCAGAATAAAGCAGCCTCTATTGGGGAGTAAGGACCTGCAGCATCAGCTGAAAGTGACTCCCACCGATGAAGTAAGGTGTGAAATATATAGGATGCATAAAATATATGCTTTTCCATCAGTATGAGCTTTCTTGATACATCATTTGGAAGATAATAATCAAACAGCAGAACGTTACCCATATAAGTAGTTTAAAATATGCCACATGCACTCCATTTGTAATACATGCCAAATTGTACCTGAGACTGCATATGGAGTATCAGAGATATAACGACCACTTGTTTGGCTTATAATGAATGGTAGAATAAGAGCCATCTCCCATCAGAGAATAAAATATGACAATCATCATTTGGAGTTAAGCGAAATGCCGGTCAAAATCCCATTTCATACGAGAAAAGTAAATTATGATACAAATCCTATCAGTTTGGACATCATCTGAGACAGAGGGACCAGACGTATCTTGATATTTAATTAGTAGCAGTTGTATAGCCAACTGAAGAAATCTGAAAATCATACTAAAAATAGGATGGCAGTAAGTTGGTATAGGTAAAAACCAGATGCAATATAAGTGATTGATATCCGCAGAGCATAGTCTAGAGATAGAAATCCCATCAGTTTGGACATCATCTGTTATAAATGGATTTTACATGATGTTGTACTTTGAAAGAGCTATTGTTAAGAGAATTATGAGACGAGAACCTCTGAAGATTCTCCCAACAAACACTACCGCTCATGTCACTGGCTCAATGTCGCAGTTGGTGATTGGTGAATATGGGCTTCAAAGTATTGTAGAGGATCCGGTATCACATGATACAGTAGAAAAAAATAAAATAAAATAAAAAATATAATATAAATATATAGATCGATCTCAAGTCTATCTTCACGGGGTGTGCAAGCTTCACTATGAGAAAATAAAATACAACCAATATAAGAGAAACTCATCACTCAATCTTTGTACAAGAGTCTCTCAACAAGAAGCCTCAAAATCTTGATAAAAGCTTTTTAAAATCTCTCTTGAAGTCTTTCTACACCTCCAGAATGTCACCAGCTATCCAATGCAATAAACAGCTCGTCAATCAGAGCTATATAGGCTCCAGAATCTCAAAAATACTGTTATAGAGGAATACAGAGTCCCAATCAATCCGAGAACCATTCGTGACCGTTCGATCACACATTACAGCTTTTGATCACGTCTGATCACCCTCGGAGTCATCTTCAGCCGTCCGAATGTGAATGGCTCGCTCCAGAGCCATCAGATCGTGAAAAAATGAGCGAAGACTGCATGATCGGTCCATGCGGCCTCCATGGACCGCCTAGCACCCTGCGATCCACAATGGACCACGTTGGGGCACCCGGGAGTGCGCTGGGCCCGCCCGGTACATGCCCGTGCACTGGCCGTGCGTCTGTTGGGCCCCGTCGGCCTCCATCGCCTCGTACATCGTGCCACCTGCTCCGAGCTTCTTTCATACGTATTCTCACCGTCTGAACTCTGTTTGGATTGTTCTTGAGCTCGTTGGTCTCCGTTCATCATTTTGGATCTCGCTGTAGGCTCAATGTGAACTAAATCTCGAGGCATCAAATTTTAACAATTTTCACCTCGACTCGATATTTGCCTCCATCTATCTCTGAGAGCCTATGATCCATCTCACCCCAATGTCCTGGGGTATGTCTGCTGTCTTATGGATGGGCAAATGTGGAGTTGAGCCAGTCCACTCGATCCCATCTCCATCATGGGCTGTGTCCACTCTGACCAAAGACCTGCTCGGGGTATCATCCTGTGGCAATAGAATTTCACTATGCGACGTCACCTCTTGTCCTCTCGAGTTTTCCGTCTAGTGCCTGATCTACCTCCACCTGAAGCTCCACCTCACACTGGGCTCCTCACCAGGTAGTAATGTCCTTTCATCTTCTTCTTTTCCTCCAGAATAATCCTATCGCCGTACAACACCTTCAGATTCCTTCACCAGCTACCGTCTGTAGCCTCTCGAATCCAATCTGCTCAGTGAGATAAGATTCTATCTGAAATCGGATATATATTAAATCTCCCTCAATCTCCTCACTGTACCATCATGTGTCCTCCAGCTGACCGTCTTAATGCCTTTGATCACATAGCTTGATCCATCCGGTAGATAAACAGTGTCCTCACTGCTCTCTAGGGAGTAAAACTGCTCCTCTCTGCAGCATACATGATAGGTGCATGCAGAATCTAAAATTTACTACTGGAAAGAAGTAGATACCTCGTCAGATATTTTTAGGATATCATCCTCTGACTCGCTACTGACCGTCGCTACAGTAGCTCTCATCTCATCCCTGAGTTGAGGGCAATCTTTGGCTAGATGCTCCAACTCATCACATCGATAATATCTGTCTTGCTCAAGTCTCTCATCCTGGACTTAGACTGTTCTCATCACGATCTCTTGTCGATCCGTCTGCCGCCTCTTGCTCCTCCAGAAACCACCAAAACTGAGCTGCTGCTTGAGCTCGAAGCTGGATTCTCCTCTTAAAAATCTCATTCTGGAGAATCGCTGTGGTGATCTCGTCCATCTTGAAGGTGCTCTTTTCCACTAGAAGAGCAGTCACCAAGACTACAAAGGGAGAAGCGATGCTAGCAAGATCAGTGCCCTGGTCTTCTCCTCAACTTTCTCGCCAATACTGAGAAGGTGGTGAGGATCTTCTGAAAGTGGCTGAGATGCTCCTGCATGCTCTATCCCTCAGTTATCCGCAGTTGATAGAACTGCCTCCAGAAAAAGAGGGTGTTGGTGAGAAATTTCATCATATACAACTCCTCGAACTTCGACCACAGCATCATCGAAAAAATCTCGTAAGTACATGGATCACCATCTCATCCGCTAGGTATAAGCGGATCGTATTCACCGCCTGCATCTGAAGCCGCCTCCAATCCTGTACCTCCATGGTATTCAGTTTCTCCTTGCACAAGAGAGCATCGATCAACCCTTACTGGATGAGCATGTTATTCACCCTCGCCTGCCACAAGGAGAATTTATTCTTTCCATCAAATCCGTTGATCTCCATCTTGATTATGCTTGTCTTCTCCATCTTCTATCTTGATCATCACCGCTGCAAGCTATGCTCTGGTACCACCTTGCTCTAATAGCAATTGTTGTGCAGGATCCGGTACCACATGATGTATAGGAAAAAGAAGAAATAAAAAAGAAACATAATAAAATACGTGGATCGGTCTCAAGCTTACCTCCACGGGAGTGCAAGCTTCACTATGAGAGAATAAAATACAACCAATATAAGAAAAACTCACCACTCAACCCATATACAAGAGTCTCTCAACAAGAAGCCCCAATATCCTCATAAAAGCTCTCTGAAATCTCTTTGAAGATCTTTTTCACCTTCAAGACATCACCAGCTATCCAATGAAATAAATGGCTCATCAATCAAAGCTATATAGCTCTAGAATCTCAAAAATACTGTTACAGTAGGAATACAGAGTCCCAAACAACTCTAAACCATCTGTGCCATCCGATCATGATCGGCTCACACCAGAGCTTTTGATCGCATACTAAAGCCTCTGATCATGTCTGATTACGCTCAGAGTCATCTTCATCATCGGATCATGAACGGCTCGCTCCAAAGCCATTGGATCATGCAAAAATGAGCGTGGACGCGTGATCGGTCCACCCGGCCTCCATGGATGTCCAGCACCCTGCGATCCATCGTGGATCGCGCAGGGTACTGGGCCCTGTGAGCATGCTGGGCCGACCGCGTGCGGCCTGCGTGCGCGTGCGCATCCGCCAGGCCCGACCGCACCCCGTCGGCCCGCACTGGCCTTCGCCCCTCGTACACCGTGCCATCTCTTCGAGCTTCTTTGTGCGTATCTTCGCCGTCTGGATTCCGTTTGGGCTATTCTTGAGCTCGTTGGACTCCGTTCGTCATCCTAAACCTCGCTGTAGATTCAGTATAGATCGAATCTTGAGATATCAAATCTCAACATAAAGACTCCATGCCGCACCAATCTTTAGTTGCCACGTTGGATCACACTACAAAAATTTAGACTTTTATTGATGAAATTTTAGTAATGAAATAAAAGTCTAGTCATTAAAGCCTCATATTTAGTCCGACAATAAGAAATGCCATAATAAATCATTTTGATTAATATCTTTAATAACAAATGAGATTTCATTATAAGATATGTATCTTTTGTAATTATTTTTTAATTTATTATAAATAATTTATTATTAAATAAAATTTTTTATAATAAAAAATAATTTTAGTATCAAAATTAATTTTGATCAACTTATCAAGATAATTTTATAATTCATTACTAAAGGGATAATTAAAACTTATCTCTTTAGTGATGATATTTTAAAATCATCACTATAGATATATATTTTTAATAATAAAATTTATAGAGTAGTCATTAAAAGTCTATATTTTTATGATAATATATTATATTATTATAATTTTAGTATTAATATCGATATAGTCAAATCACTAGTGATAATTTTATACTTTATTACTAAAATTTATATTTTTAATGATGATAAAAATGGCCACTATATGTATATATCTTTTAATGGCAAATGATAAAATCATCACTAATATGAATATCGATCAATATATTAATGATGATTTCATGATTCATCACTAAAATATATTCTTTTATGATGATTTTTTAAAATAGCCACCAGAGGTATGTAATATTAAGGGCGAAACAATAAAGTGGTCACTAAAACTTTATCTTTAGTACCAAGTATTATGTAATTACTATAAGCTTACATATATGATGAAATAATGATATCATCAATAAAAATATTAACTATAATAATATTTAAATAATATATATTAATCATTAAAATAAGATATGATTTTGACTTTGTACTTAGTATATTGTTAAAATAAAATCAATCATCATGAGAATTGGAGTAAGATTAGAAAATAATAAGATATACCTAATATCACATATTTTGATTAAAAATTTAATAGATTTTTAAATATATTAAACTATAAAAATTATTTGCTCTATATTGATTATATATTTTATATTTAGCTAGAATTTTTTGATAGATCAAATATTTATTTTTAACTTATTTTGATCTGATCTATTTAATGAATAAATTATATAAATTAAAATAGTTTAACAATTAAAGAGAATAATTTTTATTATAAATGTACCATTAATATTAAAAGTAATGTATAAAAATTAGATAATAGTTTAAAACTTAATTACTAAAATTTTTCATGAAGACCGATTAAACTAAAGATTTAGATCACCAATCTAACTTAAATAAAATATATAGTATAAAGTATTAAAAGTTTCTATATTAAATACTATTATTTATTAATTATAGCATAAATAAAAAAATTATAAATTATCTACTTTTAAAGTGCTTTAGAAAAAGAAGATGATTAAATTGTTATAAAAAATTAATTAGTAAAAAATAAAATTATCATAATATATTTGAAATGAAAATAATTATAACATAAAAAAATTTAAATAAGTATAATAAGCTATGACTTCATATCAAAAACTAATATTATCGTAGTGGTTAGCTAGTTGGCAAATATCTAATGGGTCTTAAGGTTGATCTTTTATAGAGACTTATATATAAAAAATAAATATATAATATATTCATAAGATCTATATTTGAATCTGGTCAAAATAAATATAAATAAAGATGGCACAATCATAATTTGTAATAAACAAATTTTATTTTGATGGGTTATTTGTAAAAATTTTAAAATCTTTTATCATAGAAAAAATCATCACAAATGCTTGTCTTTAATGACTATTTTTATTTCATTACCAATTGTATCACCGTATTATGGTCAATAAAAATTGACATAAAAAATATTTTAACGATGATATTAAATGCTCATTAAAATTTATTTTTGATCATTAATTTCTTATCAAATATTATTTTTAGATCTTTAACAATTATTTTTTGATCTTTTGCTACAAATATAATCGTCACTAATATTTATCTTTAATGACCATTTATAGTTCATCATTAAATATAGTAATTTTTTTAATGATTTTATATTTTGATCACTAAAATTTTTAGCCACGATACCTTTAGTAGCCACCTAGTGGCTAAATATTGGCGATCATTAAAAATTTTTACTAATGAAAGTAAAAAAATTTATGATCAATTTTTCATTGCTAGAAACCTAAATTCTAGTAGTGTCATCAATCGATCCAATGATGTGAGGTATAGTATATATTAGTATTCCCACAAGATTTGTTTACAACTTGATATATATTTTTTATCGATTGTTTCTCTATTGCTGATTTTTCAATTTTTTCATCCCAATTGGGTCCAGCATCAACATTGTTGGTGATTGCAAAATGAAAATGAGAAATGAACTAAACCTAGTAGTTCAAAGGTTCTTGTAAGAATGTAGAGTGTTTGGTCCGTTTCTATTCTCTTCTAGTTATTTCTATCCCTCACAATTTAGAAGCTACACATTGGCATTGGAGAGATGGTCCATAGCAAGGAGAACTACAAGGCTGATTGCTCCATAATAATTATAAAGAATCTGTATAAAACTTTTTGATTTATTGTATGAGGTCAAAATGTGAAAGAGCAATGTAAGATGTCATCACCACATGTTTTCCTATGGTCTGATCTATTTTTGTACATGCTCTAATCTATGCATGGTATCATCAAATATTTGCAATGTAACCTTTTTTTTTAAAAGGCAAAAGTTCAACTTGAAAAATATAAATTTATTTTTTTTTTGAGAAAATATAAAAGGATTTTATCAATCCTAACTAAATGCAAGCTAAAATTCACACCGGGACTGTTGGCCCCAATTTTAAAAAACTTTATCAACTATATATGTTTTTACATGTTAAAGTATAAATTCATTATTGGCTTGATCCGTATTGGATGATTTTAGATACAGGATTAGATCGTATTATATAAAGAAGAATCTTCTGATACATTTAGAATTACGGATATATCAAGTGAGTATTAGATGGTTGCGATGCATTAAGACTGGTGACCTAATTTTTTAATTATATAAAATAGATGAGATATTTTAAATTTTTATTATTATATAATTAAATTATTATTATATATAATTTGATAATTTGATGTGATGATAAGGTTGCTTCGTTATAAGTAGATATCATGAGATTGAAATATTAAAAAAAAATCAACAAATGATAATTTTATTATTTATTTTTTTATTATATATATATATATATTTAAAATCTGAAAATAAAATTAGGATGCATATATTTTTTTTTAAAAAAAATGATATATATTTGTCCTTCAAGGGGGTGGTTGGGATCGTGCGGACATAAGACAAACCTCCGCATGTGGTTCATTTTTGAGAGCATGTCAGAGTATGATTTCAGCTTCCTCGGAACCTGCCGCCTTCCAGAGATCAAAAAATGCCTTTACCAAAAAAATAAAAAATAAAAATTGCCATTATAATATAAAAATTTGTGGAAGAAGTTTAACAAAGGTAGATGCAGAGGGGCGAAAACGGAAAGACTTGGGTGCCACAAAAGTGTGGCAGCTTGCTGGTCCTTATCCATCGCCGTACTCGCGACGCTTGGATTTTTTTCTTCTCAGCTAAAATTTCTTACCGAGAGAATGCCGTTGGCACCCTCCCCACTTCTCTTCTTTGGTGTAGGAGTCCTCCCGTCCTTCTCTTCCTCCTCCTCCATTACGTCTTCCTTCCACTGTGCTCTGAGAAAGGAGCTATAGCAATAGCTGGCAAAGGGGATGGAGTCGGACGGGGAGCCAAGCCCTTCCTCTCAGAAGAGGGTTGGCCGCTTTCTCCTCAAGTTCTTTGGTTCCGCATTCCTCCTGGCCTTCTCCTACCGCCTCCTCCTCTTCTCGGGTGCCACCGGCTTCTTCGTCTTCTCCAGCTCCCCTGCCTCGGAGATACAAGCAGCTAAAGGTGGGAACTTGAGGAGAGGTAAGAAGATTTTCTTGCTGACATCTTGGGCTTTTTGAGTTTGGTTTTGCCGATAACGTGCAGTGGGAGAGATTTGAAGGGAACAAGGTTTTGGTAATAAAAGAGGCTAATGTTGGCTTAATGGCCAAAATGAATCCTTGCTTTTAGAAAAAAAAAATAAGAAGAAAAAGAAAGCTTAATGAAGCCTCTGTATGATTCCCGGAAGGAATGTTGGTTGAAAGCTCAAGTTAAGAGGTCAAAAAGGGTGGGGATTATTCTCATCCTTCTCGTAAACAAATAGTGATTATATCGCATATTTTGTGTATGCGTTTTTGAAAAAGAGGGTCTTGGAAGCGTGTAGATGCTGGGTGAGAGGAGAGAACATGCAATGCCCGAATTTATGGGTTTTTAAGTTACGCTTTTCTGCTAATGTTTTTGGTGATGTGGTCATGCGAGGCTGGTGATGGTGAATGAGTAATCTGCACAAATATGAAAGGGTCAAATCAAATATCAAAGAGGTAATGAGTAATCTGCACAAATATTTGGTTAGCTTGTAAAAGATACTCCATATAAATTGATATGGGCAAAAATAGCTATAGTCCAGTGGTTGCACCTCTCTTCTGCTAAGAGGATCTTGGGAGGTATAGTCTTAATTGCTTGAACGGGTGATTCTTTCATCAATTTTATCAGTTTATGCAAACAATGATTGGTGCTCATCCACCATTGCTATCAACGGAACGGGGAAAAATACTTCTTTCTTTAAAAAAAGCTCTGTACTAGCCGCCTTCTTTATTGTCCTGAACTGTGGTTTATCTGGCTTTCTGTCTTCTTCTTCTATAAAAAAGGTCATATTCAAGCTTTTAATAGTAAATATATGTAAAAGTAAAATCCCGTCCATTATTAAGGCTCTTTGGACCAAAATTGCGGTGTTTCTTGGCACTGCTTGTTATAAGAACAATGAGAAATTTTTTCAGTATAAAAACAGAAAAAAAATTAACTTCATTATCTTTTTCTTTCATTTGGTGATATGGCTTTCCTACTGACATCTTCAAATATTCCACAAACACAACTGCTTAGTTGTGCACGGTTGAGCATGTTCAATGTGTTTGAGATATATATATATATATATTTTTTAAAAAAATAAGTAAAAAGTGTCTGAGAATCATCCACATTCTCCATTTGACTGAAATATGATTGTGATGAATACAATTGCTTCATTTATCTAGATCATTTTTCCCGAAGAATGGCCGAATATGAACACTCAAATAGAATTGCAATTATTATTTCAGTGTTTAGTTTGGTCTATACTGTGTATAGCCTTTTTCTTCTTTTCTCGTGAACGTGGATCTCTTTGTCAGTTTCAGATTATCCTTCAATGGAGAAGATAGATGCCCATTTACTCGACTTCCAGAAATGGCATTGCATGGTAGGAAAGGAGATTCTCTAAAAGGTATACAATTTCGAATGTTTTATGTTTTGACTTCCGAAATAATTAAGAAGAAGAAATTTATAACATATAAAAGGTATTCTAGTAGTTGGATAGGCCTATAAGAATACATGCACGTACAATATTTATACATGTTCAATCCTAGAACATGATAATATTCATTATACTGGTTGACCATCAATCGGCTCAGAGTAAATCTAGAGTGGATTTGCTTTGGTTTATTAAAGGTAAGCTGACTACGATTCCATGGTTGCTGTCTCATCAAACTTCTTATCTTTCTTTTGCTTTCTCCTTTCTTTTTATAGATCTTTTAATAAGAATTGTTTTGATAATTACTTGAAACCTGGATGAATGGTACTGCAGAACAATGTGACCTATTCTCTGGGGAGTGGATTCCAAATTCTTCAGGACCGCCGTACACCAATTCGAGCTGCAGTTTCATATATTCAGATCAAGATTGTTTGACAAATGGGAGGCCCGAAGCAGGATACCTTTATTGGAAATGGAAACCTTATGGTTGTGACTTATCTCCATTTGATGCAAAGAAATTCTTGAAAGCCATGCGAAATAAATCTTGGGCACTCATTGGTGATTCAATTTTCCGCAACCAGATGGATTCATTGCTTTGCCTTCTTTCCCAGGTGCATTACATGAATTTTGTTAAATAAATTGATCTTCATATTTTTTCTGGTATATAATTTTAGAAAAGAAATTTGCAGCGATAAACTTTTACCCTAGTCCTCTTGCTCTTCTTAGACATCTTAATCTGTTACCAAAGGATGATGGAGATTGCCCTTTTGGAATAAAGTTAAGAGTCTGGTCAAATGGATAGATCTGCATGTCTTTTGTAAGCATCGTCCGTTGACTGTGGGGGTATGAGATTGGTTATATTATGCCAGGCCAGATTATTAAAAAAGCTGCAAAAAAGCATTTTTGACAAGATAAAACTTTAATTTGGAAGATCAAATTTGTTAGATTTGCCTAATGGGGCCCTGCTACCTCTTGTTGGCTGCTTTGATCTGTCACGCCTCGAACCCAATATCCGGATCGGATACGTGATGGTCGCACACTCCTTAGAGCAAGCCCTAAAGAATATGCAAAGTCAAATTAAATCACTATAACCTTAACATCCATAACAATTAATTTCAACAATAATTCATAAAATTTTACATAATTACAATTTAAATTTTTTCAATTCTCTCATCACTCGTAAATTCAAGCCATAGCCAATCATAAGCATCCTGTAACTCTGAGAAGAAAAAGAAAGATGAAGGGCGTGAGCTTTACAGCCCAGTAAGAATTTCCATATCACACTGATATAGTACTATAGTCTGAAAATAAGGATAAGCAGTAAAATATAAAATCTCATTTTCAATGTTCAGAATAATGCAAATATTCATAAATTTTCTGTCTTGTTAAAATAGATGCATCATCATATGTTAACAGGTGAAACTCCTTTTATTCAACAATTATTTCATGTCTTATCTTTCATTTCTCCTTTCATAATCACATGATTTTTAACCTTTTCTTTCTGGTTCTGGACTATCCAAGTTCTATACCTTAGTCACCATCCGGATCGAATCCACTTAAAAAGTCTTTCAAGACTGTCCCAGGATGAGCTCCTGGCCGGCTGTCCCACGTACCAAAGCCCGTGAGAGGCTGTCCCAGGCATAAGCTCCTAGCGGGCTGTTCCAGGCATGAGCTCCTGGCCGGCTGATCCACCTGTAAGCCAGTGGGGGCTGTCCCAGACATAAGCTCCTGGCGGGCTGTTCCACATGACAAGACTAGTCTATACCATATATCTCTTTCTTTTCATTAAATCATTATGTGTTGATTTCATCAAATCAATTCTGACTTGCATTATGATCAATTCAGATATGTCATATCCATATAATCATGCCATCAATTTCTGATACATATATATATTGACATACATACTCATACTCAAAATCAAATAACAGCATCTCAGGTATAATAAATTCATCGATCTCAAATCCGACGATGCAAAACCAACGATGCAAAACCAACGATGCAAGACCAACAGTAAAATAGCATATATATAATAGTGATCATGTACAGAGATTCTTACCTTTACCGGTGACTGATCCAAGCACAGAAATCAATGTTCTTCTTTAATTTATGAATTTCTTTAACAAAATATTCCACTTGATATCATATGCAGACAATCATCTCTTCATAACCCTGATCAAATATAAAGATCATATATGGAGAAAATTACCGATAATTGATCCTAATAATACAGATCGAGGATCTCTCTTAGGATTAATCAAAATTAGGATTTATCTAAGTATCTAGATCTTCCACTGATCCATAAGACTTCTAGAGAGAGAAAATCCATGAAGAGAGAGAAAATTATAGAGAAAGAAAGTAGAGAGAAAGTGGAGAGAGAAATTTTCGTATTCTTCCGATGAGGCAATCATGGTCAAGATCATCAGAGGTCCTATCAGGGTGACTTAACATGAATCAAGTGTTACAAATTTCGAATAGGATCGAACTGGGATCAGATCTACCGCACGAATTTCGGAGCAACTTCAGATCATCTTATTTTCATCTCAATTTTATCCTAGGGTCCATGATGAAATCAGAGAGAGAGGAAGACTCTAGAGAGACAAAATTCATAAAAAGAGAAAAAGTCTAGAGAGAGAAAATAGGAAGAGAATCTAGAGAGAGAAACTGGAGAGAGAAAGTAGAAAGAGGAGAGAGAAAAATTTTTTCTCTCTTCTTCTTCTTTTTATTTTATTTTATTTTATTTTTATTTTTATTTTTATTTTTCTCTTTCTCTTTTTCCTTTTTTTTCTTTTTCCTTTTTCTTTTTCCTTTTCCTTTTCTTTTCTTTTCTTTTCTTTTCTTCTTCTTTCTTCTTCTTTTCTTTTCCCGTGGGTTCATTTGGGCCGAAACAGGGGACCGTGAGGTCCCCTCATTGGTTGGCCGACCGGCGGCGCAGCCGGCACGGGGATGGTCGGCGGTCGAAGGAGAGGTGGTCCGGCGGCAAGAGGCGGCCAAACCGGTGGTCGGCGATAACCACCGACGACGAAAAACGGCAAAAAGAAGGATTTCTTTCGCAACAAAATCCGACGACTCCGGTCGCCGGCGGGCGTGTACATCGGCACGGGAAGGAAGGGGAAGGAGAGAGGAAGGGGAGGAGGCTTACCTCCGTCGCCGGCGAAGCTTTTCCGACGAGAAATTGGACGTCACAGTGATGGGTCTCCATGAGGAATTTCCGACGATTGCCGCCGTTTTGCCCCAAGATTTTTGATGGAAAGGAGAGAGAAGGGATCTCCTCCTTAAAGAGGGCCGGAGGGAGCTTGTCTCCGACTCCGATTGGGAGCCGTTGAACGGAGGAAGAAGACTCCCTTCGGGAGTCTTCTCCCCTGTTTCTTTCTTTTTTTTTTTTTTTTGGTTTGGGCTGTGGCTGATTTTGGGCCGGGGTGTTACATGATCTGTCTTCTCTTTAGATGAAGAGACATTTCTTCCTCTAAATCTTCAACAACTAAATATCTTATATTCCTCATCTCTTCATGTGCCTGTCACATTCAGCCATGATCTGATAGAGGAAGATTTTCAAATGCCAAATTAGTTTTACTGGCTATAAAATCTGGAAACTAGAACATGGTTGGCCTTGCTTGTTATAGAGCTTGAAAAATTAAAACTTAGTTTCATAATTCAAGCAGCAGCTTGTCAATTACATTTTTTTTTTTTAAAAAATAGTATGCACTCATAGTTTTCCTACAAAAGGCCTGTGACCGACATGCATCCTGATTCTCAGGTGGAAGAAGCTGTTATGATCTATCATGATGAAACATTTGAATGCGTGACATGGTACTTCTCCTCCCACAACCTCACTCTTGCATTAATCTGGGCTCCTTTCCTGCTCAAAGCTGAGATAAAAGATTTAGGCCACTCACAATATGATATTCAGCTTCATATTGACGCCCTTGATAATACATGGACCAGCCAATATAATAAGTACGACTACATTGTGGTGTCTGGTGGACAATGGTTTCTCAAAACAGCTATTTTCTGGGAGAACAGCACCATCATCGGCTGCCACTACTGTCCTGGGAAGAACTTGAGAGAACTTGGGATGGACTATTCTTACCAAAAAGCCCTGGAACTGGCTTTCCGCTTCATCACCACATCTGATCACAAGCCACTCGTTCTTTTTAGGAGTTGGACACTGAGCCACTTTGAGTATGGGGAGTGGTACAATGGTGGGATTTGCAACAGGACAGAACCTTACAAAGAAGGTGAGTTTAGTGGCGATCCAGTGGACCAAGTTATGCGTGACCTGGAAATAGTGGAGTTTGAGAAGGCGGCAGCAATTGGATTGGAGGATGGGACGCGCCTGAAACTCCTTGACATTTACCATCTTTCGCTGCTGAGGCCTGACGGACATCCAGGCCCTTACAGGAAGTTTCATCCTGATATCAGCAAGAGACCCCAGAATGACTGCCTTCATTGGTGCTTGCCTGGACCGATAGACACTTGGAATGATATACTAATGGAGATTGTGCTGAAGGAGGGGGACCAGAGGTCTTCATCCTGAGAGAAGAAGACCTTGCATCCGCTGCATCTGAGCAAAATAAATGAAATGAGAAGTCACTGGACTGGAGGAGAGAGCTCACGATCTTCTTGGAGCAAATTATCAGCCACTCGTCATCATACTTTTCATGCTTGCAAATGTAATAGTTGGTGATATCCTTTTATTATTATTATTATTATTTTTAAATCTCTCCAGCTCCCTCCTCTGTTTCAGAACCAATTCTGTTGATCCTATGTAGTGTTGTTGTATTATATTGATTAAGGTTGCTAATGTGTCTTTTGAGAAATAGCTTGTGATTTGAATATAATAGCTGGTGATATTGGATATTTATCTCTTATCAGAATCCGTTCTGTTCATTTTTTGGAGTATCTTGAGTATATTGATTGTTGGATCCTGGCCTGTGGATCACTTTTACTACTCAAAATTTATTTCTGCCTGCCATTATGCGATGGATGTATCATGGGGTATCGGGTCTGTTTACTAAGCGGAGCTTGAAATTTGCGTCCGCATCTATGCACTTGTTGTTCCAATTTGTCTACTACCAAAATTCCTTTTTAAAAAGCATATGCTTCTGTTTCCTATATCAAACATGGTGCTTGGGGTTAGAGTGTATGACTTTGCTTGATACATAATTTGCTCTATGATCTCCGATGATCAATCCAATACCTGATTTGTTCACTAGGGTTGCTATATCCGCATTGTTTTAGGGAAATCTGACTTCTGTTATGTTCAGTGACCAGATCAAGTTTCAAAAAAGCATTGCCAGCACACAACTTATGAAGCATATACATTCTGCACATCCATGTTCATGTGCAAAATTGTATCATCCAGCAAAATTCGGCCTTAATCTGTTCTCTGAAAAATTGAATTGCACGCATGGTCACACATAAACAATAATCTTTATTAATGCTGTGAAAGGACCGGTTGTCTCTGGGAAAACCAAGAAACAACAAATTTATTGGAAAGGAAGCAGACACTGTGTGTTTGGTAAAAAAAGGGAAGAAAAATATTATAGTAATATTTTTTCAATTTTAATCTCATTTATGTATATTTCTATATTTTAAAAAATATCAAATTGATTCTTTTAATTATCGATATATTCTAATACGATTCAATCATCCATTTTCATTAATAAAATAATACCACACGATCATTACATGATACCATTACATAATATCATTATTTTATAAAATAATGAAAATACTCTTATTTCTATATTCTCTCTCCTTCTTTCTTTCTCCTCTTAGATTGATTCCTCCTCCGTCCCCAGCATTCCTCTTTCTCCATCCTCCTTCTTCCTCCTTTCTCCTCCAGCATTCCTCTTTACATGTTTCTCTTTCTCTATGGTGGCTCCCTTCATTTCCATCCATTCCGCCACTGTCTCTTCTTCTTCCTCATCCTTCTCCTCCTCTTCCTCCAAGCCGCCCATAAGGCGTCTCCCTCCACGGCGGCCTCATTTACCTCCATCTCTTTTCGCTAACAATTCATTTTTCTCCTTCTCCTTTCTCCCCATCCTCTTTTCTTCTTTATCCTTCTCCTCCTTCAACCTAGTTCTTACTAGTGGCCCTTCTCTCCTCCTTCCTTTCCTCCTCATCCACTTCTCCTCCTCGTCTTTTTCCTCCTCCAAATCTATCCACGAGCTTTATCCCTCTGCGACAGCCCTTTTCATATCTTTGTGCATTTATTAGATGATTTATCCATGAAGCAAAACAATGAACAGGTACAAGGTTTCATGAGAAGTATACGGAAGTATGAACTGCCTTCAAATTGTGAGTATTCTATATTCCCATCCACAACCTACAAAAGCTGTTCAGCATGTCAAATTCGACATGCCTTGGAATAATATGCATCCTTTCGTGTCTAATTTAACCTAAAAATCAAGATAATAACACACCACTTGAAGGAGATAAAAACTCTTTTTTGTTATTCTTAATACTTTCTAACCCCCCGCTCCCTTGAAAAATAAAATTCTGATACTTATTTCTAATGCAATAAAATTTTTACACGAGCAGCATTTGTTATGATGCCTCTTTTCTTGATCTTTTCATCTAGCTATTCCATTTTGCTTCCATTGCTATCACTTTTGATTCAATGAAATGTATTTGAGGCCAGAGGCAACACGGATGGCGTATCCAGATATCACGTTGACATGTAGGATTGTTACTGGACCGGGCCGGGTCAAGCAGCCTAAATGCACGAGCTGTAGAAAGTTTATGTCAGGCTCCCATTGGTCCTCAAGCCCATTTGGGTGAAAGCAGGCAAGGGCCGTATTACTTTTGGCTCGGACTGAACTCCGAATTTTGTGAAGCATGAAGCTGGCCTGATATGGATCCGATCAAATTAAAGTGAATTAAAGTGGGTTAGATCGGGTGGCAATGGCAAGAAATAAAGATCATTTAAAAGCAGTCAAAGAGGCTGTCTTTCTTGGGAGAAATTATACCCGACTCATCATGCACCATGTTATGGGGAGAAAGGGAGAATTTTTTTTCTCCCCTTAGAATTTGGGCCAAAGCCACTTTTAGATATTTATATTTATAAATTTATCTCCGTTTATAATTTTATGACCTTGCGGAACCTATAAATTTTATAAGATTTTGAACTCAATTATCCAAATAGATTTTTTAGTTTTGAATTATCTATGTCGACTACGCCACTTATTGTTACAGCAGCCATGGAATTGCAGCTCCGAATGGCATTCATGCGAGAGGCGATCGAAGAAGGCAGCTTTGAAGAATGAACCTATTCCTCCTACGTATGTGCTAACAAAGGCTGCAACTGGGCATAGTAACATTGTACATCATCTGTGGAGTATGTAGGATATACAGACTCGTATGGCGTAGGCCAGCTTATCCTTTGTCCACGCAAGCGGGCAGTCGGCTGCTGACCGGAATCTTAAACGTCCATGAGCTCACTTAGCGGCTAACTAGACAAAGATGTTACCACCCTTGATTGTATCTATATGTCTAGTGCATGTACGGAGGATCTAGATCCAACACTTGAAATGCTAAGGAGCAAAAGGTTTGATGTGGCAACAATTGCATGCATTCCATTTTGAGATCAGTCCATCATATTGTATCGCTGCCCATGTTAACATGATGTACCACATGGTTATACACCTCATATCATGGAGTTTATGATGCACGGTTACTATAGTTAGGGTTGCATTGGCCTGGGAGTTTATGATGCACGGTAACTATAGTTAGGGTTGCATTGGCCTGCCAACTTGATTTCTAGCTTTTGATATATTACTCAAAACCCCAAGCGTAAAATTGGCTGGAAGCTTGGCTCGCTGATCGGAAAATCTTAGACTTGCCAGACCAATTGGCTTGGCTTCATTAACAATGGACGACGTGGCCTAGCTTCACGACAAACAATGGATTTAGTAGCTATAGCCAAGTCCACGTGAGGTAAGATAGTTTTGTTAATTAAAACAAAATAAAAAAGGGACGAGGAATTGGCAACCAAACTTTGGATGAAGCCACGTGGATAAGCGTTCTCATCGACCACATGACCAACGGGCTGCTAAATCATTTGTCAAATTCACTACAAAAAATACACTATTAACGGTGGCTAGTTGTTATTTATCGATAATTTATTATGATAATTTTTTTTTCATCATAATAAATTAAAAATAATTATTAATAATAAAAATTTTATTATTAATGATGATTAAATCATCGTTAATAGTTAATTATTATTAGCATGGTATTAGAGACGAAATTTATCGTTGCTTCTAATTAATTATTTTAGTGATGGCATTAGCGATGAAAATTTATCGTTGCTAATAATTAAGCTCTATTTATCCCTCTGGGTTCCGATGGACTCATATAAACCCTCCCGCTCCCCCGCTGCCTCCCTTTCTCCGATTGCCGTTCTCCTCTGCTGTGCTGTCGAAGCCCCCGGCCTTCTCCCCCCAGCCTCGCACTGTTGTCCCCGCCTCGGATTTGACATCCCTGCATCGGATCGAAGCTTCTCAGCCCCACCCTTTCTTCCCGCACTGTCAGCCATGTCCCGACGCCGGCGTCCCGCCGCCGACCTCCCCTTGTCTTCTGGCCTCCCCTTTTGCTTCCCCCCATCATGCCTCGCTAGATAGGGCTTCCCTTTGCCGGATCTGGCCTCCCCTCTTCTTTTCTTGCCCCGTCGTCGTGCCATGCTGTCAGACCGTTACCCCTGCCTCCCCCCTTCAGATGCCCAGCCATCGGAGCACAGCATCGTCGACCTGTGTTGGACCCGCACCACTGTCGAGCCATCAGGTGATTTTTAGCGACAGCAGCGGCTCCATCGTCGTCGCCACAACCCATTCTCACTTTTTAAATTTTTAATATTTAAAATTATATTTATTTGATTAATTTTAAATTAATAATATTTAGATTTAAATATTAACTAAATAATATTTCTTAATAATATTATTAATTTAAATAATATTATTAATAATATTATTTAAATTAATATTATTTTCGAGAGATGGAACTACTTTGGAATCTCTCTGCAAGAGTAGCCTTATGCCTTGACGATAGGGTTTTGAGGTCGGCCATCACCGTACCGGTTCTGGTCTGCTCATCTATTCGATGGCGGTCGGAGCAGCTCGACGATTGGACTTTAGGCTTAAGCCTGGCTCGAAGTTCAAAAAAAATTTTTAGACTAGACTCAAGGAGGGATCTGGTTTGGCCCACCTTAGCCTATTTTCAACTCTATTTGCAATCCCGCTCGATACTTTGAAATTTTTAGGATGGATTTGTCTGGATGCCATACTGGTGTGCTCATACAGCCTAGTCATCTAGCACGCTCCAAGTCTGTATGCACGGGATGTGATTCCGACTGTCCCATTTATAATGATGTCCTTTACTTAGAAACTGAGTATTTTAAAAATTTTAAAAGTATTGTATTGCATATAACGATGGATCCATCTTTTGATTAATGTACATATTCTAAGATATCTGTATATTTATATATTTTTATATGAATTAAAAATTATGTATATTGATCAATTGACTATCCAGTTTGGAAATTACAATTAATTCTATAGGTAGTTACAGTAATCAAATGGTATGTTGAGGGTTTGAAAGAAATTTGGACAGTATTTTTTTTTATTCTCTCACACATCTTCAGCTATGTAGGGAGAACTTAGAGAAAATACTGTCAAAATTTTTTTAGCCCTTATTGCACATCGTTTGATTACTGTAATTGAGGTATAGAATTAATTAATTCTTAAATGGGATAGACCTTCTACACCTATTAGTTGATGATATGATGTATTTATTATGTAAGCCATTTTAAATGATAAAATATTTGGTAGGTATTTTATCTTGTATTTGTATATGCAAAATCTTTAGATAGTGTGCTATGGATCGTAGTTGGATGGACCGTCGAGTAGTCGATGGGGTAATTTTACTGAATATAAGAGGGTATTAAGTACTTCTATGATTATGCTTATGAAAATACTGCACTCTTAGTTCAAGGATGGCTCGTTGTCCTTATAAGATATGTGTCAATAGAGAAATGTTAGATAGAGATATAATAACATTCCATTTATATAGGAGTAGATTTATGCCAAACTATAAGTATTGGTACCTGCATGGAGAGATATGGGAGACAATTGCAGGGTTAGAAGTCATCAGCAAGATAGGGACACAGGCAAATGGTAGACATGAACATGGATGCGGCTAGTCCTTTACGATATGGAGGATGATCTAGAAGCTGATAGCAGCATTTCTATCGTATGCTGAAAGATGCTGATGAATCACCTGGTCGGGATGTGAAATACACACTGTATTATTAGCTGTGTCAGAGTTGTTGAACTTGAAGGTCGAGTTTAATATGACGGTCAATTGTTATGATAGGATGGTAGCAATAATAAAAAGATGCTATCGAAGGATGAAAAGTTTGTGGAAGTTTTTATGCTTCAAAAAAATGGGAAAGGGTTAGCCATGGGATACGAGAAAATAGATGCATGCCGTAATGATTGCATGTTTTTCTACAAGCAGAACCAACTGAAGAGTATATATGATGTATGCGGTGAAAGTCGACTTAAGCCGAGCAAGAGGATAGAAATTAGAAAGACATACCATATAAAATTCTTCGATATCTTTCCCTCACTTTTAGGCTTCGGAGGCTCTCCTTGTCCAAGAATACTGTCGGACAGATGAGATGGCATAAAGAAGGATTCGCAAGCACACTGATATGATGAGTCATCCGTTGGATAGTGAGGCATGAAAAAAATTTAATGCTTGCCACCCTTTATTTATTTAGAAATCATGCAATGTCCGATTGGATCTGTTTATAAATGGGTTTACACTATTCAGTCATGTAGCGGCCCTTATTCATGTTGGTCAGTCTTTATTACTCCATACAATCTGTCGCTGGGATGGCATGAAAGAACATAATATCTTTCTTACATTAGTTATTTCTAGGCCACAGTACTTTAATAGAAGTATTGATGTATATTTAAGGTCTCTTATTGATGAGCTGAAATTCTTATGGTTCAATGACATACGTACATTTGATGTATGAAGAAACAAAATTTTGTAATGAAGGCTACATTAATGTGGATATTAGTGATTTTTTACTTATGGGATACTGTCAGATGGAGCACTCATGGGAAGCTAGCATGTCTTATTGTATGGAGAATAGAAATCATGTCAACTTGAGCATGGTCATAAGCCCTGCTGGTTCGATTGTCATCGTCAATTTCTCTCGAGCATCATCTTTTTCAAAAATAGTGGGACAATTTAGGAGGAATAAAATAGAGAAGGACTGTGCACCCTCGTATCTCAGCAGTATGAAAGTGTTTCAGAGGGTATCCCAAATAGATAAAATCCGTTTGGTATACTATTTATCAAACAAAAATCTCAAGTTTGGTAGAACTCATAACTGGATGAAGCCAACATCTTTTGGAAATTCTGTACTGGTTGATCAATTTGATCCATCATAACTTGACGTCATGCACATTGAGAAGAATAATTCGATAATATTTTCTACACTGTTATGGATGTCAAGGGTAAGACGAAGGACAACCCAAGGTTTGAGCAGATATGAGAATGTATGCAAGCATTCTTATTAGAGCTGGTTGAGGTGTTACTTGAAAAATTTTTAAAGCCGAAAGCATCTTATACCTGAACAAGAGAGTAGTTGAAGGATGTATGTGAATGGTGTAAAAATCTTAAATTCTCGGATAGTTATGCAAGCAATCTAACTCGGTGCATCAATGTCAAAAATTGCAGGTTCTATGGGCTAAAGAGCTATGACTCCATGTCTTCATGCAACGATTACTTCCATGGCTTGGCGTGATCTTCTTCCCAACTCCATACGAAGTTTTTGATGAGCTTATTTTTTCTTCAGAGATATTTATACTACGAACTATCTACCGACCACATCTCAGTCTTGAGACTAGTAGTGTAGAGACTATATGCAAATTGAAGAAGATATTTTCTCCTAGTTTCTTCGACTCCATGGAGCATCTCATGATTTATCTGGCATATAAGCTAGGATGGGGGGACCAGTATAGTATAGGTGGATGTATCCATTTGAAAGATACATGTATAGTCTCAAGAAAAAATAAAAAAATAAGGTCAGAATCGAATGTTCTATTATGGAGACATATATAATTGAAGAAATTTTTAATTTCAGCCGACACTACTTTAACCCCAGTGTACAGATAAAGCTGACTCAAGCAGGTTGAAATGATGATGGTGGTGAGGGATCAGAGGTGGAGATCTTAATATTTGTCTATTCGCTTGTAAATTTGGGTACAAGGTTCGTCGGATATTAACTAATACTGAAATTGGATAGCTAGACATATATTTTGTTAAACTACGTGGAGATCGACTTATATGTTGAGTAAGTATCCATCATAATCTCAACTCTTTAATCACTTATCATCCTGTACTTATATATGTATAGGCAATATGATGAAATGCTGAGACGGGACAATCCGATGATAAGCGAAGAAAAAATTTCACTCAGCACTCATAGAATTTTACAAATTGATTCCATCAACTGATAAATAGCTATTGTTACTTTATTTATTTTAATTTCTTTAATTTATTTCTTTTATAATATGCAGGTCATGCAAGGGGATGAATCCATACCTAAAAAACTAAGATCATTAGGTTACAGGTCAAAAAGTACATGACATGTTATAATGATGTAACATAAATAGTTTCAAATTACACACAGCAATATGGATATCATAAGAGTACAATGAACAATGGTGTGTGTATAAAAGGCAGTTGGTGGCAGAGACGGAGAGTGACTACTATGAATCCTCAAAGAAGTGATCAAGTTGACCTATCTTGGAGATAATAGTGTCATTCTGTTTAAGTGCCAATGGTTTGATATCGATAATTATATGAAGGTTGATCTACGGTATGACTTATTGAAATCAAACATGGATAAAAGCATATATCAATGACCCCTTTGTGCTAGCTCAACAAGCTGTTTAAGTGTATTATATCTTTTCCATCAAGAGAGAGAAGAAGAAAGATTGGTAGGCTGTATGTAAGGTTAATTTTCGAGCTGTTCATTAGAGCTTGAAGAAGAAGAAGAAGAAGATCCTATTTATCAGAATACTTTCAGGAGATGAAACATTAAGAGTTCATCAGTATTTAATAGATGTAGAGTTGGATACTCTAAAAATTCTCCTATATGATGGCCAACATGAGGAGGTGGATCATATTGATTTATTTTTAAGGAGCATCCTATCCGAGAAGGCGAAGAAGAGGAAGAAGTGGAAAAAGAGGAGGAAAAGAAGAGTCAGATGGAGAATTCGAGGAGTACCAAACATCTGGAGAGGCTGATGAGTAGTGCTCCTTGCTTGCGATGAACTTTTGGACCTTTAATTCATTTTAAATACGTGTCTTACATTGCCACCATTTGAAGGGTACCAAGGGTACCAAACATCTAAATACTTGTCTTGCATCATTTTAAATCTTGCATTGCCATCCATAATTATATAATTAATTGTGAATATGTTTATTTTTATTTTTAAGATTATAGATTATTTTTTCGAGGTCGGAGCCATCATAATTGAGGAGAGAGCTCTCATGTGCTAGCTCACATGCTTCTGTGCCAACATACATGCAGTAAACTCTAATACTTTAGATATTCTTCTTTATATAATATTCTTTATGATGTCTTGATACTTTCATGTTCGAACATGTGGGGTCACCAGTGAGCCTACAGTCACACGAGCTGCATCTGACTCTCAGAGTTAGAGGCTGGTAAAGGATCCACCCGCTTGTGGCACCTCCACTCGATCGGAGGATGGAGAGCTCGTCCACATTCAGAGCTGTACGTAAGTTCTATATATCTTCATTGAATATGTTTAAAGTTTAGTCATTTTAGAGACTAATATTATTGTTCAAAATAAATTTTACAGCATATTTACAGAGTCTGAGGTGCCTGTGTGGTTATCGATATCATCGGATGATTGATGCCAAGATCAATGAACAAGTTCTTCAGTTGGCCATCAGAGGCTCATGATGCATCCTGGGGATGTTCCTCGTAAGTCAAAGATATTTCATATTTAAATTTATGGTAGTTTGTATTCTATTTATTAATATATGATTGCTTCTACTTGCAGGGATACTATCGATTCGAGACTCCTCACAATGATGAGGCTGGCTATTGGACCTTCGAGGAGGTGACCATGTGGAGGTTTCGGGATGGGCTATACAGTCTTCGGCAGTCCGCTATAGAGCACTCCAGTTCTTAGTCACCATCGATTGAAAGTCTTATACAGATCATTGGATACGGATGGACATATGGGAGACCCTCTGTGACCAATTGAGTATTGAGGAGTACTCTGATAAGCAACAGAGAGTATGATAGAATCAGTTCTCCAGCAGCATCCGATCAAGCACATTGGCAGCTCCGTTGGCACGTATGTTGTGACCGATAGATTGGTAAAAATTTTATACTTAAATTAATTTCATATTGAATTAATCATATATATATTTAATTAATTTAATTTTATTATTTATTTATTATAGATATAGTAGCTGGGTTGTGCACCAGGACAGCTGCAGATATGGGAGGCCACACATTAGTCTAGGAGGATTGGTGATTATTTAAATCTTCGATCTTGACAGATCGCGATAACAACTTAAAACATTATTTATTAAGTTTTTATATATACTGATATATATAGACTAATGAATTTTTAAATTGTATAGACAGATTATATGAAAGTATCTCATATCGTGGCATAGCGAGGATCCATCCTCTTAATCTCTCTTTGTCCTCGAGAAATGGTCAGGGCCATCGAAGGGTGAGTAGGAGTCGGGCATAGGATTCGATCATAACTTCGATCCTCCAGCAGCTCGATACTTGATCACTATCGTAGGTATCAAAAATAATTACTTAACTCACAACTATATAGATAGGGTGAGTCGAGATCATATCCATAGAGATCGTATTAATTATGTTTGAAAATTTGGATTTAAGTTAAAAGCAGAATAAAGATTAATTAAAGATTAGTACTTAAATAAAAGAGTAAATAAATTGAGACTAATTAGTATCAAGTATGAGGATGGATTCTTAGATCTCAACTGCTTTTTTGTTAAACAGCCGGTATCCTTCTTTAACACGCCTTTGCTTGGGTATCTAAACAATAAAGATATAACTTATCTTAGAGAGCACGATCTATACCTATTGGATCACGGTCCATCCTTTAAAGTTATAGACTAGTCTAAATTATCTAGATACAAAAGAAGAATTATAATCTAAAGATAATCTATCCTAAGAGTACGAACCATATCCGTAGATTACGGCTCGTCCCAAAGGGTCATAAATTATTCTAGATTCAAATTCTTATGCAAAGTAAAATAGAGACATGAAAATATGAAGCATGAAAAGCAAGTCATTATTGCATATCAAGAAGGAAATACAAAAGATTGAAAGTAAAAAAAAATACTGTCTGAATAGATTATATAGATTTCCTGAGAGTTGACGATTAGCCAGTCATAGAGAAGCTCTTCACTGTAATATGTATTTTAGACTTTAGAGATTCTTTACCATGGATTTGAAGAAGATCTTCAGTAGCAAATGGAAGAGATTTGATAGAGAATAGGCTGAGGAAAATGGATTTTGGAAAAAAGAAAAGGAAGGGACAGGTTGTTGGAATTTTTGGTGGAGGCTGCAAGAAGGATGAAGTTAGGAGGCTTGGGCGTGGAGTTTCTTTGAGGTTTTGAATGTGGGCTTTTAGGGTTTAGAGAGAAAGGAACTAAGGTTTAGATGGCTGGATTATGGAAGAAAAAGAACCTAAGGCCGGCTAGGGTTTGGAGATGGAAGATGGGCATAGAGATGTGGAAGAAGGGGGCGGTTTGGAAGGCTTGGTGTTAGCTAGTTGTTTTTAGGCATGGAGAGGGCTGATGGATCCCAAAAGGGGCCCGGCCAAGGGCCTTTTTATAGAGGGGAGGTTAGGATTTTGAGGGACTATGGCGCATAGAATAAGGGCCCTTGGATCTAGGTCAAAGGATCAAGTCTATTGGTTCCTCCTTCAAAGGTTTTCTATATTTGCTTGCTTGAAGAATTTCCTCATTTGATTGAATCTGAATTGGCCTCCAATTCTCTCTCAATTTCTTCTTTTTAAACCATGTTTAGGCGCCTACAATATCAGCCTTTGGATGCTTAAGTAGAGATTTTGGCCTTCGGTTTCTTTTCTATGGATTGCCAAG
Organism: Elaeis guineensis; assembly: GCF_000442705.2. Taxonomy (NCBI): domain Eukaryota; kingdom Viridiplantae; phylum Streptophyta; class Magnoliopsida; order Arecales; family Arecaceae; genus Elaeis; species Elaeis guineensis. Next base: position 4,559,550 of record NC_025998.2, on the reverse strand, counting down.
CTTGCTTCAATGAAAATCTGCCTCATTTATTTCGTGATGAAATTACTTTAACGCCCCAATTTGAATTTTCCTTGAATTTCTTATCAAAACTTCCACAAAAGCTCCATGGGTGGTGCCTCCAATAAGAGCCCTTAGATCTAGGGCTATTTCTCATATCTGATGGCTTCAATTTGATTCACTCCATATAGGTTTTCTATATTGGTTGCGTACTGAATTTCCTACTTTGTTCTTGCTGATCTTTTTTTTCTAACTTTGTTTCCACTGAATTTTCAAGTTTATTTTCCATCAAAATCTTCCTCTTTTGCTTCCCTCTTGGCTCCACAAATGAGAGCCATTGGATCTTTGTTGATCTGGTTCCTAGCCCTTGATTTCTTCATGAATCCATGGGAGAGTGTTCCAAGGATTGATAGCCTTTAGATCTTCTTTGATTTTTTTCTCAACCCTTGATCTCTTCATGCCTTGGATATTCATCTTAGGTGCCTAGATCTCCACCATTGATTGTGTCATTATGATGGAAGCCCTTGGATTTGCTTTATGGCTCTTGGATGCAATTGGGTTCAAGCTGGATTAGACCAAATTAAGTCTAATTGATCCCAATCTTCAATTTACCTACAAAATAAGTTAGAGAGTATCAAATTTAAACTAGTAAAACTTAATTAATGATATTTGGAGTGTTCTTAATATATTAATTTAAGTATTGATCAATACTCCTCTCAGGGCTCGATGATCCAGACATGGACTGACGTACAAGTGGAGGAGGTCGTGTAAAAGTTTTGGAGCCAACGATCTCAGAGCTTCCGAGATACCATCCACGATATGGTCATTAAAATTCTTCAAAACATGCATATGCACGATTAGCTAGACTCATTGTCGTAGCCATCACAGTAAGTAAGTCTATTAATAATTTTTCTTACTTGTTTTAAATTTTTATATTTAGAAGCTTCACATGTTTAGGCTGGAGTCTGAAAAGGAGATATATAAAGTAAAAATTCAATCTAACCATCCAAATGATGGATCAGGAGTTTTATAGTTTCGTATCATCGAATAAATGTGTAAAAATAATCTGTTCGATAATAAAGTAGCATATCAAAATATAGTTTTCGTATGGAATATATATTTTTATATCAAAATTTATTAATAATATTTTTTTTCATTATAGAATACTAAGACATTCGATTCTCATCTATCAACTATTAAAAGGACGTACAGGAGGAGGAGGATGATGAGGAAGATCTTACATGATTTTTTTTTTGATATGTATGTAATTTTAATACTAGTAAAGCAGTATAAATTTATAAAATTATATAATTTATATTTTTAATATAATATAATTAATTTTATATTTATAATTATATTAAATAATTATTATTTTATTTATAATAATTTTAAAAAATATTATTACTATTAGTGTGATTAAAATAGATTTTAAAATACTTAATTATATTTTTTTAAAAAAATAAAAACTATTAGTGACAGCATTATCGACAGTAGATGCCATCGCTAATAAATTTTTATTAAAAAATTAAAAAATTATTAGCAATGGTAGTAGCGACAATAATGATCGTCACTAATAGTTTTTTGATATTTTAATTAAAAAATTTAAAATTATTAACGATGGTTGTTTATCGTTAATTATTGCAGTCACTAATAATGATAATTAATGATGAAGTTATTTTCATTAGATTTTTAGTAATGACGTGTCATCGCTAATAAATTTTTTTTGTTGTGATTTATCAAAAGGCCCTTATTGTGCATTGCTTTTAGAGGTGGCAATTTTTGACAAACATGCATACACGATATGAAACCAACATGCAAAATATGGGTTTGGATTGGGCTTATGCGGATTCGGATCAAAAATAGATTGACACAATTATAATCTGTAAAATTCATGCGGGTTCACGAGTCAACTCACGAACCTGAATCCAACCCACCTAACCCATTTAATACTTTTATAAAATTTTAAAAAGACAAGATTATTTTTGAAAACTTTAAGGTAAGGGTGTATTTGTTATGTTTTTGAAAAAATCATATGTAATTTTAATATTATGTAAGAACTATTTATGGATTTTTCATGATTATATTAGTATGGATGGATAGATTTTTTATATTATTTTGTTGTCAGTTGTATACTTAATTATTATATTATTTGTATGTTATTAAATTTATATTTTTTTAATAATTTACAATCATGTCATGAACGGCTCGTGTGTCAATCCGACATGATCCGTTTAATAATCGTGTTTATGCGGGTGACCTGTTTATTAAGCAAGTCGTGTGCGTATTGCAAATCTTGACCTATTTAATAAACAAAGTGTGCTTGGGTTTAGCTTACTGGGTTTGTATCAAAAATGATCGATCCATTTATGATCCATGAATACGAATTGCTAGTCCTAATTGCTTTCACCCTTTGCTCTCTCTTCGCAAGATAAGTTTCGCCAAATTGAGGAGATCAATTTTTTGTGACTGATCACAAAAATGCTGCTAGTTTGCTGCCAGCCTAGCAAATTAAGTGAGACAGGATGCCACCAATCGATTGGTGAATTGCCATGGTTTATAAAATTATCATTTTAAATTCTTATGAAAAATTGTTAAATAGATCACATCCATAGTGAGCTTAGAGTCATGAAATGAATTCACTTACCATGATTTTATCCTAAATTCATGATGATTTGATCCAACTAATAATTTATCTAAATTTTCGGACGTTGAGCACCAAAGTTTTTAATCCTATATAATTTATTTTAAAATTTATATTTATTGAAACAAGTCAATTGACCTCCGACTCCGACTCTACATCGACCGTATGAATACATTACACCGACTCACGATCGATGACTCATGATCGATGAATAGACCTACAGTCGACTACTATCAACCATCAACTAACGATTTGGTTAACTTTCGATCGAAGACCATCAATATATCAGAGTTACCAGTCGATGTTTATTCGGATCAACTATCAACTTATCAGTATTACCGACATATAGTCGGCCTATCTGCTCAAGCACCATAATCGTTATAAACGATTATCGACTATGTATCATGTCATTAATGAAAATAAACAGTCACTAACTCCATGATTATGGTCTGATAATTTAGCGTTATAAAAAGTGAGACCACGTGCTGACAGTTACAGCAGAATCATCTATAAAAAGGAGGTAAATGAGTAGCACGGTAAGGTAATTCTGGGCTAAGACTCTGCCACTTTAAACATTCTGTGTTTACCAACTTCCTCTTTGACTTAAGCATCGGAGGGTCCCCGCCGGACATAACTCCAGTCTGTGAGAACTTTGTCTTGCAGGTGCTCTTCACTAGCGACAGATGACAGAGGATTAGCCGTAACAAATTGGCACGCCAGGTAGGGGGAGACTACATCAACCATGTCAAGAATCAGAGCACAACATTCTACTGGATCGACAAGGAGTCTTCTCACCGGAAAGATGTTCTTCCCCACTTTGATGGCAGAACTCAGTTTTTCGCATTCTGTGGTCACTACGGACGCACAAATTGCTGCACTTATGCAGCAAATGAAGGTTTTGACAGAGACGATTCAAAACCTTCAGTAGCAGTAAATCCAACCGCAATGGCAACCGTCAGTGAAGCAACCGGTGGCTCAGTCAATGCCATCTAGCACAGCGCCATCCTCTACGTGCTCACCCTCCTCATCTCCAGAGCGACTATCTCGACACTCTTATCGAGATGGACAACTACATTCTCGATACTCCCACCGTGCCACCCATCATTCATGGCTTCTTTCTCTCATCGTGCACAGTATCAAGAAGGAGAAATGGCTGCGGACACCCTCTGCTTCTCTTCTTCGAGCTCTTTAGGGGGTTCCACCTCCGAATTTTTCAGCAACGATGGCTTGACGACTATGAATGCAATTCAAAGAAATTGATCACCAGCTCATCCGACTTCAAGTGAAAAGTCAAAAGTCTTCCAATGACTATGACTTTCACACTGCCAGTCTCTTCTCAGTGCATCTTGGATGAACCATTCTCTCTCGATTCAAGATGTCGCAGATGGAGTCATACGATGGCTCACTATCCAATCAACCACTTGGAGAGCTATAAGGCTCTCATAATGACCTAGGAGACAACCGATGCCCTCTTATGCATTGGCTTTCTGACAACTCTTCGAAAGACTGCTCGAGCCTGATATTTCAGACTTCAGTCGGAGAGCATTAACTCTTTCGAGCAGCTTGGTATTCTTTCGTGATCACTTCAGCATAAGTGAAGGCTGTTACGGATATCCGACAGTTTCTTCTCAATCAAGCAAGATGAGACAGAGACATTGAGAGATTTTGTGGCTCGTTTCAATACAGCCATACTTGAGATTAGAAACTCAATGAAGATATGGCTATATCGGCCATGAAAAGGATATGAGGAGATCCAGATTTACTTATTCTTTAGACAAAACTCTCCTTCAGACCTGTGCTGAACTTCTGGAGCATGCATATAAGTATATTCGTGCGGATAAGCTGCTTTTGAATGACACCAAATAGATAAAAAAGATCAAAAAAAAAATAAAAAAAAGTAAAGCTCTGATAAATTAAATAGGCCGACTGTCAACAAGCGAGCTTCACCTGATGATGGAGTTTGAAGCCGAACAACTATGACAGGTATGACCCCACTCCTCTCTCTACTCTCCGTGCGTAATCTTGATGGAGATTGAAGGAGAAGAGTACTTACGACTCCCCACCAATAAAAGTACCATCAAAGAGTCGAGATAGGAAGAAGTACTGTCGGTTCCATCGTGATCACGATCACGATACCAAACAGTGCATCTAGCTCAGGACGAGATAGAGATCCTGATTCGATGAGGCTACCTAAAAAATTTTAATATGATCATCCGACTCAATTTTCCACCGATCAACAACCTCAACCGCAAGCTGAGGAGACACTCAACAATCGACCAATGGTGGGAGTGATCAACATGATCTTCGGACGACAGAAGAACTGGGGGGCAACTTTCGAAGAAGAGTCAGCGAAGAAACGATGACTCGACAATGTAATAATTTTTTTGAAAAAAGATGTTCGGAGAATACAAACTTCCATGATGATGCTGTTGTTATCTCGACAATGATAGTTAATTATGATGTAAAAAAATTTTAGTGGATAATGAAAAATTGATGGATGTATTATTTTACTCGATTTTCTCTCGAATGTGACTACCGACTGATTGATTTAGAAGAGTTTCGATGCCATTGATCGGTTTCACAGGAGATGCAGTCATTATGGAGGGAGAAATTACTCTTCCATTAATCGCAGAACTGACCACAATAGAATACTGTTCTCATGACATTCATGGTTGTCCGAGTTCTCTCAACTTATAATGCCATACTCGAATAATCTGGACTGAATGCTCTGAAAGCAATAGTCTCGACTTATATCTAGTAGTCTGATTTTCGATAAAAAATAGAGTCGGAGAGATGTGTGGAGATCAACAACTTGTCCGACGCTGCTTCCTAATTTTCATATAAAATAATCAACCGAAGACTCTTTGTTCGTCGATAAATTGGACCAAAGAGAAAATGAAGAGAGGGGTGAACCAGCCAAGCAACTGGTTTCATCCCATTAAAAGAAAAGATCCTGAGAAGACAGTCCAAATTAGATCGCAGCTGTCTGATTGGAGCGGCAGCAACTAATAAATCTACTTAGGCAAACGTCAATATTTTTACTTGGTCGGCTTCTGATATGCCAAGCATTCCTTTGAAATTAATAACCCATCAGTTAAATATTGATCCAAAGATTAAGCCGGTGAGACAAAAGAAAAAATCTTTTACTCTTGAAAGACAAAAGGTCATCGATGAAGAAGTCGATAAGCTCCTCACAACTGGCTTCATCAAAGAAGCTACCTATCCCGATTGGCTCGCCAATATAGTGATGGTGAGAAAGGTCAATGAAAAATGAAGAATCTACATCGACTATACAAATCTAAATGAAGCTTGTCTGAAGGATGATTTTATTTGCCAAAGATCGATCAACTAATTGATGTGACTTCGGAGCACTGACTCTTAAGCTTCATGAATGTCTTTGCAGGCTATAATCAGATTCGGATGAATTCAAAAATAAAGAACACAGCCTTCGTAACCGACAAAGGCATCTACTATTATAAAGTAATACTTTTTAGTTTAAAAAATGCTGGAGCTATATATCAACGGCTAGTCAACAAAATCTTCAAGACAAGATCGGGCAAAATATGGAAGTATATATGGACGGCATGCTGGTGAAAAATTTTTAAACTACTGATCATATTCGAGACTTAGAAGAAGCCTTCAGCATACTTCGACGACATCAGATGAAGTTGAACCCAGCAAAGTGTGCATTCGGAGTAACTTCTAAAAAGTTTCTCAAATTTTTTGTGTCCCAATGAGGAATCGAGGCTAATTTTGAGAAAATAAAGGCTATTATGAAAATGAAGCATTCTAGTTCCAAGAAAGAGATACAGCAGCTCAACAAAAGGATCACCGCACTCAATCGATTCATATCAAGATCGATAGAAAGATGCTTGTCTTTCTTCAGGACTTGAAACAATCAAACGACTTCATATGGTCAGACGAGTGTCGATAATCTTTCAAATACCTAAAAAAATATTTGACATCTCTATCACTGCTTACAAAATCAAAGGTCGGAGAAATTTTGTATCTCTACTTGGCAACATCGATGGAAGTAGTTAGTTCGATGCTTGTCCAAGAGGATAAAAATCGAATTCAACTACAATCTACTACACTAGCAAGGTGCTTCATAATATTAAAGTGAGATATTCAAGAGCAGAAAGATGATCTACGCTTTGATCATATCATCACAGCGACTCCATCCATACTTTCAAGCACACTCTATTATTGTCTTGACAGATTAACCGTTGAAGATAATTTTACATCGACCTGATACATCGGGTCGAATGACAAAATGGACGATAAAAGTCGATAAATTTGATATACAATATCACCTACGTCCATCAATGAAAGTACAAGTTTTGATCGACTTCATCACTGAATGTACAGTATCGCATAATAATCCTGAGGATGATGTTAATGATAAAATAAAGCAGGCCACAACTTCCAAACCTGACTTGGCATCGACATGGGTGCTACATATTGATGAGCATATAATGCACAAGGCAGTGGGACCGATCTCATCCTCATCAATTTCGAAGGGGTTATTACTGAATATGCCCTTCGATTCAACTTTAAAGCTTTGAATAACCAAGTCGAATATGAAGCACTCTTAGCCGGCTTAAAAATTATTAAAGAGCTTGATATTGATAGTCTGAAGATCTTCACCAACTCACAACTGATTGCTGGATAGGTTAAGGACGAGTTTAAAGTCCGAGATCTCATTATGATAAAGTATCTTCAAAAGGTGAAAGATCTCACATCAACTTTAAAATAATTTGAAATCTTTCACATCCTGAGGACAGAAAATGCTCGAATCGATGTACTTTCATGACTCGCAACCACCTCTTTCAACTCACTGGATTAGATATTTATCGAATATCTTGAACAACCAAGTATTGATGAAGTCGAGAAAGTGCTACAAATCACTGATGAGCCAAGCTGGATAGGTCCAATTGTTCTATACATGATTGATGGAACTCTCTCTACAGATCCTTCAGAAGCCAAATGATTTAGATGGACGACCTTTCAATACATTTTGATGAATGGTCAATTATACAAAAGATCATTCTCTCTTCTCTTACTGAAGTGTTTGGGATCAACAGATGCCGACATGCACTCAGAGAAGTTCTCGAAAAAATTTATGAAAATCACTTGGGGGATAAATCTCTAGCTTAGAAGATCCTACAACAAGGATATTATTGGTCCACTATGAAGAAAGATGCAGCTGAACTTGTCCGAAAGTGTGAACCATGTCAGAAATATGCGAATATACAATACCAACTGGTCAGTCAGTTGACATCAATTATTGCACCATGATCTTTCGCACAATAGAGAATTGATATTCTTGATCTTTTTCCTCTGACATCTAGTCAAAAAAAGTTCATAGTGGTCGCCATCTATTACTTCATCAAGTAGGTAGAAGCTAAATCTCTGGCATAAATCACTGAAAATAAGATGGAAGACTTCATTCAGAAATCAATCATATGCAGATTCGGTCTACCACACACCATCATCACTGATAATGATCGATAATTTGACAATCAGAACTTCAAAGAATTATGTACAAAATTTTACATTACGCACAAGCTCACATCAGTCAACCATCCACAATCCAACGGAGAGGTGGAAGTAACAAATAGAATAATTCTGTATGGACGCAAGACTAGACTGAATGAAGTTAAAGATCTCTGGATGGAAGAATTATATCCAATCTTATGAGCATATCGAACGACTCCTCGTATACCAACAGAAGAATCGTCATTCAATCTGATTATGGAACAGAAGCGATGATCTCACTTGAGATCAGATTACCATCAGCAAAGGTAAAACAATGCAATAAGTTGAGTAATTTAGAATATCAGAGAGTTGATTTAGATCTACTTTCAGAAGTCCGACAACAAGCTCAACTTCGGATGGCAGCATATCGGTAAAGAGTAGCCGATATTATAATGCAAAAGTTAAACCGAAGGTCTTCCGTCCAGAAGATCTAGTCCTAAGAAAAATTGAAGTTTCAAGACCTCTAGATCAGAAAAAATTATCTTCGAATTGGGAAGGCCTTATAGAATAACTGAAACACTTAGATCGGACACATATCGGTTAGAAATCTTGAGGGAGCAGCTATTCCTCGAACGTAGAATGCTGACAACCTAAAATGTATTATCAATAAAGCTGTTCATATGTGCAATATTCAGAATGAAATATTGAATTTCATATGCATGAAAGCATTTGCCAACTACAAAGTGAGTTTAGACCGATAAATGGATGGTTAATTTTATCGATTATAGATTTTTCACTGTAAAAATCAACATATCGACTATATTTTTGCTTTCACTGTAAAAGCCAAAATATCGACTATATCTCGGTATCGACTATATTTTGGTTTTTACTATAAAATCAAAATACCGACTATATCTCGGTACCGATATATCTCAACTTTTTACTGAAAAAGCTGACTCTAGTCGAACAACTATTATGCCGACTTAGTTTTAACTAAGTGGAATACTATGCCAATACGATCCAAGTCAATTAAAATTATATCGACTTGACTACGGTCGGTTAAAGGATATTCGGCTTACTACTGATTATCAAATAACTAGACATACTAACCCGACTATAGTCGGTTGAAGGGTATTCAGCTTATTACCGTTTATCCTAATACTTAAAAGGTCATGTCTATTAACATTCCACTAACGGAGGAATTCTACAAGTACATTTGGCTTGCCTACCAATATTCGATAGTTAAATAGTAATGCTACAACATTGCAAATACAGAAAAAAAATTGGTACTTAGAAAAATTTTCTTTCATTCATTCATTGAAAAGAAGATTATAAAATTGGATCGAAGTTTGATTACAAAAAATTTTGATTATAAAAAAAAGATAAAATATTACACCATCACCAGTCGTCGCCCCCATCTCCTTGCTCCAGCACAGCATCAGCGACTGAAACATCTTCTATTGTGTTTGGTGCAATGTCTTGAGTCGGTGTAGCTTCTTCTTCGGCAGCTCCATCTTCTGGGACAGGAGGGATGATGCTGTTTAAATCTAAATTCGGGTACAGCTTTTCGATCGTATTTCCACCATTCTCGTGCTGACACAATAAGAAGTGAACCCACCTTCAAGGATTTCTTCCTTAAACTCTTTAGAGTTCTTGAAGTTCTTAATGGTGTGGTTCAAGGCTTCCCTTGCCGACTCTGCTTCCGCTCTCGCCAACTCTGCATCAGCTCTTGCAGAAGCCGACTCATCATCGGCCAGTGTCAATATTTTCAGGGTGGCCCGATGTCTTTCACATTTGACTTCGAGTTCTTCAATGCAGCCATCACGTTCTCGTCGAAGCCGATGGATAGAAACTTCTTGCTCTGACTCACGACTTAAGAGACAAGACATTCTGACGAGCCGACTCAAGTTCAGCTCCAGAAGATTGAAGATCGACGGTCAGATGGGAGACTTCTTCTCGAAGCTTTGCCTCCCACTCGATCACCGCCTGGAGTTGCTCGAGGGTAGCCGTCTTCTCAGCATTGGCGGCCATCACTCTATACATCCATAACCGATGGAAGTCGGCAATCTTCCGATAACCGACCTTCAAGTCATGTATGTCATGTGCCCACTGAAAACTAAAGAAGACTCTAAAATGAAAAGAGGATTCAAAAGATGAAAAACTGAATCTGAAAGCTAAAAGGGAAGTGGAGAAGGGACCCTGGAGCTCTCTGGTACTAGGATGACCTTCCGATAGAGTTTCCACAGTAGAGAATGGTGATAAAATGCAAAGTAAAAGTTTGGCTGAAAGCGATCCTATATATATAGGATCCATCAATGGTCCAAATGAAGGCGGTCGAATCAGAATCTTGTCAGATGACAATACGTGGTAACATTCGGACCAACCATTAGTCGGACAGTTTGACGTACTTGCTCCTGATCGTGCCACCTCACATCATCTGTATGAACAGCTCCGACCCAATGATATTCGGATACATGGTCAAGATCTACTAGTTAGAATTGTATCATCCGGCGTCGAATTATTTTTCTGAAACGACGTCCAGTATCGAATTGTCCTGTCGAAATAACAACCCAATAATGATTCTGTAGCTACTGAAACGACAAAACAGTTGGAGAACTCTTGTACTCCAAAAAGACCAGCAGTCAAGTCGGGGCTCGAGGCAACATGTGATGACTCCCTTCTCCAACGTGACAGACCACGTGATAATGTACATGTCGGATCACCTTGGACTTGTGAGTGGGAGGCAACTGTTGGGACAAGTCAACCGACCTCTGACTCCGACTCTACATCAGCCGCATGAACATATTACGCCGACTCACGATCGGTGAACCGACCTACAGTTGACTACTATCAACCATCAACTAACGATTTGGTTAAGTCCCGATGGAAGACGATCGGCATATCAGAGTTACCAGCCGATGCTCATTTGGGTCTACTACCGACTTATCAGTATTGCCAACATATAGTCGGCCTATCTGCTCAACATACTCTAACCGTTATGAATGGTTATCGACTACGTGTCACGGTCATTAATGAAAATAAACAGCCCACTAATTCCATGATTATGGTCAGATATTTAGCGCTATAAAAAGCGGGAGCACGTGCTCGACGGTTACAGCAGAATCATCTATAAAAAGGGAGGTAAATGAGCAGTACGAGTAAGATAATTCTGGACTAAGACTCTGCCACTCTAAATATTCTTATCTGCTGTTCACCAACTCCTCTCTGATTTAAGCATCGAAGGATCTCCATCGGACACAACTTTGGTCTGTGAGGACTTTGTTTGCAGGTGCTCTTTACCGATGACAGACGGTAGGGATTGACCGTAATAATATTTAAATAAGAAAAGGAAATCTTCTTATTGTCTTCAAAGAAATAAAAAGCCATATGACTTTTTTATTAAAAAAAAAAAGTGGTGAAAGGGAAATGAGCATTTTTGTGCAAAATGTTGGTGTGGTTATTCGTGGAATGATATTTATAGGATGAGTTAGCAACTCATCTAGGATGCGCCGAGGCTTATTTGGAAAGAAAAACCTTTTTGTTTCGTTGTTCGATATCTAACACCATTCTTCTCACCGATTCACAAGGAGTTGGTTTTCTAAAACACTGATTTCCTTGTGCTCCTTGTTATCCTAACGATGCCAAGGGTTTTCTTTAGCTTCCATTTTTCAAAAGAGAATTAGTGCAAATTATGAAATTGGTGCAATTCACGGATAGATAGCACGGTATACTCAGGCGAACTAACAAATGAGACAAAAAAATTCAGCGTACCTGCTCTTTCATTTGTCTCTCCATTAATCAAACTTGTTATTGACTTAATTTATCAACCTGGCACAATTATTGAAAAAGATCTAAGTAGAAAAGAAAAGGTAATATGCATTGCTATGAGAATGACTAGTCATGTAAAAATAGTTCAGTATTACATGTGATAGAAGGGGATAGGTACAATCTTTAAGAATTGGTATGATGTAGAAGGACTTTTTTTTTTAAAAAAATTTAGTACAAATTATAGGAGGGTTTGTTGGTTAATAAACCATTAAGATGTTCTGTAATCTACTGCCTGCTGGACAACAAAGATGCATAGATTGCAAACCATAGCTTCATTTCACAATAATAGCTTTAATAGAGAATCTCCAACGTGGATCATGTGACTAGTTGTAGGCTTGCAGCCTTTCTCTACCCAAAAAAAATATAAAATATAAAATATAAAATAAAAATAAAAGAAAATGTGACATTCTGTTTTCTATTTTCTAACCAGAATCGCAGCCGCCCAGATTCCGTCTCCCTTGCATGATGATCGTAGAAGAAAATACTCCAGTTATACTTGTATGTTAAACAACTATTATAATAATCCATACTTTCGTCTCCCTCGTATTACGATCGTAGAAGAAAAGGTCACAATTCTACTTATATGTTAAAGAATGATTAAAATAATCCATACTTTTGTACTAAAAGTTGAAAAGAAATCCAGACAGAATATTCGAAGATAGAAGAAGAAATTTCAAAAACATTAAAAGAGAAAGTGAGAAAGGAAACCCGTTTATGTATGGCAAAAAGCCAAATTTCCCTTGCTCCAGAATCTGAGACATGCTAAGTTGCTCCAACTCTTAAGATGGGATCCCTATAGCCTTATACTCTAATAAATTATATCCTACATCATATGCACCATGTCAATCAACTCATCTTCTTCCTATGGACCAATCAGGGAGACAAATGCATGATGAATGGGGTCTATATATAGAAAGAGATGAGGATATAATTTTTCCATCTCTCAACAGTGATCTTCTGGCCTAATCCATTTAAAATGAAGACCAACTAAAAGCAAGATATTGAATAATTAAAATAAAAATATTTACTTATTTATAGATTATAGTTTGAAAATATAAACCGTACCTCTTTTAGTTCAAAGTTTATGATCAAGTTATCAATACCGGGTCAATAAATGTTACAACCAACAATCTCATTATTTAGCTATTTGGATTATAAAATTATACTTATTTATTATTATATATAACTAACTAAAATTTTTTTATATATATACCATCCTACGTATGTAAAATTATATGAATATCTTCATAATATTGCTATTTGCATATATACTCACATAAAACACTTATTGTATATGCAATCTTTTTTTTTTTTCTTTTTGCACCATGCATCAATACCATGCAAACACCATTAAAAATAAATAATTTAAAATTAAAATAATTGAAATATCCTTACAGATAGATATGCAAAAGAAAAATTTATAAATACATATATATAAATAGTAATTTTATGAAGATATTTATTTAATTTTATAAATTTAGGAGACTATATATTGAAAAAATTTATTGAAAAATGACTAAAATCCGGCTGAGACTTGGAAATCTTTTATGACTTGGGTAAATTGATAAATCAAAAAAAAATCAGGTAACATAATCACTTTTTTTTTGTTTAATGTTAAGTTGTTTAAGCAACATAATTGTACGGAGAAACTGGACTATGCTTTAATGTAACATGCAACTAAACATTTTGATGTAAAACTAAATTGTTTTAACTTTTTGTATGAAGTGTGACAATATTGGGATGGTTGTAGCATGTGACTGCCAATGCTATCCAATTCTCCAGAGACGATCAATCTGTCCTTAGCAAGCCCCCAAGCAAGGTAGCTTCCCACCCCCACCCCCCCCCCCCCACCTTTTTTTTTTTTTGGTGGAAGATGCAACAGATTTAGAGGAGTTGGTATCTACATCCAAGTCTCAAATAGTGGTAAAGCAGATTTTTTTTTCCTACACCGACATAAATTTTAGGGATCTCATAATTTTTCCCGAGCTCTTCCTCGCTGGCTGTGTGGACAAAGTTACATTTTTAGTTGCATTGCTTTTGTCATCTTTGGTACCTACCATCCTTTCCACAGCAAACTTGTTGTCCCATCTCATTGATCAGCCTCCATTTGTTTGGTAGAAAATTGATCAGCCTCCACTGAGCACATGCTGTGTGAATGGCAATTTAGTATCAATTAATGCAGCGGACCTGAAATTTGTCGTTGCTTAGAAACCGGTGTTTCAGGAGAAACACGATAAAACTTGGATGATTGCGAGTATTGCTCTCAAGTGCACATGTAGTAAGATAAATATATGGATACGTTAAAACAACTTCAACTAGCTGCACTGTATTGACAACCGAGCCTTAGTCACCTGAGCTTTATTGCATGAAAAAATATGGTGCAATAAAAGATGAAAAATATAAGAATATACAGCAGTAGAGGAACAAAAAATAATTGAGGAGCAGAGACTGTCCTAGCAAAGAAAACAAAGAACAACAAAACAGAGGAGAACATGCTCTGAAAATAGAGCTCAGCAACTCCCACGTCCAATGCTTCTATGAGACATCATGAAATGTGGATCCTTCAAGAGACAGCAAGACAATAAGATAGTCGATACTCAAAGCGAATCTACCGACTGCTGAAGCAACGGTTGAAGCATTCTCCAAAATATTTCATGGCTATTTTGAATTCTTGATCTGCAAATGTAGAACCAACTATGAAAACATTGGAGAATCTTCCAAAGTACTGCAAACTTAGAGCAATGTAACTTCCTAAAGGTTCTCGCATTACGCTCTTTCCAAACTTCCCAACAAGTAGCGGTGAGGAGTTGATCGGCAGCTTTTCTAATTGAGACATTAAATTTTCTTGTCCTTCAAACAATCCATAAATCATGTAAAAATGAAGGACGACCGGGTCCGTCCAGATCTCAATGAAGGACGACCGGGTCCGTCCAGATCCCGCGCACCAAGGAGAACCTAGTAAGGAGATGGGAGACGGTTTTAGAGTTAGATCCACATAGAACACATCTGGAGTTACCTGCCACCCTTTTTTTACCAAAATTCAGCAGTATGGAGTCTATTTTTAAGCGCAAGCCACAAGAACATCCTAACCTTTTCAGGTATAGCAGCTTTCCAAATTACTTTATAGTATGAATATACAATTCCCCCATTGTTGATGAAGCCATAAAATGAATCCACAGTAAATAGCCCATTAGTAGTGAGCTTCCAAGAAGGGACATCAACAATTAGACGGCTTGCTGTTGGCTATACAGATTTTGAGAACACAAAGTTGTTTATATTGGAGAAGAGATAGCGGCCGTCTAACTTTAATCCTCCAACACAAGGATCTCTTTGACCATTGTGAAGCCACAGAGCAGTTTTGCTTAACAACCAAGGGGTACAAATCATCAAAGAGAAAAATAAGAGGTGAAGGACCACACTATTGATCCTCCCACAAACGAATTTTGGATCCATCACCAAGCTTGAATGAGAGACAGTTCCATAAAGCATTGAGATGTCTACATACATCCTTCCAGATTGGAGATATTTTTCTAAGATTTTTCTTTGATGTCAAGCCAAATGTTTTCTTTATGTAATAGGCATTTTTTATTTGCTTCCACCATAGCTAGTTAACAACTGTAATCTCTACACATGCAAATATAACTCGATTTGCAATCCAGTGATTGATGACTTTACTTATGGATTCATAAATTAGTTGTAAGGAAGTTCTTCCACAATACACTGAAGGAAAGTTTTTAATTGTACAAAAGTTGTTCTTCCTCATATGATTGCAATATCCATGTGTGGAAGTGAGAATGTGGAAGCACAAGCTTGAACATATGACAGAGCTCATGCTCTTCATGGAACTGTTTGCTGAGAGACAAGTCATATTTTGCCACATGCTTTGGAAGTTATTTCTTTTGAGCATTGATCAGTAGTCTGAGATCTATAATATTTTGTAACAGGCCAAGGATATTTGTCCATGATTGAATAAATGGAAAGTAGTTCCAGGCATAGAAGCAACAGAGAACAAGTACTTGTGTTTTGGATGCCTCTTGATTGTTTCTCTGTCGCTCGTGATCCCATTTTTCCATCCTGAAATTGGGTCCAGCATCAACATTATTGGCGATTACAAAATGAAAATGAAAACTAAACCTGGTGGTTCAAAGGTTCTTATAGAAATGTAGGATGGTTTGTGATCCGTTTCTTGGTCTCTTGCTGTTATTTCTTTCCCTCACAATTTGGAAGCTAACGCGTTGGCCTTGGAGGGATGGTCCATAGCAAGGAGAACCATAAGACTGGTTGCTCCATAGTAATTATAATCAAATCTATACAAAATTTTTTGATTTCTTACATGAAGTCAAGACGTGAAATTAAAAGCAACATAAGATGTCATCACCACATGTTTTTTTGTGATCTCATCAATCTTTGTACATGCCCTAATCTATGCACAACATCATTAAATATTGATGATGTAACCCTTTTTTCAAAAGACAAAAAGTTCAACTAAAAAAATATAAATTTATTTTTTTAGAAAATAAAAAAGAATTTATTAATCCATAATTAAATGCAAACTAAAATTTGAGACTATTGGCATCAATCTTAAATAACTTTATCAGCGGCATATATTTTTATATGTTAAAAACATAAACTCACTATTTGCTTGATCCATGATGGATGGTTTTAGATACAGGATTAGATCGTATTGTATAGAGAACCACCACTTGATATATTTAGAATTGTGGATATATCAAGCAAGTGTTAGATGGTAGCCATGCATGGATTCCATTCTATGGTCTATTTAGGACAGTGACCTAATTTTTTATTTATATAAAGTATGATTGGATGTTTTTAATTTTTATTATTTATGTAATTGAATGATTATTATATATGATTTGATAATTTGATATGATGGTAAGGTTGCCTCATTATAATCTAAATGTCATGAGTTTGAAATATAAAAACAAAATTAACAATAAGATAATTTTATTATTTACTTTCACAATTTTAAAGGTATATATATATTTTTCAAAATCTGAAAATAAAATTAGGATGGTATATTCTCCTTCGAAAAAAATAAAATATATTTGTTCTTTAAGAGGACGGTTGAAATGGTGTGAGACATAAACAACCAGGCCGTCCATTGATGACATGAGGTTCTAACCTAGTGCCAACTTTCAAGATAGAAGAATTGATAACCAAAGTGGTTATTGGTTGGACTAAGTCCACCAATCAGCTGGTGGATCAGTCCGACCATGGAGCAGCACGGGCATAGTCGGACAAAATCGATAGGAGTGCAATATACACATTTTCGTTGCTTTGTAGTTGGGCTGGGCCACCAGTTTAGTTGTGGATCAAATTCTATCAAAAAATTATATTCATAGCCAAGTCTAAAGCTTCAATAAGTATAAATATATTATTTAATATCTTAGAAATTAAACTTGAGGTCTAAATCATTGAAAATGAAGACCAACTAAAGGCAGGGTATTGAATAATTGAAATTGGTATATTTGCTTATTTATACATTATAGTTTGAAAATGTTAATTGCACCCCTTTTAGTTCAAAGTTTACGAACAAGTTAGCAATGTCATGGGAACAAATATCACAGCCAACAACCTTATTGTTTAGCTATTATGAAAACATTTCACATACATTATCATAATTAATTTAAGGATTTTTTGCATGTATACCATTGTACTTATGTAAAATTATGTGAATATTGTCATAATATTATTATTTGCATATATACCCTCATAAAATACTTGTTATACATGTTTTTTTTTTATATATGTATATATGTATCCATATCATGTAATACTGTTAAAAATAATTGGCTTAAAATCAAAATAACTGAAATGCCCTTATAGATAGACATGTAATTGAAAAATTTATAAGGATATATATATAAATAATAATTTTATGAGGATATTTATATAATTTTATAAATTTAGAAGGCTATACAGTGAAAAAATCTATAGAAAAATGAACAAAATTTGGTCGAGATTTGAAAATCTTTTATGACTTAGATAAATCGATAAATCAAAAAAAAGGTCAAGTAACATTATAAATTTTTCTTTGTTTAAGATATTGAGTTGGCCAAGCAACAGTACTTTAGTTTTATAAAGAAACTAGACTGTCCTTTAATGCAACATGGAATTGAGCATTCTGATGTAAAACTAAATTGTTCTAACTTGTTACACGAAATGTTTTACGACAATATTGGAATGGTTGTAGTATGTGGCTGACAGTGTTATCCAATTCTTCAGTGACAGGACTAATCCTTCCTTAGGCCCACTCCAAGAAAGCTAGCTTCCCTTTTTTACTTTTATCTTTTTTATGAAAGATGCAAACAGATAGATTAAGGGGAGTTGGTAAATATATTCAAGACTCAGATGGTGGTGAAGCAGATTTTTCCTACACAGAGATAAATTTCAGGGATCTCATAATTTATGATCCTGAGCTCGATCTTCCTAGCTGGCTGCGTGAACAAAGTTACATGTTTAACCGCAGCCAACATATTGTCGCAGCCCATTGATCGGCCTCTATTGAGCACATGCTGTGTTAATGGCAATTTAATTAGTATCTATTAATGCAGTGGACCTGAACTTAATTTGTCGTTCCTTGGAAACCAGTGTTTCATTTATTTTAGAAAAAAGGTTTTCAGGGACTTAAGAAATAAAGATATCGATACGTTAAAATAACTCCAACTAGCTGAATTGTATTAATAACAACCAAGCCCTCGGTCTAACTTTTCCTCACAACTAGCTAAGCATTGTAATCTCTACACATGCATATTTAACACGATTTGCAATCCAGAGATTGATGAGTTTAGTTATGTATTCATAAATTAATCGTAGAGAAGTTCTTCCACAATACACTCCAGAAAAGTTTTTACTTGTACAGAAGTTATTCTTCTTCCTATGACGGGAATATCCATGTGTGGACGTGAGAATCACGGTATACCCACCCTGCATTAGATCTGTCGTTCAGAGCTCCCCTCTTATTGGTCCATCAAAACCAGAAAAAACATGCCTTCGTAAGTCTCTTGTTTGCCAGTGAGGGTGGATGAGTGGATCAGTACATGATTCTATTGGTCACCTATTTCTTTTCTACACCCAAGTTTTTGTGGTATGTCAAAGACTACGATACGATGATCTCACCAAACACTACCGCTCATGTCACTGGCTCAATGTAGCCGTTGGCGATTGGTGGAATGGGCTTCAAACCATGCCACACCAATCCCTAGTTGCCACGTTGGATCGTCAATCCAATGATGTAAGGTATGGTATATATTAGTACTCGTTACAACTTGATATATATTTTTTCAATTGATTGTTTCTGTTGCTGATTTTCCGATTTTTTCATCCTGATTGGGGTCCAGCATCAATATTGTTGGTGATTACAAAATGAAAATGGGAAATTAACAAAACCTGATGGTTCAAAGGATTTTGTAGGAATGTAGAATGGTTTGGTCCGTTTCTATTTTCTTGCTGTTATTTCTATCTGTCACACTTTGGAAGCTACATGTTGGTGTTGGAGAGATGGTCCATAGCAGGGAGAACAACCAGGCTGATTGCTCCACTGTAATTTAATTTTAATCGAATCTGTATAAAACTTTCTAATTTGTTATATGAGATCAAAATGTGAAAGAGCAACGTAAGATGTCATTACTACATATTTTTTTGTGGTCTAATTTATTTCTGCACATACCTTAACCTATGTATGACATCATCAAATATCGGTGATGTAGCTTCTTTTTTTAAAAGGCAAAAGTTCAACTCAAAAAATATAATTTTTTTTTTGAAAAAATAGAAAGAAATTTATCAATCTGCAACTAAATGCAAGCTAAAATTTACATTGAGACTGTTGACATCAATTTTAAATAATTTTATCAATTGTATATATGTTTTATACATTAAAAATATAAATCTAACATTTGCTTGATTCATAATGATGATTTTAAATGCAAGATTAAACCGTAGAATGTCCACCTGATATGTTTAGAATTATGGATATATCAAACGGGTATTAGATGGTAGCCATGCTTGGATTCCATTCTATGACTGGTTAAGATTAGTGATCTATTTTTTTTATTTGTATGAAATATGATAAGATGTTTTTAATTTTTATTATTTATATAATTAAATTATTATTATATATGATTTGTTAATTTAATGCGATGGTAAGATTGTTTCGTTATAATTCAGATATCATGAGTTTGAAACATAAAAAAAAAAAATCAACAACTAAATAACTTTATTATTGACTTTTTTAGTTTAAAAAATATTTTTTTTCAAAATTAAAAATAAAATTAGAATGATGTATATATATATATATATATTTTTTTTTTTTTGCAAAAGGATAATTGATACGGTGTGACATAAGACAAACTTTCGTATGTAGGTCATTTTTGAGAGCACGTCGGGGTACGATTTCAACTTCCAAAAGATAAAAAAATAAAAAAATAAAAAATGCCATTATAATATAAAAATTTGTGGGGGAAGTTTACCAAAGGTGCATGGGTGCAGGGAGGAAAAAAAGAAACGGTTGGGAGCCACAACAGTGTTTCCTTTTAAAGCACCACCTCCTCTCTCTCCTTCGGGGTAGTCCTCCCTTCCCTTTTTAAACATCACCTCCTCCTCTCTCTTCGGTGTAGTCCTCCCTCCTCCTCCATTCCGTCTTCCTTCCACTGTGCTCTCAGAAAAGAGCTATAGCAATAGCTGGCAAAGGGTATGGAGTCGGACGGGGAGCCAAGCGCTTTCCCTCAGAAGAGGGTTGGCCGCTTTCTCCTCAAGTTCTTTGGTTCAGCATTCCTCCTGGCCTTCTCCTACCGCCTCCTCCTCTCGGGTGCCACCGGCTCATTCGTCTTCTCTGGCTCCCCTGCCTCCGAGATACCAGCAGCTAAAGGTGGGAACTTGAGGAGAGGTAAGAAGATTTTCTTGGTGGCATCTTGCGTTTTTTGAGTTTGGTTTTGCTTATAACGTGCAGTGGGAGAGATTTGAAGTGAACAAGGTTTTGGTGGTAAAAGAGGCTAATTTTGGCTTAATGGCCCAAATGAATCTTTGCTTTTAGAAAAAAATAAGAAGAAAAAGAAAGCTTAATGAAGTCTCTGTATGATTCCCAGAAGGAATGTTGGTTGAAAGCTCAAGTTAAGAAGTCAAAAAGGGTGGTGATTATTCTCATCCTCCTCGTAAACAAACGAGTGATTATATCGCATATTTTGTGTATGCGTTTTTGAAAAAGAGGGCTCTTGGAAGGATGTAGATGCTGGGTGAGAGGAGAGAAAAAGCGATGCCCGAAATTTATGGGTTTTTAAGTAACGCTTTTCTGCTAATGTTTTTGGTGATGTGGTCATGCGAGGCTGGTGATGGTGAATGAGCAATCTGCACAAATATTATGGTAAGCTTGTAAAAGATACTTCATATAAATTCATATGGGCAAAGAAAGCTATAGCCCAGTGGTTGCACCTCTCTTCTGCTCAGAGGATCTTGGGGGGTATTGTCTTAATTGCTTGAACGGGTGATTCTTTCATCAATTTTATCATTTTATGCAAACAATGATTGGTGCTCATCCACCATCGCTATCAACGGAATGGGGAAAAATACTGCTTTCTTTAAAAAAAGGCTCTATACTAGCCTCCTCTTATTGTCCTGAACTGTGGCTTATCTGGCTTCTGTCTTTCTTTCTTCTATAAAAAAGGTCATATTCAAGCTTTTAATAGCAATATATGCAAGAGTAAAATCACATCCGTTATTAAGCCTCTTTGGACCAAAATTGCGGTGTTTCTAATTAGCACTGCTTGATTATAAGAACCGAGAAATTTTCTTACTGACAAATTAGTAACTTCGTTATCTTTTTTTGGTGATATGGCTTTCCTACTGACATCTTCAAGTAGTCCACAAACACAACTGCTTAGTTGTGCACGGTTGAGCATTGTTCAATGTGTTAGATTTTTTTTTTTTTAGAGTAAAAAGTGTCTGAGAATCATCCACGTTCTCCATTTGACTGAAATATGATTGTGATTAATATAATTGCTTCATTTATTTAGAGCATTTTTCCCTAAAAATGACTGAATTTAAACACTCAAATAGAATTGCAATTATTGTTTCAGTATTTAATTTGTTCTGTACTGTGTATGGCCTTTTTTCTTCCTTTCTCGTGAACCTGGATCTCTTCTCAGTTTCAGATTACCCTTCAGTGAGAAGACAGATGCCAATATACTCGACTTGCAGAAATGGCACTGCATGGTAGGAAAGGAGATTCTGTAAAAGGTAGACAATTTCGAATGTTTTATGTTTTGACTTCTGAAATAATTAATAAGAAGAAATTTATACTATATAAAAGGTATTCTGGTAGTTGGATAGGCCTACATGAATACATGCATGTACAATATTTATACATGTTCAATCCTGGAACATGATAATATTCATTGCACTGGTTGACCATCAATCAGCTCAGAGTAAGTCTAGAGTGGATTTGCTTTGGTTTATTAGAAGTGAGCTGACTACGATTCCAATATGGTTGCTGTCTCATCAAACTTCTTATCTTTCTTTTGCTTTCTCCTTTCTATATATAGATCTTTTAATATGTATTGTTCTGATAATTACTTGAAATTACCTGGATCAATGGTACTGCAGAACAATGTGACCTATTCTCTGGGGAGTGGATTCCAAATTCTTCAGGACCGCTTTACACCAATTCAAGCTGCAGTTTCATAAATCCATTTCGAGATTGTTTGACAAATGGAAGGCCTGATACAGGGTACCTTTATTGGAAATGGAAACCTTATGGTTGTGACTTATCTCCATTTGATGCCGAGAAATTCTTGAAAGCCATGCGAAATAAATCTTGGGCATTCATTGGTGATTCAATCTTCCTCAACCAGATAGAGTCATTACTTTGCCTTCTTTCACAGGTGCATTCCATGAGTTTTGTTGAATAAATTGATTTTATAGTTTTTTTGGAATATAATTTTAGAAAAAGAATTTGCAGTGATAAACTTCTACCCGAGTCCTCTTGCTCTTCTTAGACCTCTTAATCTGTTTACCAAAGGATGATGGAGATTGCCCTTTTGGAATAAAGTTAGGAGTCTGGTCAAATGGATATATCTGCAAGCCTTTTGCAAACATGGTCCCTTGACAGTGGGGGTATGAGATTGGTTATATTATGCTATTCCAGATTATTAAAAAAAGCTGCAAAAAAACATCCTTGACAAGGTAAAACTTTAATTTAGAAGATCAAATTTGTTAGATTTGCCTAATGGGGCCCTGCTACCTCTTGTTGGCTGTTTTGATCTGTCTTCTCTTTAGATGAAGAGACATTTTTTCCTCTAAATCTTCAACGACCAAATATTTCATATTCCTCATCTCTTCATGTGCCTCTCACATTCATCCATTGTTCTGATTGAGGAAGATTTTCAAATGCCAAATTAGTTTTACTGGCTATAAAATCTGGAAACTAGAACATGGTTGGCCTTGCTTGTTATATATAGAGCTTGGAAAATTAAAACTTTCACAATTCAAGCTGCAGCTTGTCAATTACCTTTTTTTTCAAAAAAAAAAAAAAGTATGCACTCATAGTTTTCCATCAAAAGGCCTGTGACTGACATGTATCTTGATTCTCAGGTGGAAGAAGCTGTTATGATCTATCATGATGAAACATCTGAATCCCTGACATGGTACTTCTCCTTCCACAACCTCACTCTTGCATTTATCTCGGCTCCTTTCCTGCTAAAAGCTGAGATAAAATATTTAGGCCACTCACAATATGATATTCAGCTTCATCTTGACGCCCTTGATAATGCATGGACAAGCCAATATAATAAGTACGACTACATTGTGATGTCTGGTGGACAATGGTTTCGCAAAACAGCCATTTTCTGGGAGAACAGCACCATCATCGGCTGCCACTACTGTCCTGGGAAAAAAATAAAAGAACTTGGGATGGACTATGCTTACCAAAAAGCCCTGGAACTGGCTTTCCGCTTCATTACCACATCTGATCACAAGCCACTTGTTGTTTTTAGGACTTGGACACCGGACCACTTCGAGTATGGGGAGTGGTACAACGGTGGGATTTGCAACAGGACAGAACCTTACAAAGAAGGTGAGTTTAGCGGCAATCCAGTGGACCAAGTTATGCGAGGCCTGGAAATAGCGGCGTTTGAGAAGGCGGCAGCAATTGGATTGGAGGATGGGACGCGCCTGGAACTCCTTGACATTTACCATCTTTCGCTGCTGAGGCCTGACGGACATCCAGGCCCTTACTCGAAGTTTCATCCTGATATCAGCAAGAGACCCCAGAATGACTGCCTTCATTGGTGCTTGCCTGGATCAATAGACACTTGGGATGATATACTAATGGAGATTGTGCTGAGGGAGGGGGACCAGAGGTCTTCATCCTGAGAGAAGAAAACCTTGCATCCGCTGCATCCGAGCAAAGTGAATGAACTGAGATGCCACTGGACTGCAGGAGAGAGTTCATGATCTTCTTGGTGTAAATTATCAGGGACTCATCATTATGTTTTTCATGCTTGCAAATTTAATAGCTGGTGATATCCTTTTTTATTTTTTATTTTTTTAAATCTCCCCCAACCCCCACCCCCTGCCTCTGTTTCAGAACCAATTCCGTTCATCCTATGTAGTGTTGTTCTATTATATTAATAAAGGTTGCTAATATGTCTTTTGAGAAATAGCTTGTGTTTTGAATAATATAGCTGGTGATATTGGATATTGATCTCTTATCAGAATCTGTTCTGTTCATTTTTTTGGAGTATCTTGAGCATGTTGATCGTTGGATTCTGGCCTGTGGATCACTTTTACTACTGAAAATTTATTTCTATCTGCCATTGTGTGATGGATGTATCATAGGGTATCAAGCCTGTTTACGAAGCGGAGCTTGAAATTTTCGTCCGCATCTATGCACTTGTTGTTCCAAATTGTCTACTGCCAAAATTCCCTTTTAAAAAGCGTATGCTTCTGTTTCCGATATCAAACATAGTGCTTGGTGTATGAGTATATGACTTTGCTTGATGCATAATTTGCTCTATGATCTCCGATGATCAATCCAATACCTGATTTGTTCACTAGGGTTGCTATATCCGCATTGTATTAGGGAAATCTGACTTTTGTTATGTTCAATGACCAGATCAAGTTTCAAAAAAGCATAGCCAGCACTCAAGTTATAAAGCATACATCCATGTTCATGTATAAAATTGTATCATCCAGCAAAATTCAACCTTAATCTATTTTCTGAAAAATTGAATTGCACGCACGGTCACACATACACAATAACCTTTATTAATGCTGTGAAAAGGCCGGTTGTCTTTGGGGAAACCAAGAAACAAGAAATTTATTAGAAAAGAAGGAGAGGCTATGTTTGCTAAAAAAAAAAAAAAAAAAATTACAGAAATACATTCTTAACTTTAATCTAATTAGATGTACATCTTTTGTATTTTAAAAAATATCAAATTGATATTTTTAATTATCGATATATTTTAATATGATTTAACATCTAATTTCATTAACAGAATAATGTCACGTGATCGTTATGATAGTATTATTTTATAAAATAACAAAAATGTATATCCTTATCTTTATATTCTCTCTCGTTCCTCCTCTCTCCTCTCTAATTGATTCTTCCTCCATCACCAGCATCCCTTTTTCTCCTTCCTTCCTCCTTCCTCTTTACATATTTCTCTTCCTCTATGATTGCTCCTTCCATTTCCATCTATTTCTTCACTCTCTCCTCTTCTTCCTCTTTCAAGCTGCCTATAAGCCACCCCTCTACGGTGGCCCCATCAATCCCTATCATTTTTCGCTCACAATCTATTTTTCTCCCTCCTCTTTTTTTCGATCCTCTTCTCCTCTTTGCCCTCCTCCTCTTCTATTCCACTCCCTACTGACGACCATTCTCTTTTTCTTTTCCTTCTCATACACTTCGCTTCTCTTCTTTTTTCTTCTCCAAAACTATCCATAAGCTCTATCCTCCCCTCCATATCTTTGTACATTTGTTGGAGGATTTATCCACGAAACAAAACAATGAACAGCTATAAGGTTTCATGAGAGGTACATGAAAGTATGAACTTGTAAGGGCCCTGATTTTTATCCCAACATTAATCAGGGCCTTGTAAGGGCCGGGCAGGGTCAGAAAAAACAAGAAGAAGAAGAAGACTCCCGAAGGAATTCTTCTTCCCTCTTCCGAGTCCGATCAAGAAAAGAGTTTGGGCAAACTAGAGTCCAGTGAGGACCCAAAATCTCCATCTATAAATTCTCCTCGTCTTCCGGTCGAAAGCATCGTTCCTTGCAACCCACCGCTGGCGAAATCGTGCGTCTACGGGATTCTTTCCATCGAACGATTTTCGGCGAACCACCGTTAATTAACCCCGGAGTTGAGGTAATCCACCTTTATTCTTCTTCCTCTTCTCTTTTCTGAAACTCTAGGGAGCTTTTGACGGCCGGATTGAGTCGCCGGCCATCAGATTTCATGGGGATCCGAACTTCCCCTGCTTTTCTTTTGTTTTCCCTTCCACCGGACCAGCTGCCATCACCGGATTTCGGTCTTGCCGTGGTCGTTGAGGACCAGAGCTATCATCACCAGTGCCGAGGGATCGTCGCTGGCTGTGATCGCCGGTGTCGGGGTAGTCGGCCTCGGTTTTCCCTACCCCTGTTTCAACAAAGAAGAAGAAGAAGACAAGAAGAAAACGAGAGGAAAGGAAGAAAAGAAAAGAAAAGAAAAGGAGAAAAAGAAAAAAAAAAAAAAAAAAAAAAAAAAATCTCTCCTTTCTCTCCATTTTTTTTCCCTATCAATTTCTCTCTCTATTTTTTCTTTCTAAATTTTTTCTTCCTCTTCATAGATTGCTCTATCTGGATATCTTTTAGATTAATAAATGGCTCACATACCTAGGTAAGCCCGATCAATCCTAAGAGGGATTCTATATTTATGATATTTAAAAAAAATTTATAATTTTTTCATTCTTAATTAGATATAATTTTTATGTTTGACTCTGATTATGTAGAAATACGACTGTCCACACAAGATGTCGAGCGAAATATCTTGGTTTCGAGTTCGTAGATCAGAAAAAAGTTCATCAATTTCTGTATTTAGATCAATCATCGATAGAAGAGTTTTTGAATACAAACATCGATACATACACATATATATATATATATATATATATTATATATATATATATATATATATATATATATATATATAAAATTTTACACTATATGATTTGATTTCTCATGATTAATATTTGTTTTATGCTTGTCAGTATGATTATTCATATATTCTATATCATATGTTTGTGTCAAATAATAATATTTTTTGGATAGTTTGGGATGTGATATTGATTATTGAGAATTTTGAAAAATACTATTTGATAAAATATTCTTTTGGTATAAATTAAGATTTAAATAAATTGATGATCAAGAAGGAATTTTGGACTAACCACGTTAAATTGAGAATAGCTCCGCCACGGACAGGAACGTGGCACTTGAGATTGCCACCGTGGGCTGAAGCATGGCAAGTTGGTTTTGCCACCGCAGGCTGAATCGCGGGTATTCTGAGATTACCACCATAGGTTGGAGAGTGCTAGTATGATTTGTCATCGTAGGTTAGATCGTGGCTAGTATAGTTTGTCACTACAAACTAAATCACAGCTAGTAGGCTGGAATGTGATCGTGCTTAGTCCGAAATTCTAAAGATAATTGTTGATTGATTCGGATTAAGTGAATGAGACATGGATGATAAGATATAAAATTATGATTAAGTAAAAAGAAATTTTAGTTGACTGCATATGTAGACTTTAAAAAAAATAGATATTCGATAGTATATAATATATATATATTT
This sequence comes from Elaeis guineensis, assembly GCF_000442705.2. Lineage (NCBI taxonomy): Eukaryota > Viridiplantae > Streptophyta > Magnoliopsida > Arecales > Arecaceae > Elaeis > Elaeis guineensis. The sequence goes on along the minus strand of NC_025998.2, from coordinate 4,531,774 downwards.
ATATGGAGATATATTAGATACATGACATGAGATTTTGTGACTTATATTTTTTTTGATTTATTTATTTATTATTTTTAAATTATATTATTATTATGCTAGTGTGAGTATGTGGGGATTTTATTGGGCTGTAAAGCTCACATTCTTCTATTTCTCTTTTAATTTTTTCTTAAAATTACAGGATGCTCATAATTGGCTATAGTTTGGATTCGCCGATGAGTGGATGAATAGATAGAACATTATTGATACTTAATCGGATGATCGAAAGACTTGAATTTGTAATCATACAAGTGTTATCGATTATAATAAAAATTAGATTATTATTATTTATGAATATTGAGAAATTATAATAAATTATAAGATTTTGTATATTTTTTAAAATTTTATTTTAAAAAATATACGATCATTATGTATTCAATCCAAATGTTGGATTTAGGGTACGATAAAACTGCTTTTAAATTATTGGTATTCTATATTCTCATCACAACCTACAAAAACTGTTGAGCATGTCAAATTCGACATGCCTATGCATCCTTTCGTGTCTAATTTAACCTGAGAAGCAAGATAGTACCACACCACTTGGGGGAGATAAAAAACTGTTTTTTATTATTCTTAATATTTTCTAACCCCCCACTCCTTCAAAAAAAAAAAAAAAAAAACTGATATTTATATCGAATGCAATAAAATTTTTACACGAGCAGCATCTATTATGATGCCTCTTTTCATCTAGCTATTCCTTGATTCAATGAAATGTATTTGAGGCCTGAGGCAACGTGGATGGCGTATCCAGATATCACGTTGACATTTAGGACTGTTACTGGACCAGGCCGGGCCATGCAGCCTAAATGCATGAGCTGTACAAAATTATGTCAGGCTCCCATTTTTGGTCGTCAAGCCCATTTGCGTGAAACCAGGCAGGGCCGTACTACTTTTGGCTCAGACTGAGCTCCGAATTTGGTGAAACATGAAGCTGGCCTGATATGGATCTGATCAAATTAAATTGAATTGAAGTGGGTTAGATCAGGTGGCAATGGCAGGCAATAAAGATCATTCAAATGCCGTCAAAGAGGCTGTCTTTTTTGGGAGAAATTATACCCGACTCATCATGCACCATGTTATAAGGAGAAATTTTTTGTCCCTACAGAATATGGGCCAACTCACTCTAAAGCCACTTTTAGATATCTATGTATATAAATTTATCCCAGCTCATAATTTTATGATCTTGCAGACCGTACTGGCTCAACCTGCAAATCCCATAAGATTTTCAACTCCATCATCCGAAGAGACATTTTAGTTTTAAATTATCTATGTCGACTATGCCAAACTTATTGCTACAGCAGCCAGGGAATTCCGGCTCCGAACGGCATTCATACGAGAGGTGATTGGAAGAACTTGAAGGCAGCTTTCAAGAATAAACCTATTCCTTCTGCATTTATGCTAATTGAAGCTGCCAGGCATGGTAACATTATACTTTATCTATGGAGTATGTATGACATATAGATGCGTATGGCGTAGGCCAGCTTATCCTTTGTCCATGTTAAGTAGGCAGTCAGTTGCTTACCGGATTCTTAAACGTTCATGAGCTCACACTGCAGGCAGCGCTGGACTGTCACATTAGCAGCTAGCGAGACAAAGATGTTACCACCCTTGATTATTTCTATATATCTAAGATCAGTCCATTGTATTGTATTGTATTGATGCCCATATACCACATGGCTATACACCTCATATCATGGAGTTTGTGATGTACGGTAACTATAGTTAGGCGCCTGCCAAATTGATTTCTAGTTTTTGATGTATTACTCTAAACCCCCAGCTTAAAATTGGCTGGAAGCTTGGCTAGCTTATCTGAAAATCTTGGGATGGCAAACATGAATGACCAATTGGCTTAGCTTCATTAACAATGGACGACGTGGCTTAGCTTCACCACCAAAGGAAAAAAAAAAAAATGCGGATAGGATTTAGTAGCTATTGCCAAGTCCACGTGAGCTAAGATAGTTTTGTTAATTAAAAAGAGAATAAAAATGGGACGAGGAATCGGCAACCAAACTTTGGATGAAGCAACGCGGAGGAGCGTTCTCATCCACCACACAGCCAACGGGTTGCTAAACCATTTGTCAAATTGACCAAAAGGCCCTTATTTGTACATGTTCTTGCCTTCACCCTTCGGCCTTTGCTATTTCTTCCTGAGGTCAGTTTTGGCCAAACGAGGGGACCAGTTTTTTGCCACTGGTCAGCTAGTTCGCTGCCAGCCTACACTATAAAAAATTTGATTTTGAATAATAAAATTTTAATAATAAAATTTTTTTCATCACAAATAATTATATTTTTGAGATAAAAAAAATTTTATTGTCAAAACTTAAGTATTTACGATGAAAAAAATTTTTATTATAAAAAATTAAATCTTTTACGGTGAAATTATAATATTCATTGCTAGAAGTAAACTTTTAACGATGATTTTTTTTTTTACTGCTAGAATTTTTATTTTTTTATAATAAAATAAATCTTTCATCATCAAAAATAAAATTATTTACGATGAAACAAAATTTTCATCACTAAAAATTAAATTATTTGTGATGAAATAATTTTTGTTATTAAAAATATAATTTTTGTGATAAAATTTTTTATATTTGGTGACAAAAATATTTCGTCGCTAAATGTTATTTTGTTGAAAAAAAATTGAATCTTTTGCGATGAAATTTTAATTTTCGATGCTAGAAGTATATTTTTAACGATAATTTTTTTTTTATCGCTAAATTTTTATTTTTTTATGATGAAAAAATTTTTATCGTAAAAAATAAAATTATGTACAATGAAATAAAATTTTCATCGCTAAAAATTATTATTTATGATGAAAAAATTTTTGTTGCAAAAAACATAGTTTTTGTGATAAAATTTTTATATTTGGCGACAAAAATATTTCATCGCTAAAGATTGTTTTGTTGGAAAAAAATATTGTTTTAGGGCAAAATTTTGCCCCAAAACGCGTGATCTCCCTCTCGCTGTCCCATGCTGCCGAGCACTCCGCTCCCTCCCAGGTTGAGGTCGCCACCGGTCGTTGTCCTCCCTCCCTGATCGAGCACACCACCGATCGGGTTGAAGCCCTCCCCGATCGTCATCCTCCCTCCATGCCACCATCCCAGTCGAATCGCCTGTCTCTCTCTCACACACTCACGCCGCCGCCATCAGTCATCGTCCTCCCTCCCCGATCGAGTGCGCCATCGATTGTCATTCTTCCTCCTCGATCGAGCAAGCCACCAACCAGATTGAAGCCCTCCATGCCACCGCATCGCCCGAATCGAGGCCACCATCATCATCCTCCCTCTACGCCATCGTGCCGGCCAAATCGAGGCCACTGCCGTCGTCTTCCTCCCCGATTTCTCCCTCTCCCTCCCTCACTTTCTTTCTCTCTCCCTCTCTCCCTCTCTCACGGTTGTTGCTTCCCCTAGGGCCATCATTATCACTCCGGCTCCACCATCGTCGTCGTCGCTTCGCCTCCGCCATCATCCTTCTTTGACCCCGTCGGGCCACCGTCGCTGAGGTATGGCCTCTCTCTCTTTCGCTGGCTCTCTCTCTCAAAGTCCACTTGTAGGTAGCCTCCATCGTCGTTGCCGCACTGCCATCACTGTCGTCCCTCTTTGAAGTCCATCGAGCTGCGATCTCTTAGGTATATATGGTTCTCTCTGGCTCTCTCTAACTGTGTCTCTCTCAGGCTCTCTCTCTCTCACAGTCCACCTGTAGGTCGCCGCCATCGCCACACCACCGTCGTCGTCGCCGTCGCTGCACAGCCGCCACCGTCCATTTATCTCGGTACCCATCTCTCTCTCTATGTGTGGGATTTACGGGAGAGTTGGAAGATCATGTCATAATTTTTAATTTTTTTAATTTTTATTTTTCTTTTTAAATTAATTTTAGTCGTTGGGCATGATTATTTGTTGCCCTACTCTGAAGCATAGTTCATGATCTGAAAATAATTTAAAAATAAAAATAATTATAATGATAATATATTAATTGTAGCATAATAAATCTATAAATCTTAGAATTCCCATTCGATGATAGCGTGCATGAACTAATATTTATTCCTTAATAAAAAAAATATATTGGTGCTGTACACACTATCCTCGAATTGTCCTTGTGGACAGTTTGGGTACGTGAGTGAATTTCATATTGCATACTATGTGCTTCTACATCGGAGAGTTTTGTCGGTATTTTTGATCATATTCTCTAGATACATAGCACAATTTTAGTATTTGTGTATCTGGAGAACTGCACTGAAATGTTGTCGAAATTTTTTTGATGTAGAAGAGATGTATTGCAATATTAAATTTTTATGTTTCTAAATGGGATAGGACCATCACCCTAGAAGTAGGAGATATAAGGCATTAGTCAACTATTATTACATAATATTGATTGTATAGTTTGCATCATAAACATGTAAGCATGGATCGTAGTTGGATGTTATTACGCAATAAGTTTTGTGTGATAACCCAACCCAATTGAGCCCAAAACTAGCCCACAAAGCCCAAACACAAAAAAAAAAAGAGGAAACAGAGGACGAAGACTCCCAACAGGAGTCTTCTTCCTCCCTGTGTCCGATCAGGAGAAGAACTCCCAGGGCCATCGAAAACCCTTGGGAAGAATCCTATAAATCCCCCTTCTCCCCCTCAAAAGCCAGCCACGACCAGCCATGAGATCTCCCTCTTCTTTCTCTCGAAATTTCTCGTTGAAGCTGCCGACCCTGTTCTTGTGTTCACCTCAATTTCTCGTCGGAGACCTCACCAGAGTCGAAGGTAAGCTCCAACCCTCCTTCACTTCCTTCCCCTCCTTCCTGAAGCTTCATGCACCCTCGCCGGCCATCGGGATCGTCGGAAAATCCATGAAAAGACGAGATCCTCTTCTGCCCCATTCGGACGAGTCCTTTCTCTCTCTTTTTCGGCCATCGGCACCACCGTTTGCAGCATCTCATCCTTAGGATGGAACCCTCACCTCTACCTCTCTTTCCATGGAGGTCTTGGCCACCGGTGACCAGCCAATGACCGAAAAATAAAAAGAAAAGGGACGGGTCCCCTATTTTTTCGAAAATTTTTCTCCCACCGATCGAGCCTTGCTGCTGGCGATCCCTTGCTCTCCATTGTCGGCCGTCGCTATCGGATCTCCGACCGTGCTGCCGCCTTCGTTGGAGCCGAGCCATCCTTTGGTCCTCCCCCTGTTCGGCCAAGGAAGAGAAGGAAAGAAGAAAATGGGAAAAGAAGAAGAAGAAGGAAGAAAGAAAAGAAAAGAAAATGAAGAAAAGAAAAAAAAAGAAAGAATTTTCTCTCTCTTTCCTCTCTCCTCTCTCCTCTCTCTACCTTCTCTCTCTATTTTCTCTTTCTAGATTTTTTATATTTTCTCTCTCTAGACTTTTTATCTCTTTTTATGGATTTTGTCTCTCTAAGGTCATTCTCTCTCTCTGATTGTATCACAGACCCTAGGATAAATTTGAGATGAAAATATGATAATCTGAGATTGCTCTAAAATTCGTGCAGTAGATCGGATCTCGATCCGATCCTTCTTCAAAATTGATAACATCAATCATGGTTAATTCATATTAAGTCATCCTGATATAACCTCTAATGATCTCAATCATGATTGTCATTTTTGAAGGATACGAAGATTCTCTCTCCTCTTTCTCTCTCTATTTTTTCTCTCATGATTGACTTTCTCTCTCTAAGAAGGTCTATGAATCCTGTACCAAGTCATGCCTTCATCTTTTAGGGGCTCATGTTAACTCTAACAAGATGATCCAAAGTTCCTTTGATATCCGTGCTGTATGTCAACCTCATTTGATCATATCAAGTATCTTTCAAATTCATTATTAATGAACTCTATTGATTGATCTTGATCTAATCTGTGCTTCACAATTTCTTGATCAAGTCACTTGAATCTGACCCTCAGATCAGAGATCCTGAATTATCCTGATATCTAGATGATCTGACACATCCGGTCAACAGTCTTCTTTTTTATGATTTAATCTTGTTATAGTTATGGAATAGAATTTGATAATGATTTGATATTTTAAATAAGATTAGCTGATTCTTCTAACGAAGTCTGAAGATCTAAGATGAACGAGGTAAGTAGATCTTATGCTCCTTATTTATTTTTAAATGATCATATTTTTATGCAAAGAATTGCTATTGATGAAATCATAATTTTTCATAAGATAAGGATCGGCATATGTGATATGAAAAAGCATGTTTTATTATGAGCATTGATTTCATAAATATGTCTTATGAAAATAGCATGATTATGAAGCATGAATTTTATTATTTTTTCATCTATATATATGTATGCTTTAAGAAAAAGGATATAATAATTTCAAAGGCTCTCAGATGGCTATCAATGAATCTCTTCGGGAAGGTCGACATCCGGAGCTAGCATCCACACGAAACATGGCCCTGCCAGCGGGTATAAAGTTAGCACATGAATTAAGAACTCTGTCGATTAAGAAACATGGTCCTGTCATGGGTATAATAGTGACCTTAGTACGAATATCTGTGAGCAATATTTTGAAACATGACATGAATACATGTTGAAAATAATTTATAATTTATGATTGTGAAATATACATGATTTATGCATGCATGATGAGTTTATAACTTATTTTGTTATATGCTCTATGAAATACTTTATTTTGTATTATCTGTTATTTTTAAATATTATATTATCATAAAAAATTTATGCTTGATCCGATAAGGAAGTGCAAGTTCTACTTACTGGACTAGTGTAGCTCATATTCTTTTTGTTTTCTTTTTGTTTGAACAGAGGAATAAGGTTAGGATCGGTAAAAGAAATCCAAGCTTGAAGATCTGCATAGCCAGCTTGAAAATTTGATAGCAGAAGTTTAGTTTATTTTATAATTATGAATTTATAATTATTTATAAATATTGAGATTCGGGTTGGTACTTGCTTTTGGATTTAGATGCTCGGAACTAATATTGGTTCGATTATTTGATGAATAATGGAATTGAATC
>NC_025998.2:4447279-4524667 GCF_000442705.2 Elaeis guineensis | reverse complement strand
CATATCAAAAAGTATCTTTCAAATTCATTATTAATGAACTCTATTGATTGATCTTGATCTAATCTGTGCTTCACAATTTCTTGATCAAGTCACTTGAATCTGACCCTCAGATCAGAGATCCTGAATTATCCTGATATCTAGATGATCTGACACATCCGGTCAACAGTCTTCTTTTTTTATGATTTAATCTTGTTATAGTTATGGAATAGAATTTGATAATGATTTGATATTTTAAATAAGATTAGCTGATTCTTCTAACGAAGTCTGAAGATCTAAGATGAACGAGGTAAGTAGATCTTATGCTCCTTATTTATTTTTAAATGATCATATTTTTATGCAAAGAATTGCTATTGATGAAATCATAATTTTTCATAAGATAAGGATCGGCAATGTGATATGAAAAAGCATGTTTTATTATGAGCATTGATTTCATAAATATGTCTTATGAAATAGCATGATTATGAAGCATGAATTTTATTTTTTTTCATCTATATATATGTATGCTTTAAGAAAAAGGATATAATAATTTCAAAGGCTCTCAGATGGCTATCAATGAATCTCTTCGGGAAGGTCGACATCCGGAGCTAGCATCCACACGAACATGGCCCTGCCAGCGGGTATAAAGTTAGCACATGAATTAAGAACTCTGTCGATTAAGAAACATGGTCCTGTCATGGGTATAATAGTGACCTTAGTACGAATATCTGTGAGCAATATTTTGAAACATGACATGAATACATGTTGAAAATAATTTATAATTTATGATTGTGAAATATACATGATTTATGCATGCATGATGAGTTTATAACTTATTTTGTTATATGCTCTATGAAATACTTTATTTTGTATTATCTGTTATTTTTAAATATTATATTATCATAAAAAATTTATGCTTGATCCGATAAGGAAGTGCAAGTTCTACTTACTGGACTAGTGTAGCTCATATTCTTTTTGTTTTCTTTTTGTTTGAACAGAGGAATAAGGTTAGGATCGGTAAAAGAAATCCAAGCTTGAAGATCTGCATAGCCAGCTTGAAAATTTGATAGCAGAAGTTTAGTTTATTTTATAATTATGAATTTATAATTATTTATAAATATTGAGATTCGGGTTGGTACTTGCTTTTGGATTTAGATGCTCGAACTAATATTGGTTCGATTATTTGATGAATAATGGAATTGAATCTTTTTATTTGATGAATTTTAGATGATTATGATAGATTGGCTTCGTGTTATCGTAGACTCTATCACTCTATAGCATGGCCGTGTTATATCTCGAATTTGGGATGTAACATTTTATGGTATCAGAGCTTAGGTTATAATCATTGGGGATTATGATATAAATGATATAAATGATTAGGATATGATAGAATAATATCATAGCTTAGGTTTAAGATCATTGAGATTATAAAGTGATATCAAAACTTTATGTATGATCAATAGGATGTGATCGAGTGAAGTATAATGGATAATATCAGAGCTTAAGATTATGATCATTAAGGACGTGATAGAATGATATAAAGTTTAGGTTATGATCACTAGAGAATATGACTTAAGTGATATTTGAACTTAAGATTATCATTATTTGGGATTGTGACTTTAGTGATATTTGAACTTGAGGCTAAGATCATGAGAAACATGATCGATATAAAAGAAAGAATTTAATAATTTGATTTCAAATTAATAGGTATTATGATGAAATTTATGCATAAATGGCATATGATGTCTATAATAGAATTGACGAGTTATATCTTAGATTTCAATTAGCAAGATTGATCTGAGTATGAGAAGTGTTGATCCTAGAATGAAGGAGGTATTGATATATTATGTTAGGTATATTTGATGACATTGGAATGCTAAACCTATATGGATAAAGGACATGATAACTTTACTGATTTTGATGTTAATTTTTTTGCAAAGAAAAATTAGTTTGGAAGTTGTCTAAATGATTATAAGGTAAATCGAAGGTTAACTCAAATTAATTCTAGACATATTGGATTCTTGAGGAGTGGTGAAGTTTATGTAATAAGTTCAAATATAGAAGGTGGATGAAGATTTAATTTTGTTGTGCTATGCCTAAGAGATAGTAATGACAAGAAAACCTTAAATTTTATCCTAAATTATATATAAAATCTGAAAGTTGGATCTTTCTTTGATTGATTTAATATACAAAGATATTTTTATTTTTGATAGACTTAGATAATTTGGTAAGTTGAGATCAGAGTGCGCAGCAAAAGCGTGATGGTCTGAATTGATTAGAAATATTAATCTTTTAAATCAAAAGATATTATGAAATACGTTAGTTGTAAATAAGAAAAGATTTTACTGATAATAAATGGATGCTAGAGAGAAAATCTATCTGATCAAGAAAAGACTCAAAGCAGTACAGGATAGACAGAAGAGTTGGACAGATAGAAAAGAAGAGAATTAGAATTTCACTTCGGTGATCATATTTTTCTAAAAGTATCACCTACAAAAAGTGTCATAAGGTTTGAGAGATATGGCAAGCTGAGTCTGCGATATATTAGACCTTTTGAAATTTTGAGCCGAGTAGGAGATGTTGCTTACGAACTAGCTTTACCATCAGATTTATTCTAAGTGCACAATGTCTTTCATGTTCCACTACTAAAAAAAAAATTATACCTGATCTAAATAACGTGATAAAGTATGAGCCATTGCAAGTTCATGAAGATTTAACCTATGAAGAATTTTTTCTCTAAATTATTGATCGAAAAGAGCAAGTTCTAAGACGACGCATCATTCCGTATGTGAAGATTCACTAGAGTAATCATGAAGAGAGAGAGGCTACATGGGAGCTTGAAGATGATATGAAGACGAGATATTCACACTTATTTGAAAATGAAGGTATGTTAAATTTTGAGGATGAAATTTTTTTTAAGGGGGGTAGAATATGATAACCCGACCCAATTGGGCCCAAAACCAGCCCACAAAGCCCAAACACAAAAAAAAAGAGGAAACACAGGACGAAGACTCCTAATGGGAGTCTTCTTCCTCCTTGTGTCTGACCAGGAGAAGAACTCCCAGGGCCATCAAAAACCCTTGGGAAGAACCCTATAAATCCTCCTTCTCTCCCTCAAAAGCCCGCCACGACCAGCCGTGAGATCTCCCTCTTCTTTCTCTCGAAATTTCTCGTTGAAGCTGCCGACCCTGTTCTTGTGTTCGCCTCAATTTCTTGTCGAAGACCTCACCGGAGTCGAAGGTAAGCTCCGACCCTCCTTCTTCTCTTCCTTCCCCTCATTCTCGAAGCTTCATGCACCCTCGCCGGCTATCGGGATCGTCGAAAAATTCATGAAAAGATAAGATCCTCTTCTGTCCTGTTCGGACGAGTCCTTTCCCCCTCTTTTTCGGCCATCGGTGCCGCCGTTTGCGGCGTCTTACCTTTAGGATAGAACCCTCACCTCTACCTCTCTTTCCATGGAGGTCTTGACTACCGGTGACCGGCCAATGATCGAAAAATAAAAAGAAAAGGGGCGGGTCCCCTATTTTTTCGAAAAAAATTTTCCCGCCGGTCGAGTCTTGCTGCCGGCGATCCCTTGCTCTCCATTGTCGGCCGTCGCTGTCGAATCTCTGACCGTACTGCCGCCTTCGTTGGAGTCGAGCCACCCTCTGGTCCTCCCCCTGTTCGGCCAAGGAAGAGAAAGAAAGAAGAAAACGAAAAAAGAAGAAGAAGAAGGAAGAAAGAAAAGAAAAAAAAAAGAAGAAAAGAAAAAGAGAGAGAGAGAGAGAGAGAATATTCTCTCTCTTTCCTCTCTCTTCTCTCTACCTTCTCTCTATTTTTTCTCTCTAAATTTTCTTCTTATTTTCTCTCTCTAGACCTTTTATCTCTTTTTATGGATTTTGTCTCTCGAGGATCATTCTCTCTCTCTGATTGTATCACAGACCCTAGGATAAACTTGAGATGAAAATATGATAATCTGATATTGCTCCGAAATTCATGCAGTAGATCGAATCCCGATCCGATCCTTCTTCGAAATTGATAACATTGATCATGGTTAATTCATATTAAGTCATCTTGATATAACCTCTGATGATCTCAATCATGATTGTCACTTTTGAAGGATATGAAGATTCTCTCTCCACTTTCTCTCTCTACTTTTTCTCTCATGATTGACTTTCTCTCTCTAAGAAGGTCTATGAATCCTATACCAAGTCATGCCTTCATCTTTTAGGGACTTATGTTGACTCTAACAAGATGATCCAAAGTTGCTTTGATATCCATGCTGTATGTCAACCTCATTTGATCATATCAAGTATCTTTCAAATTCATTATTAATAAACTCTATTGATTGATCTTGATCTAATCTATGCTTTACAATTTTTTGATCAAGTCACTTGAATCTGATCCTCAGATCAGAGATCCTGAATTATCCTGGTATCTAGATGGTCCAACACATCTGGTTAACAGTCTTCTTTCCTTATGATTTAATCTTGTTATAGTTATGGAATAGAATTTGTTAATGATTTGATATTTTAAATAGGATTAGCTGATTCTTCTAACGAAGTCTGAAGATTTAAGATGAACGAGGTAAGTAGATCTTATGCTCCTTATTTATTTTTAAATGATCATATTTTTATGCAAAAAATTGCTATTGATGAAATCATAATTTTTTATAAGATAAGGATCGACATATGTGATATGAAAAAATATATTTTATTATGAGTATTGATTTCATGAATATGTCTTATGAAAATAGTATGATTATAAAGCATGAATTTTATTATTTTTCTGTCTATGTATATGTATGCTTTAAGAAAAAGGATATAATGATTTCAAAGGCTCTCAGATGGCTATGAATGAATCCCTTCGGGAAGGTTGACATCAGGAGCTAGCATCCACACGAAACATGGCCCTGTCAGCGGGTATAAAGTAGGCACATGAATTAAGAACTCTGTCAATTAAAAAATATGATCCTGTCATGGGTATAATAGAGATCTTAGCACGAATATCTGTAAGTAATATTTTGAAACATGACATGAATACATGATGAAAATGATTTACGATTCATGATTGTGAAATATACATGATTTATGCATGCATGATGAGTTTATAACTTATTTTGTTATATGCTCTATGAAATACTTTATTTTGTATTATCTGTAATTTTTTAAATATTATATTATCATGAAAAACTTATGCTTAATCCGATAAGGAAGCGCAAGTTCTACTTACTGGGCTAGTGTAGCTCATATTCTTTTTATTTTCTTTTTGTTTGAATAGAGGAATAAGATTAGGATCGGCAAAAGGAATTCAGGCTTGAAGATCTGCATAGCAAGCTTGAAAATTTGGTAGCAGAAGTTTAGTTTATTTTATAATTACGAATTTATAATTATTTATGAATGTTGAGATTCGGATTGGTACTTGCTTTTGGATTTAGATGCTCTGAACCAATATTGGTTCGATTATTTGATGAATAATAGAATTGAATCTTTTTATTTGATGAATTTTAGATGATTATGATGGATTGGCTTCGTGTTATCATGGGCTCCATCCCTCGGTAGTATAGCTGTGTTATGTCTCGGATTTAGGGCGTGACATTTTGTCTCGAATATATTGCGGGTGTGACGTCTTTCATGAATGTGGCATCCAATCACACTAGAGAAGATTGGAAAGCTCGTTGTCCATGTCGTCGATGTAGAAATTTATTTTAGTGTATCTTATCGGACATTCAAAATTATTTATACGAACACGGTATAGATGTGACTTACAGGAGATAGACTTGTCATGATGAAGATTTGCTGACTAGCTCGAGCATGTTGTCCAGGAGTCTCACAAATACATCGTCAGCAGGTGGATCATCCAGTCGTGAAAGGCAAACACTCGGTGCAGAAGATAGATAAATTTTGGAGGATCTCCATCCAGAGTTATTTGAAGCAAATATGGAAGCAAGATCAGAACATCAGCATCTCATTTCGAGACAAGAAGCTGAGGAGGACAGTAACATACCTATGAATGATAGATTCGAGCATTTATTAAGAGATACGCAAAGTAATGTTTCTCCTGGTTGTAAGAAGTACTCTCTGTTATCCGTCATAATAAAGTTATTACATATGAAAACATTGGGTAAGTGGTCAAACAACTCATTTAATTGGTTGCTCATATTTTTGAAGGACCTATTGCCTGAGGGAGAGTTACTTCCGTCAAGTCATTACGAAGCCAAAAAATTATCGAAAGGACTCAGGTTGGGAGTCGATGATTTGAGCCTATACTGCGAAAAGATACATACATATCCGAATGATTGTGTTTTATTTTGGAAGGACAAAAAAGATCTACAAGCATATCCGATTTGTCATTCAAGCAGATGGAAAGAAAGTCGTGGTAAGGATAAAAAAAATATATTATGCAAGATTTTATGGTACTTTTCGATTATGCCACGATTGCGTCGATTGTTCATATCACGGCATACTGCCTGTGGCATGTGATGGCATAAGGAGGAAAACAATATCGATGATGATGTCATTAGACATCCATCAGATGGAGATGCATGGAAACATTTCAATCGTGAACATCCATGGTTTGCAGCTGATTCACGAAATGTCAGGCTAGGATTGGCAATAGATGAATTTAATCCATATGGTAATCTTAGCACTATATACAGTATGTGGCCTGTTATGGTATTTCCTTATAATTTACCACCTTGGAAGTGCATGAAATCACCATTTAATCTGCTGGCTTTGCTGATCCCAAGTCTCCGTGCCCTTGGAAGAGACATAAACATATTTTTAGAGCCGTTGATCGAAAAATTACAATACTTGTGGAAAGAAGGGTGTGAAACATATGATCATATTGCATGAGGCATCTTTTGCATGTATGCGGCACTGTTTTGGACAGTTAACAATTTTTCTGCATGTGGCGATATTTCTGAGTAGTGTACAAAAGGATATAAAGCATGCCCAACTTGTAACGATGATATTACATCGACCGTATTCATGAAAAATTTATTTCACCGGTCATCGACGTTTCTTGTCGGATGATGATAGATGGAGGAGAAGTCTTAAGTTCAATGGCAAGCATGAACGACATGTCCAGTCAAGGCTCTGATCTACGGACAATATTTTAATCAGCTATCTGACCCACAGGATGTCATATTTGGTAAGGGTCCGACCATCCAAGTAGGCATGCGAACAAGTATCGAAAATTGGAGAAAAATGAGCAAGTTGTTCGATCTTCCATATTGAAAAATACTTCTTCTTCGACACAATCTTGACATCATGCATATTGAAAAGAATATATTTGATAATATATTTTATACCATCCTCAATATCGAAGAAGAATGAAGGATACCGTGAAGGCTTGTCTTGACTTGGAGGACATGCGGATTAGAAAAGAATTACATTTGATTCGACAGGAGGATAGGTTGGTGAAGCTATTGGCATGTTATGTACTAAATCGAAGAGAGAAAAATTAATTTCTCACATATTTGAGATCAGTGAGGTTTTCTGATGGATACGCCTCAAACTTAAAATGGTGCATCAAGTGAATGATGGAAAGATTATCGAGATGAAAAGTCAAGATTGCTATGTGCTTCTACAATATGTGCTCTCAGTTGGTTTGCGTGGATTGTTGTCGGATAATATATGTGATGCATTACTTGATTTGGAAACTTATTTTCGAGACTTATGTACGAAGACGTTGAGGTGAAGTCAGATTGACATATTAGAGAAGAAGATTATCATTACTCTCTATAAGCTCGAGATGATATTCCTCCCACCTTCTTTGATATCATGGTGCATCTTTCAGTTCATCTTCCACGTGAGGCTAGACTGGGTGGACCAATACATACAAGATGGATGTACCCAATTGAAAGGTAATTACATGATATTATAATATTTATTATTTATTATTATATTTTTATTATATATGTATATCAATTGATAATTTATTGGATAGGGAGATGCGAGAATACAAGAGTACCGTCGCTAACAAAGCATGGCCGAAGGTTCAATAGTGGAGGCACACATTATGAATGAATGTCTGACATTCTGCTCTCTGTACCTTCAGAGAGTGGAGATTAAATTTACGAGGCCATAACGAAATGTCGATGTTGACGATATTCTGATCGATGGATTGTCCGTGTTCTCCAATGTTGTCCGACCATATGGTAAGAAAGATTTTCGAATGTTGACACTATAGAAAACGGACGACATGCATTGGTATGTGCTAAATAATTACGAGGAGGTGGAAGTGTACATGATGTAAGTATACACATTTATTTATTTTTTTGTTGATATATGCATGAATATACGTACTCGTAGACTTTAAATTAAAATATACATGTTATTACTGTATTACTTCAGTGAGCACGAAAGTGAGCTCAGAAAAATTAATCCTACATTAACAGCGGCATAACATAGGAATCAATTCGCATCATGGTTTGACGAATGGGTAAGTTATGTTAATATTCACCATGATTTAAAAGTTCGTTTATATAGTATTTATTTTGTCAAACTTAACCTATTTATTATTCTTTTAATTGTAGATAGCTCAGCTACGTATAGACAATCCTAACTGTATCAGTGATAACTTAGCCGCACTTACACGAAAATCTGACAGATGTGTATCGGTATATTCAGCATACATAGTCAATGGTGTGCGGTTCTTAATGAAAAATCACAATTGCGATCGAACCACACAAAATTATGGAATAAGCATGGAGGGAGAGCACAAGAGTAAAATAATAGATTTTTTCGATGTTCTGCATGAGGTTATAGAGTTAAGAAATAGTGATCTTTGGCGGATCATATTATTCAAGTGTCGATGATACAATTTAGGACGACACGGATCAATTGTTATCGACCTTCAACTCAGCAGTGTCCACACTGGTCATGTGTGATACGAAAGTGATCCTTATATTTTTGCAAAGCAAGTGAGACTAGTGTAGTATATTGATGATACCAAAATGAAAGAGCCTTGGCAAGTTGCAATAAGGGCTCAGCATAAACATTTATTCGATCTCGTACTTTTCACATATCCGAATGATGAAGATCTAGATAATGAAGTCCGTGCAACTATTGAAAATGTAGCATATCAAATGCAAGCACCAGATAACATATTAGTACAGATGATATGGTTGACATAGGACAATTGCAAAGAGATGACTACGAACCTGAGGATGTTCCTATTGTTGGAACATCGGTAAGGGCAAGGGCATAGGCACGGGCACGATCCAACATTAATTTGGGGTTACAATCACATATGGATGATGACTTCATCAATGATAATGATGATAGCACTTCAGGGTCGATGCCTTCTATGAGTGCTGCTGAGGATGACTATATGGACATGAGTTTAGATTCTGAGAACAATAATTAATATGAATAAGTAATTCAATTTATTTTTTGTTACATCATGTAATACTTGAGTTTTTTTATTACGTGTTGATTTGAATTATTTTAATCATTACAGCATCGTGGCTGGTCCTGGATGTGGACGTTCGCAAGGTAACAGCAACCCCACTTGATGATACACATCCTCACTTTAGCATTTTGCATGACAAGTCAGAGAATTTAGATGAGACTCAGCTGTCCGAGTCCACAGAGCAGACTAGTGCTCAGCCAAAACCTGTCCAGTCGGAGGTCATGGCACCACAGCATCATTCCTCTGCAGATACATATCTATCAATTTATAAACTATATACATTTTTTTGTTATATACATCCATTGGTAGATGATGTATGTTCATTTCACGAATTTTCATATGCAGAAATATAGTAGTGATGCGCAGTGCGTGGTCCTAGTAGGGACCTCATTTTGGAGAAATATGTACATACGTACAATGAAAAGTCAAAAATACAATATTTCGGGATCATTCGATTGGCACAGAGGCTAGTATAGTCGCAAATCAGATCAATCTGTATATGTAGAATCATTTTTTGTGGGCCGTCAAAAGTTTCAAGCATGTAGCCCCTCGATACCGCGATGCCTTAGTCTCTCACATCAAGGTAAGAATTAACTTCGAATATCTTGCATATCATTACATGATCCATATTTTTTTTGTTATATGGATAACTCTTTATTACATGAATAATTCTATATCTTTACTTTTTGTTATGATGAATATTTCTATATGTAGGATAATATTGACTTTGAGGATTACACCGACGAACAAGTGACGGTATATATTCTCAAAATTACTGCAAATAGATACAGAGATCGACGATGTAGGCTTCATAAATACTGCAATGAGCTGCAGACGAAGGGGATTGATCCTATGACTCAGTCTTATAGAAATTGGGCTGGGTCTAGTGATGATTGACGATGGTTATGCAAGCATTTTGGGAGTGAGACATTTCAAGTATGTTTAATATTTCAAGTTATTTTGATATTGTTATATTATTTATTGGTTATAATTGTATGTATTTTTTAGCGACAATCGAAAGCGAATAAGGTGAATAGAAGTAAGATTGATTATATTCACATGTAAAGAAATGCCTCTTTTACATAGGGAATGAAGAGAATGGTATGTAACTACATTTACAATTGTACTCTGTCAGTTTTTATTGAATATTTAAATTACTTTGATGTCCTTTTTCTTCTTTTCTTTTATTTGAATAGGGACTATTTGGGGTCGATGCCTATGATAAATTCTATCAAAATAAGAGTGGTGAGTTTGTGATCGAAGAGGCAAGACAGCGTCATGTAAGTATGGTACTATATTTTGAATGGTTTTAAAGATTTTGAAATAAATTTATGGTTTATTTGGTCTATTGTGAAGAAAAAATGTTACAATTGAGAGAGCAGACGACGAGAGAGGTTGGATCTGACAGCGATGTTGGATCGCAGTCAGTTTGTTCGATGACAGATGATGCGATCCTGGATGCCGTTCTGGGGCGGCAGCTAGGATCTGGACATAGCATGCGATCAAAAAACTTTTTAATTCATCGTCTGGTTGGTCTGATGATGCCTCAGTGCCAGAGGTAGTTAGGACATCAATGAGCATGATGCAGGATCAAATTACTTACTGGATGAATCGTAGTCAGACGCTCGAGAAGATAGTGTTGTAATGGTGGGACGGCTTGATATCGATGCTTCTAAGTTAGTACATCTATAGCCACATGATGTCATCTCTGCACAGCCATCGCGACACACATCGGGCCAGAGATCGACACTGGAAGAGGGAACGAGGCCAACGGCTCTGATGCTACATAGTTTGTAATTTTTTAAAATTTTAAATGATGTATGAACTCATATTTTTGCATATGACAATAATGACTATAAAATTATTGTTATTTGAATTTTGAATATTTTTATTGTGTTCATATATTTTTATGTAAAATATATTTATCTGATGAAAATTTGTATTTAAACAGATACTTTTATGATAAAAAATAAAAAATATTTTATTTTATCCATAATTTAATTTAGTGATGAAATATTAATTTCATCATAAAAATAATTAAAAATTTTGATGATCCTAAAATATTCAAATTTTCACTACATATTGTGATAAAATTTTTTATTTCATCGCTAAAATTATGATGAAAAGAATTTTCATCGCTAAAAATATTTTTTTTTCATAAATTTTATTTTTTTAGTGATGAAATTTATTTTTCGTCACAAAAATTGTGATGAAATTTTTTTCATCATAAAAATTATGATGATTTTTTTTTTCATCACAAAAATTATGATAAAATTTTTTTCATCGCAAAAATTATGATGAAATTTTTTATTTCATCACAATTAATATTTCATCGCTAAATTAGCGATGAAATTTTTTTTTATCGCTAAATTGGCGATGAAATTTTTTTCATTACTAATTTTTGTGACGAAATGCTATTTTTCATTGCTAAAATTAAAAAATAATAATAAAAATAAAAATTTTAAACGAATAATATTTATTTTTGATGATAAAAATATTTTTTATCATAATTTTAGTATAAAAGTTTAATCTTTGCGATAAAAATATTTTATTGCTAATGCTGCGAATTTTTTTGTCATCCGGTTGACTACTTTTGGTGACGAAATAAAATTTTTTTGTCGCTAAGATCTTTTGCTATGAGATTTTCTTTACAAATTTTTAGTCACAAAAATTTTTATTGCTAATAATTTTAGCAACGAAAATTTTATCTTTAGCAACGAAAAAATTTTGTCATAAAAA
The DNA here is from genome assembly GCF_000442705.2 of Elaeis guineensis. Classification (NCBI taxonomy): domain Eukaryota; kingdom Viridiplantae; phylum Streptophyta; class Magnoliopsida; order Arecales; family Arecaceae; genus Elaeis; species Elaeis guineensis. The sequence continues at coordinate 4,512,556 of NC_025998.2, read as the reverse complement.
ATTAGATTTTTTATCGTGCTAGCAAATTAACGAGATAGGATGCCACCAATCGATAGGTGAATTGGTGTAGTTTATAAAATTATCACTTTAAATTCTCATGAAAAATTATTAAATTGATTAGATCTATAGCAAGTTTAGAGTGAAATGAATATACCTATCATGATTTTGTTCTGAATCCACGATAGATTTGGTCCAACTAATAATTTATCTAAATTTTTGCAAGTTGAGTGCCGAAGTTTTTAATCCTATATAATTTATTTTAAAATTTATATTCAAATAAGAATAGGAAATCCTCTTATTGTCTTCGAAGAAATAAAAAGCCTCGTGACTTAAAACGAAAAAAAATAGTTCAGTATGGCATGCGGTAGAAGGGGATATGTATAATCTTTAAGAATTGGTATGATGTAGAAGGATTTTTTTTATAATATTTTTAGTAAAAATTGTAGGAGGGTCGGTTAATAACCCATTAAGATGTCCTCTGGTCTATTGCCTGCTAGACAACAAAGATGTATAGATTGCAGACCATAGCTTCATTTCACAATAATAATAGCTTTAATAGAGATTCTCCAACTTTGATCATGTGACTAGTTGTAGGCTTGCAGCCTTCCTCTATCCAAAAAATAACATAAAATAAAAAATAAAAAAAATGTGACATTCTATTTTCTATTTTCCTTGCCAGAATCACAACCGTCCAAATTCTGTCTCCTTTGTATGATGATCGTAGAAGAAAAGACTACAATTATACTTGTATGTTAAACAATTACTAAAATAATCCATACTTTCGTCTCTCTCGTATTACGAACATGGAAGAAAAGGCCACAATTATACTTGTAGGTTAAACAATTATTAAAACAATCCATACTTTTGTACTAAAAGTTCAAAAGAAATCCAGACTTCAGAGGAAGAACAGAATATACGAGGTTAGATGAAGGAATTCCAGAATCATAAAGGGAGAAAGTGAGAAAGGAAGCCTAGTTTATGTATGGCAAAAAGCCATACTTGCTCCAGAATTTCAGACATGCTAAGTTGCTCGACTTCCAAGTGGAATCCTTATAGCCCCATGCTAGAGCAAATTATATCTTACACCATGCACACCATATCAATTAAATCATCTCCTGCCCATGGGCCAATTAGAGAGATAAATACATGATGAATGGGGTTTATATATAAGAAAGAGATTAGGATATAATTTCTCCATCTCTCTGAGGTGACCTTGTGGCCTCATCCATTTAAAATGAAGACCAACGAAAGGCAAGATATTGAATGGGGCCTCTTTTTTCTTCACTCTTAATTTGCTATTTTGTTCTATTTGGGGTGTTCTCCCCCCTCTGTAACCAAAAAAAAAAAAAAAAAAAAGCAGCAGCAAGATATTGAATAATTGAAATAGTAATATGTGCTTATTTATAAATTATAGTTTGAAAATGTAAACTGTACCTCTTTTGATTCAATGTTTATGATCAAGTGAGCAATGTCATGGCAATAAATGTCACAACCAACAATCTCGTTATTTAGCTATTTTGATAATAAAATTATACTTATGCATTATTATATATAATTAACTAAAGAATTTTTTGCATGTATATAATCCTACTTATGCGAAATTATATGAATATCCTCGTAATGTTGCATTTTGTATATACATCCTTATAAAATACTTGTTTTATATGTGATATATATTTTTTTTTGCACATGTATCCATACTATATAAGCACCATTCAAAATAAATAATTTAAAATTAAAATGATTGAAATATCCTCACTAACAGACATGCAAAAAAAAATTATAATAATATATATACAAATAATAAATTTATAAAAATATTTATTTAATTTTATAAATTTAGGAGGCTATGTATTGAAAAAAAATATTGAAAAATGATCAAAATCCAGCTGAGACTTGGAAATCTTTTAGGACTTAGCTAAATTGATAAATTAAAAAAAAAAATCACGTAACATTATCATTTTTTCTTTGTTTAAGATATTAAATTGTTCAAGCAACAGATCTCTAGTTGCATGGAGAAACTAGAATATCCTTTAATGTAACATGCAACTGAACATTTTGATGTAAAACCAAATTGTTCTTTTTACATGAAGCGTGACAATATTGAGATGGTTGTAGCATGTGACTGCCAATGTTATCCAATTCTTCAGAAACGATCGATCTTTTCCTTCGCAAGGCCCCAAGCAAGCTAGCTTCCCACCCCCCATCCCTTTTTTTTTTTGGCTGGAAGATTCAACAGATTAAGAGGAGTTGGCGTCCACATCCAAGTCTCAGACAGTGGTGAAGCAGATTTTTTTCCTGCACCGACATAAATTTTAGGGATCTCATAATTTATCCTGAGCTCTTCCTCCCTCCCTGGCTGTGTGGACAGAGTTATATTTTTAGTTGCATTTCTTTTGTCATCTCCAGTACCAACCGTCCTTTCCGCAGCAAACCTTTTGTCCCATCTCATTGATCAGCCTCCATTGAGCACATGCTGTCTGTGAATGGCAATTTAATTAGTATCAATTAATGCAGCGGACCTGAAATTTGTCGTTCCTTAGAAACCGGTGTTTCAGGAGAAAGACGATAAAACTTAGGTGACGGCGAGTATCGCTCCCAAGTGCATAGTAATTAGATAAAGATAAACATACGTTAAAATAACTACAACATTGTATTGACAACCGAGCCCCTAACAATTGTAATCTCGACACATGCATACGTAACTCGATTTGCAATCCAGAGATTGATGACTCTAGTTATGTATTCATAAATTAATTGTAAAGAAGTTCTTCCACAATACACTAAAGGAAAGTTTTTACTTGTACAAAAGTTATTCTTCCTCAAATGATTGCAATCATCCATGTGTGGAAGTGAGAATGTGGAAGCAAAAGCTTGAAGCAAATGTAAGTATTTGCTAAGAGACAAGTCATATTTTGCCACATGCTTTGGAAGTTACTGCTTTCGAGCATTGATCTGTAGTCCGAGATCTATAATATTTTGTAACAGTTCAAGGATCTCAGTCCATGATTGAATAAATGGAAACTAGTCCCAGGCATAGAAGCAACAGCGAACCGGTACTTGTGTTTTGGATGCCTCTGTTGTCAATATATGAGATCAGAGGTGGTAATTTTGTGGCCAGTGAATTAACACGCCTTTATGGTCACCTTTTCTGGTGAGGGTGGGCGAGTGGATCAGTGCATGATTCTATTGGTCACCTTTTTTTTTTTTTCATCAAAACGAATGTGTGAGAGACTACGTACAAAACAATAATCACAGTGCGTGCGAAACTCCGCTTTGCCGCCACCGCCAGACTTGCTGACGTAGTGGCTGCCAGAAAACTTTGGTGGAAGACTAAATGCGATTGGCTTGACGCCTGAACACAGCTAACGACGACAGTACGCTGTCCGGGTCACAGGTAAAACATTAATATGATGTTAAAATGCACTTTGAGAAAGCCGGGCCCCGAGGCTGATGGGACAAGATTTGTTTACAATTTGTTATATATATTTTTTAATTAATTGTTTCTCTGTCGCTGATTGTCCGATTTTTTCATCCTGAAATTGGGTCCGGCAGCAAGATTGTGGGCGATTACAAAATGAAAATGAAATACTAGACCTGATGGTTCAAAGGTTCTTGCAGGGATGTAGAATGGTTTGATCCGCTTCTTGGTCTCTTGCTGTTATTTCTTTCCCTCGTAATTTGAAAGCTACATGTTGGCATTGGAGGGATGGTCCAAAGTAAGGAGAACCACAAGGCTGGTTGCTCCATGGTAATCGTAATCGAATTTGTATAAATTTTTTTGATTTTTTATATGAGGTCAAAATGTGAAAGAGCAACGTAAGATGTTATCACCACATGTTTTTCTGTGGTCTCCTCAATGTTTATACATGCCCTAATCTATGCACGATATCATTAAATATTGATGATGTAATCCCTTCTTTTAAGAGACAAAAGTTCCACTCAAAAAATATAAATTTATTTCTTTTTAAAAAATAAAAAAATTTATCAATCCGTGATTAAATATAGGCTAAAATTTGAGGCCATCAGCACCAATTTTAAAAAACTTTATCAACGACATATATTTTTATATGTTAAAAATATAAACTTAATATTTACTTGATCTACAATGAATGATTTTAGATACAGAATTAGATCGTATTATATAGAGAACCACCGCTTGATATATTTAGAATTGTAGATATATCAAGTGAGTATTAGATGGTAGCCATGCATCATGGATTCCATTCCATGGCCTATTCCGATCAGTGACCTAATTTTCTATTTATACAAAGAATGCTTGAATATTTTTAAATTTTATTATTTATATAATTAAATATTTATTATATATAATTTGATAATTTGATATGGTGATAAGGTACTATAAAAAAACTAACTATTAGCGACAGCTGTTTGCCATCGTTAATAGTCAGTTTGTCGTTGCTAATACTATTAGTGACGATTTTTATCGCTAAAAAGTCGACAAAAATATCTTCATCGTTAATTATCATTATTAGCGACAATAATTTTACTATCGCTAATAATACTAATTGATAATGGTATTAGCGATGTACCATCATTAATAATTTTTTAATTTTTTTAATTAAAATTTTAAAAAACTAGTAGCGACGGTTTTGTTGTCGCTAATATCATCACTAATAATTTTTTTATTTTTAAAATTAAAATTAAAAAAACTATTAAGCCATTGCTAGTATCGTCTCTAATAGTTTTTTATTTTTTAATTAAAATTAAAAAACTATTAGCGACGGTAGTCACTAATGCCGTCGTTAATAGTCTTTATTTTTTAAAAAAAATTATAATTAAATTTTTTAAAATCTACTTTAATCATATTAACAAATAATAATAATTTTTAAAATCTATTATAAATAAGATAATAATTATTCAACACAATCATAAATATAAAATTAATTATATTATATTAAAAATATAAATTACATAATTCTATTTACAAATATTACATTACAAGTATCAAATTGTATACATATCAAAAAATAAAAAATCATGTAAGATCCTTCTCATCATCCTTCTCATCCTCCTTCTGCTCCTGTATATCCTCTTCAGCAGCTAATGAATGAGAGTCGGATGTCCTAATATTCTGTAATAAAAAAATATTATTAATAAATTTTAATATGAAAGTGGATGTATCGATATGGAGATGTATATTTCGATATACTACTCTAATTCTCGAACATATTATTTCTATATATTTCATTCGATGATACGGAGCTATAAACACCTTCGATCCATCGTTTGGATGGTTAGATTGAATTTTTATCCTCTAGATTTTATTTCTAAATTATTAATAAGTTTCGATATGAAAATATATATATCGATACGGAGGTGTTTATTTCGATATACTATTTTGATTCTCGAACAGATTATTTCTATATATTCTATTCGATGATACAGAGCTATAAACACCTCCGGTCCATCGTTTGGATGGTTAAATTGAATTTTTACCTCTTAGATCTCATTTTCGAATTATTAATAAGTTTCGATATGAAAGCGTATATGTCAATATGGAGAGTATATTTTAATATACTATTTTAATTTTCGAATAGATTATTTTTAATATTTCATTCGATAATACGAAACTATAGATACCCCCGGTCCATCATTTGAATAGTTAGATTAAAATTTTATCCCTTAGATCTCCTTTCTGAATTTAAATTTCGATACAAAGCGTATCTTTCAATATGGAGGTGTATCTTTCGATATACTCATCTGATTCTCAAATAGATTATTTCTATACATTTTATTCGATGATACGGAGCTATAGATATTTTTGCCACATCAATTGGATGGTTAGATTGAATTTTTAATTTCTAGATCTCCTTCTCCGACTCAAGCCTAAATATGTGAAGCTTTTAAATATAAAATTTAAAATAAGTAAAAGAATTTACTAATAGAATTATCTGATGTGATGGTTGGAACAATAATCTCAGTTGGTCGTGCAGCTGTAGATCTCGGAGAATCTCTATGACCATGTGTCTGCGGCATTCTGGAAGCTCTGAGGTCGCTGGCTCAGAAGCCTCTGCATGACATCCTCCAAATGCACATTGCTCTAAGTCTAGAACGTCGAGGCCTGTGATGATGCTAAAGAGTATCGAGCTACTGGAGGGTCGAAGCTGTGGCTGACTCCTATGATCTGGCTCCTACTCACCCCTTCAGTGACCTTAAGCCATCTCTCAAGATCATAGAGAGGCTGAATGGATGGATCATTGTCGTGCCGTGCAACGGCATACTCGCATAATCTGCCTACACAGTTCAGAAATACATTAGTTATAATATACGTATCAGATCTTATAACAACTTAATAAATATAGTTTAAAATTTTTATCATGATTTATCGCAATCTAGAATCCAAGTAATCACTAGTCCTCCTAGACTAATGTATGGCCTCCCACAACCATAGCTAGCCTGGTGGATGATCCAGCTACTGTGTCTATAATAAGTAAATAATAAAATTAAATTAATTAAAACATACATATAAGAGTTTTTACAGTTCTAATGAAAATTTTGATATAGATTTTTTATCAGTCTGTCGACCACAACATGTGTGTCCACGGAGCCATCCGTATGCCTGATCGGATCCTATTGGATGGTCCAGTTCTATCGGACCCTCTGCCACATACTGGAGTACTCTTCGCTGCTCCATTGATCGTAGAGGATCTCTCATATGTCCGCTCGCAACCAGTCTGATGGTGACGGAAAACTAGAGTGCTCGATGACAGACTGTCAAAGACTGTGTAGCCCATCTCGAACCAAAAATCGAGTTGACTCGGCAGGCATGCCAGCCACAGAAATTTCAAAGTTTCAGACCATATGAGCCTTCTTTTCACGGTCTTCCTTTTAATTCATACAGACACCCCTTCCACCATAGTCCTTTATGTTGAACGGCCTTTATCCTAGATTTTGAGAAGTATCAGGCTATTTAAAAAATAAACTATACTACACATATCATGTATGCATGTAAATAAAATCAGATCTTGATAGTATTGTATGAAATATCAATAAATCAAATCAATTTTATTTTTGATTTATTAGATGTCAGATTTATGCATTTATGTTCATGTCAACAACCTGGCTCTGATACCACTGAAAGTTTGCAGGTAGTTTCATGCATATAATTCAAAATTTTTTTTTGAATCTTAACGCAGCAGAATGAATCTGGATTAAATACTTCAATCAAGCATGCATTAGATCTAATCTAAAAACTACCTTAGCAAGGATCTTATGACTTTACATAACATGCATAACCTATAATTTAAAATCAAAAATATAGATCGTATCTACAATGTAGATTATATCTACTATGAAGTTGAGATTAGATCTCTATCCTGAGCGTAGATCGATATACACCATAGTTGATAATCGTAGATTTGTCAGGTTCTTCAAGACGCACAGCAGCTGCACAGATGGGACATTGGCTCGAAGACAAGATGCCGGCTTGAGGACATGACCGCAAAGATGAGGGCATAAGGATGGGGTCGCGAAAAGGCAGTGTGGGTCGGTACCGAGGGGTCAAGCCAGTAGGACAGGGCCCACAAGGTCGGGTTGGCGGGGCAAGGGCTGCGGGGTCAGGCCGACGGACTAGCAGGGTCAGGCCAGCGGGGCTGGGGACAACGGGATCGGGCTGGTGGGCTCAGGAAGGTAGGAGGCGATCAGGGGCTCGATGAGGCAGGAGGCGGCCAAGGGCTCGCGGTCAAGAATTGGGGAGGCGAGAGGCAGCTAGGGCTCAGGGGCTCGCAATCAAGGACTCGAGGAGGCAGGAGGCGGCCAGATGCTCGTGATCGGGGGCTCGAAGAGGTGGGAGGCGGGAGGCGATCGAGGGCTCAAGGAGGTGGGAGACGATCGGAGGCTCGAGGAGGCAGGTCGGGGGTCGGAGAGGCGAGAGGCGGCTAGGGGCTCACGATCAGGAGCTCGAACAGGCGAGAGGCGGTCGGGGGCTCGCAGCCAGAAGCTCGGAGAGGCAAGAGGCAACCTGGGGCTCGCAGTCGAGAGCTCGGGGAGGCGGGTCGAGGGCTTGGGGAGGTGGGAGGCGGCTGGGGACTCAAGGAATCAGGAGGCAACCTGGGACTCGGGGAGGCGGTCGGGTGCTTGCGATCGGGGGCTCAGGGAGGTGGAGGCGGGGGAAAGAGGGGGTGGGGGAAAATGAGGGGGGTAGGAGGGTGTGCAGGGGAAAATGAGGGCGCACAGGGCAAGAAAATTTTTTTTATTTTTTTAGATAGACTATTAGCGATGGCATTTTCTGTTGCTAATACCGTCGCTAATACTATTAGCGACGGTATTTCCGTCTCTAATGTCGTCGCTAATAGTTTTTAAAAATATTTTTAAAATTATAAATTAAATTTTTTAAAATCTATTTTAATCATAGTAATACATAAATCACTGCTATACAATATATGGTAGCGGTTGTGCAATCGCTGCGATAGACCTATAGCAGCGGTTATTACGCAACCACTGCTACAGAGGCAGAATATAATTTTTTTTTTATTTTTCTCTAAATATGATATAATTTTAAAATTTAAAGTCTATCTTCATCATTCATTATCTAAATAATTATTGTTAGAGTATCGTCGCAAAAAATTATCTTAATCCGATAGTCTTAGATATGTCAATCAATAAAATTCAATTTCGATGGTTACGAACGATCGCATGATGATCTGATAAATAGATACCATCGATGGATCTAAAAATTTATAATAATGATCTTGATAATATTTATAATATGCTGTCAAAATTTTACTTCAATTGGATATCATGATCATATTCAATTTAGCATGAGATGATTTCGATCGTTAAATTAAAAATGAATGATTAAAAGGTCAAACGACATCTGATTAAGATAATTTTTTAGATAAATGATCTTTGCTACTACTTTAATTATTTTTATAGTTATGATCATAAAATTCAAACTGTGCATATATAAACAATCCATGTTAAGCAAATCTTACAAAAGTATAAGTATAATTATTTAAAGACTTTAAGAATGAGTATCAAGAGACATATAGTTTTAGATCATTCATATATGTGTGGTTTGAATTTTACGATCATCACTGTATAAATGATCAAAGTAGTAGCAAAGATCATTTATATAAAAAATCATCTTGTAATCGAATACTGTTTGACCTTTTGATCATTCATTTTTTATTTAACGATCTAAATTATTTCATATTAAATTGATCATGATAATGATGTCCGATTGAAATAAAATTTTGATAGTATGCTACAAATACGTTGAGATTATCGTTGTAAATTTTCGAACCCATCAGTGATCTTTATTCATCAGCTCATCATACCGTCGTTCGTGGCTATCGAAATCAAATTTTATTGATCGACATAGCTAGAGTTATTGGATCGAAGCAGTCTTTCGTGACGATACTCTAATGATAATTATTTAGATAATAAATAATAAAGATGAACTTTAAATTTTAAAATTATACTATATTCAAAAAAATAAAAAAAAATTATTTTCTACATTCAGTATTCGTAGCGGCATATGCCGTCGCTAATAGTCTTCCTGCCGTCACTAATAATTTTAATAAATAATTTTTTTTTATTTTTTCGATGATGGATACCATCTCTAATACTCTTTTCACCATCGTTAATAATTTTAATAAATAATTTTTTTTGCAATGATGAATTCTGTCGCTAATAATACCATCGCTAATGATTATTACCGATGGCTTTACTGTCTCTCGTACCATTTTCGCTGTCACTAAAATTACTATTAGCGACGATAAAAATACCATCACTAATAGCTATCGATAAAATAATTATTCATGATAGAAAAAATACCATCGCTAATATCTCCTATTAGTGACGGCAAAAATATCATCACTAATGGTCGTCACTAATACTTTAATTTCTTTTAGTGAGATTGTCTCGTTATAATCTAAATATTATGAGTTTGAAACATTAAAAAAAATAATAATAACAAGATAATTTTTTATTTTCTTTCTCAGTTTCAAAGGTTTTTTCTTTTCAAAATATGAAAATAGAATTAGGACGTATATTCTCCTTTGAAAAAAATGAAAGATATTTGTTCCACAGAGGGTGGTTGAAATGGTGCGAGACATAAACAACCAGGCCATCTATTGATTACTCTGAAGTTCTAACCTAGTGTCAACTGTTAAGATAGAAGAGCAGTTAAGCAAAGTGGTTATTGGTTGGGCTAGATCTACCACTCAATTAATGGATCAATTCGACCATGGAGCAGCACCGGCATAGTGGACAAAATCGATTGGAGTGCAATACACACACTTTCATATATATTGTTTTGTGGTTGGACTGGTCCACCAGTTTAGTTGTGGATCAAATTCTATCAAAAAATTATACTCACAGCCAAGTCTAAAGCTTCAATAAGTATAAATATATTATTTAATATCTTAGAAATTAAACTTGCGGTCTAAATCATTGAAAATGAAGACCAACTAAAGACAGAAAATTGAATAATTGAAACTGATATATTTGCTTATTTATAGATTATAATTTGAAAATGCAAATTGTACCTTTTTTAGTTCAAAGTTTATGAACAGGTTGGCAATATCATAGCACAAATATCGTAGCCAACTGCCTCATTAATTATCTATTTTGATAATGACATTGCATATACATTATCATAATTAATTTAAAAATTTTTTATATGTATATCATTGTACGGATGTAAAATTATATGAATATTGTCATAATATTGCTATTTGCATATATATCTATAAAATATTATTATTATTATTATAATATATATATTATTATATATATATATATATATATATATATATATATATATATATATATATATATATATATATATATATATATATATATATATATATATATATATCATATCATGTAATACTATTAAAAATAATTGGTTTAAAATCAAAATAACTGAAATGCCTTTATAGATAGACATGTAAATAAAAATTTATAAGAATATACATATAAGTAGTAATTTTGTGAGGATATTTATATAATTTTATAAAATTAGGAGACTATATAGTGAAAAAATTTAAAAAAAATGAATAAAATTTGGTCGAGACGTGAAAATCTTTTATGACTTAGATACATCGATAAATCAAAAAAAAAGGTCAAGTAACATTATCAATTTTTCTTTAGTTAAGATATTAAGTTGGCCAAGCAACAGTACTTTAGTTTTATAAAGAAAACTAAACTGTCCTTTAATGTAATATGGAATGAAGCATTCTGATGTAAAACTAAGGGTGCGTTTGGTTAGCCATTAAAAAAATATTTTTTTATTTTTAATTTTTAAAAAATAAAATTAAAAAATAATATTTGATAACATCATAAAAATTAAAAATTAAAATTAAAAAAATTAAAATAATTATTTTATATATAAACTAAAAATTTTTTATTTTTCAAAACTTATTTTTTTATTTTTTTTATTTTTGTACATCTAAAATACTAAACTAAAAAATAAAAAATCCAAATCTTTCTTCTTATCGAGCTCTTCACCTCTCCACCCCATTCTCCTTCCTTTCCTGAATCTTTCTCCCTCGTCGAGCTCTTCGTCTGTCGTCCCCAAAGTTGCTTTTTGCTTTATAGCAACGTAGTTATCAAATATATTTTTTACTTTTTTACTTTTACTCAATACAAAAATAAATAAAAATAAAAAATATTTTTTAAAAATAAAAATAAAAAGTATAATCAAATGCATTCTAAGGGTAACTATATTGCTATAAAGCAAAAAGCAACTTTGGGGATGGCAGTGAAGAGCTCGACGAGGGAGAAGGATTCAAAAAGGAAGGAGAAGAGGGTGGGAGGTGAAGAGCTCGATGAGAGAGAAAGATTTGGACTGTTTATTTTTTAGTTTGGCGTTTTAGATGTGCGGAAGTAAAAAAAATAGTAAAAAAATTTTGGAAAGCAAAAAATTTTTGCTTTGCATATAAATAATTATTTTGATTATTTTGATTTTATTTTTTACTTTTCATGATGTTATTTAATATTATTTTTTGATTTTTATTTTTTAAAAATTAAAAAATAAAAAAATATTTTTTAATGACTAACCAAACATATCTTAAATTGTTCTAACTCGTTACACGAAATATTTTACAATAATATTGGAATGGTTGTAGCATGTGATTGATAGTGCTATCTAATTCTTCGGAGACACGACTAATCCCTCCTTATAGACTTGTCAACGGATCGGATTCGGATCGGAATCTAGATATCCAGATTCGGATCTAATTTTAGTTATTGGTACCAGATCCGGACCTGAATATCCGACAAGTCTAGTCTTAAAGTACCGGATCCGGATCCTAATGGATCTCGGATATCCGGACCCAGTTTCGGGACTAAAAGATAGAGGGAGAGAGATTGAGAGATAGAGAGAGGGAGAGAGGGAGACTGAAAGACAGAGAGAGGGAGAGAGATTGAGGTCTTAAAACACTAAACCCCTTACCTCCGTCGACCGGCGTGGGTCCGGGTCCGACCACCGACGTAGTGGAGATGGAGAAGCAGCGCATCCGGAGATGGAGAGGTCGGGGAGCGCGAGAGGAGCTGAGGAGGGGAGGGAGAGGTTGGAGGAGGGGAGGGAGAGGCCGGAGGAGCACGATTACGCGAGAGGAGCGAAGGAGGGGAGGGAGAGATCGAAGGAGCGACTGCGCGAGAGGCCGGAGGAGGAAAGGGAGAGGCCGGAGGAGCGATTGCACGAGAGGCCGGAGGAGGGGAGGGAGAGGTCGGAGCGGAGGCACCATCGGGATGGGAGATCGAGAGACAGAGAGAGAGGGAGAGAGATTAAGAGGGACGGATGACTGACGGGGTTAACTGGTAAGGGGTTTATGTTAGGATTTGATGCTTCAAGATTCAGCCCACATTGAGCCCACAACGAGGTTCGCGGTGAAAAATGGAGTCCAACGAGACCAAGATCACCTGAATCGGAGCTCGGATGGAGGAGATACGAGCTTTTGAAGTCGGCATGAGAATCGAGGCGGCGGAGGACCATCGGCGACCGGCGGCGGGCGGCAGCGGTGCGGCCGCAGGCGGTGGCGCGCGGGACGCGCGACCCAGGCCGACGCGGGACGCGCGACCCAGGCCCGCACGGCGGGGGCCCGGGGCCCAGGCGGGCACGCGGCCCAGGTGCGCGCAGGCCCACGCGCAGGTTCGACCCAGGCCCGCGCGCGCGGGCCGGCCCAGGCCAGCGGGCTGCTGGCCCCCTTGCCCAGGTCCACCGTGGACCGGGTGGTCCACGGCGTGGTCTGTGGACCGCGTGGGCATTTCCCACGCATTTCTCGCGGTCCACGGCACTATTCCGTGGACCGGAGCGCGATCGGAGGGTCCAGGTGATTCCCGATCTTGATCCGACGGTCCAGGAGGGTTTTTGGCTATGTTTAGGATTCCTAATCCCTCTCTAATCAAGGATGCCTTTAAAAGGCCTGAGACGAACAGAGGTTGTGTGGATTCGGGTTTTCGCCGCCGTACGAACCAGAAGAGAGAGAGAGGCGTGAGGCGCTGTGAGAGAAGGAGCAGGAGGCTCCTGGACAGCGATCGCCAGGCTCTTCAGGGGTTCAGGGGGGTCTCCAAGAGAGAGAGAGCTTTTGTGAGGGGAACTTCAGGTGAGAGAGAATTGGGTGTACAAGGGTTGAGGGTGAGGTCTCCTCTTGTAAAATTTTCTTTTCATAGTGAAGTTTGCATGCCCCGTGGAGGCGAGCCCTTTTGTGGTTGATCCACGTATTTTGATTGTTTTTCCTTTTGTTTTGTTTCTTCTTTCTTCCTGCTACATCGCGTGGTACTGAAAGGATCTTGGGAGGTGGTGTCCTGGCCAGTCATCCACCTACAAGTGGTATCAGAGCAAGGCGGTACAAGGACGCAGATTGCAGTGGTGGTGAGCAAGACTGAAGATGGAGAAAACAGGAACAATCAAGATGGAGATCAACAAGTTCGATGGTAAGAGCAATTTCTCCTTGTGGCAGACAAGGGTGAAGGACGTGCTCATCCAACAGGGGTTGATCGATGCTCTCTTGTGCGATGAGAAGCCGACCACCATGGAGGTGCGGGATTGGAAACGGTTACAGATGCAGGCGGTGAGTACCATCCGCATGTACCTGAAGGATGAGGTGGTGATCCATGTGCTAAGCGAGACTTTCCCGACGGTGCTGTGGTCGAAGCTCGAGGAGTTGTACATGGCGAAGTCTCTCATCAACACACTTTTCCTCTGGAGGCAGTTTTACCAACTGCGGATGACTGAGGGACAGAGCGTGCAGGAGCATTTGAGCCACTTCCAGAAGATCCTCACCGACCTTCTCAGCGTTGGCGAGAACGTTGAGGAGAAGACCAGGGCACTGGTTTTGCTGACGTCGCTTCCCCTTTCATACGAGTCCTTGGTGACTGCTCTTCTAGTGGGGAAGAGCACTATCAAGATGGACGAGGTCACCGCGGCGATACTCCAGAATGAGGTTCTCAGGAGGGAGAACCCAGCTTCGAGCTCAGGTGGCAGTAGCTCAGCTTTGGTGGTTTCTGGAGGAGCAGGAGGCGGTAGACGGAGTGACAGGAGATCGCAATGAGGGCGGTCTAAGTCCAGAAGGGACTTAAGCAAAACCAGGTGTTACCGGTGTGAGGAGTTGGGGCATCTAGCCAGAGATTGCCCTCAACTGAAAAATCGGACGGTGGCTGCTGTAGCGACGGCCGGCAGCGATTCAGATGGAGATGTCCTAGAGATATCTGACGAGGTATCTACTTCTTCCCAGCAGTGGATATTAGATTCTGCATGCCCCTATCATGTGTGTTGCAGAGAGGAGCAGTTTGACTCCATGGAGAACAGTGAGAGCACTGTATATCTGCCGGATGGATCGAGCTGTGCGATCAGAGGCATTGGGACGGTCAGCTGGAGGACACATGACGGTGCAGTGAGAAGATTGGGGGAGGTCCGATACATACCCGATTTCAGACGGAATCTTATCTCACTTAGCAGACTGGATTCGAGAGGCTACAGGACGGTAGCTGGTGGAGGAATCCTGAGGGTGCTACGTGGCGATAGGATTGTGCTGGAGGGGAAGAAGGGGAGCAGAGGACATTATTACCTGGCAGGGAGCCCAGTGCGAGGTGGAGCATCGGAAGTCAGGTGGAGCCCAGAGCGAGGTGGAGCTCCAGGAGGCAGATCGGGCACGAGACAAGAGACTCGAGAGGACGAGAGGCGACGTCGCAAGGTAAGATTCCTATTGCCGCAGGATGATGCCCCGAGCAGGTCTCAGGTCAGGAAGAGCACAGCATACGATGGAGATGGGATCGAGCAGCCTGGCTCGACTCTCATGTTTGCCCATCCATGATCAGCAGGCGATTGCCCCAGGGCATGGGGGCGAAGAGATCCAGAAGCTCTCGGAGTTTGGAGGAGGCCGAATATCGAGTCGAGGTGGAGATTGTTAGGATTTGATGCCTCAAGATTCAGCCCACATTGAGCCCACAGCGAGGTTCGCGATGAAAAACGGAGTCCAACGAGACCAAGATCACCTGAATCGGAGCTCGGATGGAGGAGATACGAGCTTTTGAAGTCGGCACGAGAATCGAGGCGGCGGAGGACCATCGGCGACCGGCGGTGGGCGGCAGCGGCGCGGCCGCAGGTGGTGGCGCACGGGACGCGCGACCCAGGCCGGGCGCGCTGCCCAGGCGCGCGCAGGCGCGGCCCAGGCCCGCGCGCGGGCCGGCCCAGGCCAGCGGGCTGCTGGCCCCCTTGCCCCGATCCATCGTGGACCGGGTGGTCCACGACGCGGTCTGTGGACCGCGTGGGCGTTTCCCACATGTTTCTCGCGGTCCACGGCACTATTCCGTGGACCGGAGCGCGATCGGAGGGCCCAGGTGATTCCCGGTCTTGATCCGACGGTCCAGGAGGGTTTTTGGCTATGTTTAGGATTCCTAATCCCTCTCTAATCAAGGATGCCTTTAAAAGGCCTGAGACGAACAGAGGTTGTGTGGATTCGAGTTTTCGCCGCCGTACAAACCAGAAGAGAGAGAGAGGCGTGAGGCGCTGTGAGAGAAGGAGCAGGAGGCTCCTGGACAGCGGTCGCCAGGCTCTTCAGGGGTTCAGGGGGGTCTCCAAGAGAGAGAGAGCTTTTGTGAGGGAAACTTCAGGTGAGAGAGAATTGGGTGTACAAGGGTTGAGGGTGAGGTCTCCTCTTGTAAAATTTTCTTTTCATAGTGAAGTTTGCATGCCCCGTGGAGGCGAGCCCTTTTGTGGCTGATCCACGTATTTTGATTGTTTTTCCTTTTGTTTTGTTTCTTCTTTCTTCCTGCTGCATCGCGTGGTACTGAAAGGATCTTGGGAGGTGGTGTCCTAGCCAGTCATCCACCCAACAGTTTATCTAGGATTTCAAAAGTTTTAGAAATCCTAAATCGTTGGATCTCTGATCCAACGATTCAAAATAATTATATATATAATATTATATATATATATATATATATATATATAATATATATATATATATATATATATATATATATATAATATATATATATATATATATATATATATATATATATATATATATATCGGATCTCAAGTCTATCGGCGGGTTTGGATATTAAATATTCAGATCTTATCCGTTTATGTAATGGTTAATCGGGTCTGGGTCTGAATCTGGATAAATGGGTCCAGTACTAATATCAAACCTGAATCTATCAGGTAAATACTCACGGATCTTGAGTTTGGATCTGATCCGTTGATAGCTCTATTTTTTTAGATCCATTATAAAAAAGTTATTTTTTTTATTTTATTTTTTTATGAAAGATGCAAATAGATAGATTAAGGGGAGTTGGTAAATATATTCAAGACTCGGACAGTGGTGAAGCAGATTTTTTCTACACAGATAAATTTCAGGGATCTCATAATTTATGATCCTGAGCTCGATCTTCCTCGCTGGCTGCGGGAACAAAGTAATATTTTTAGCTGCATCGTGTTTGTCATCCGGTACCTCCCATCCTTTCCGCAGCAAACATATTGTCCCGGCCCATTGATCAGCCTCCTGTTGAGCACATGCTGTCTTGATGGCAATTTAATTAGTATCTATTAATGCAGTGGACCTGAACTTAATTTGTCGTTCCTTGGAAACCAGTGTTTCATTTATTTTAGAAAAAAAGATTTTCAGGGACTTAAAAAAATAAAGATATCGATACGTTAAAATAACTCCAACTAGCTGAATTGTATTAACAACAACCAAGCCCTCGGTCCAACTTTTCCTCGCAACTACCGGGACTCTATTTGGTTCGCAAAAAAAAAAAAAAAAAAAAAATTAATATAATTTTTTAAAAATTATTTTTTTAAAATAAAATTTTAATATATTTAATGATCATAAAAAATAATTTATTATAAAATAATTTATATTTGAATAAATAATTATTTTTTTAAAAAATTATATAAAATATCTATTATATCCTTAATAGATATAAAATCATACATTTTTACTCATAAATTTCATATAAATATAAATATTATATTTATATTAATATAAATATAATATTAATATATTATAATATAATATTATATCATAATAATTTATTATGTTAATATAATACTAATATATTAATATTATATTAATATAATATGAATATTTTAATATAATAAATTTATTAATATAGATATAAATATTATATTATATTAATATAAATATTATATTAATATTAATAAAAATATTATATTAATATAAATATTAAAATAATATTAAAATATAATAAATATTAATATTATATTTTATAAATATTAAGATGATATTAATATAATATTATATTACTATTCAGTATTTCATCCTAATCGTCCATTGATATTTTACTAAATTTTAGCTATGGATTTTAAAAAATATTTTAGGAAAGAAAAAAAATTATCACTTCTCATGTCATGGGAAGTGTCAAAACCACTTTCTTCATGAATTTTTATTTTTCATAAAATGTAGAAAAGTGCTTTTGCCATTCTCTCTCCTTTTAAAACTCCAACAAAATAAGAGATTTTTTTTTACTTTTCAAAAAATATCTCTTATATCCTCTATTTTCCGTCATTAAGCATTGTAATCTCTACACATGCATATTTAACACGATTTGCAATCCAGAGATTGATGAGTTTAGTTATTAATTCATAAATTAATCGCGGAGAAGTTCTTCCACAATGCACTCCAGAAAAGATTTTACTTATACAAAAGTTATTCTTCTTCCTATGATGGCAATATCCATGTGCGGACGTGAGAATCACAGTATACCCCCCTGCATTAGATCTGTCGTTCAGAGTTCCCCTCTTGTTGGTCATCAAAACCAAAAAGAACATGCTTTCATAATTCTCTTGTTTGCTAGTGAGGGTGGATGGTGGATCGTTACATGATATTCTATGGATCACCTAATTCTTTTCTACACCCAAGCTCTTGTGGTATGTCAAAGACTACGATACGATGATCTCACCAAACACTGTCGCTCACGTCACTGACTCAATGTAGCCGTTGGCGATTGGTGGAATGGGCTTCAAAGACTCCATGCCACACCAATCCCTAGTTGCCACGTTGGATTGTCAATCCAATGATGTAAGGTATAGTATATATTAGTACTCCTTACAGCTTGATATATATTTTTTCAATTGATTGCTTCTGTTGCTGATTTTCCGATTTTTTCATCCTGATTGGGGTCCAGCATCAACATTGTTGGTGATTCAAAATAAAAATGGGAAATTGACAAAACCTGATGGTTCAAGGTTCTTGTGGGAATGTAGAATGATTTGGTCCATTTCTATTTTCTTGCTGTTATTTCTATCTGTCACACTTTGGAAGCTACATGTTGGTGTTGGAGCGCTGGTCCATAGCAGCGAGAACCATCAGGCTGATTGCTCCACTGTAATTTTAACCGAATCCGTATAAAATTTTCTAATTTGTTATATGAGGTCAAAATGTAAGATGTCATCACTACATATTTTTCTGTGGTCTAATCTATTTTTGTACATACCATAATCTATGCATGACATCATCAAATATTAGTGGTGTAGCCCCTTTTTTTTTTTTTTTTTTTTTAAAGGCCAAAGTTCAATTCAAAAAATATTTTTTTTTGAGAAAATGAAAAAAAATTTACCAATCTGTAGCTAAATGCAAGCTAAAATTCGTATTGAGACTGTTGGCACCAATTTTAAATAACTTTATCAATCGCATATGTTTCTATATATTAAAAGTATAAATTTAGTATTTGCTTGATCCATAATGATGGTTTTAGATGTAGGATTAAATCGTAGAATGCTCCTCTGATATGTTTAAAATTATGGATACACCCAGTGGGCATTAGATGGTTGTCATGTATGGATTCCATTCTATGATTTATTAAGATTAATAATCTATTTTTTTATTTATATAAAATATGATATAATATTTTAATTTTTATTATTTATATAATTAAATTATTATTATATATAATTTGTTAATTTGATGTGGCAGTAAGATTGTCTCATTATAATCCAGATATCGTGAGTTCGAAACATAAAAAAAAAATCAACAACCAAATAACTTTATTATTGATTTTCTTAGTTTAAAATTTTATTTTTTAAAATTTAAAGATAAAATTAGGATGGTATACATAAATTCCTCTATATATATTTCTCCACGAGAGGATAGTTGATATGGTGTGAGATGTAAGACAAACTTCCGTATGTAATTCATTTTTGAGAGCATGTCAGAGTATGATTTCAATTTTATCAGAAGCTGCTATTTTAAAAAAAAATAAAAATAAAAAATATATTATAATATAAAAATTTGTAGAAAAATTTATCAAAGAAAGATGCGAAGAGGAAAAAAAAAGTTGGAAGTTATTAGGAGTGTAAATGAGTCAAGCTGCTTGCGAACTATTTGAACTCGATTCAAACCTGAATTCGACTCGATTATTATTGAGTCGAACTCAAACAGTAGAATCAAATTTGAATAATTTTTTGAATCGAATTCGAGTAATATGGTATTCGATTCGAAAACTCATGACTTACTCAAATATTTATATATATTTAATAATATTATTTTTAATTATAATCTATATATTAATATATATATTTTAATGGATTAAAATTTAATTTCGAGTTCAAATTTAAGTTCGAATATGATTTGATTTATATTCAAATCGAATCAAATTAATCTCAAATTTTATTTATTTTTTTATCGAATCAAATTTAAATTTAAAATATTAAAATCTGGTGGAGTCCGAATCAAATTTTAAAGTCGAATATTTTGGATTAATTCGAACTTTAATTTTTACCAATTTGACTCGGCTCGATTGCCTCCCAAGTTTCCTTTTAAAGCACCACCTCCTCCTCTCTCCTTCGGTGTAGTCCTCCCTGCCCTTTTTAAGCACCACCTCCTCTCTCTCTCTCTCCTTTGGTGGAGTAGTCCTCCGTCCTTCTCTTCCTCCTCCTCCTCCATTACGTCTTCCTTCCACTGTGCTCTGAGAAAAGAGCTATAGCAATAGCTGGCAAAGGAAATGGAGTCGGACGGGAAGCCAAGCCCTTCCTCTCAGAAGAGGGTTGGCCGCTTTCTCCTCAAGTTCTTTGGTTGCGCATTCCTCCTGGCCTTCTCCTACCGCCGCCTCCTCTTCTCGGGTGCCACCGGCTTCTTCGTCTTCTCCAGCTCCCCTGCCTCGGAGATACAAGCAGCTAAAGGTGGGAACTTGAGGAGAGGTAAGAAGATTTTCTGGCTGACATCTTGGGCTTTTGGAGTTTGGTTTTGCCTATAACGTGAAGTGGGAGAGATTTGAAGGGAACAAGGTTTTGGTAATAAAAGAGACTAATGTTGGCTTAATGGCCAAAATGAATCCTTGCTTTTAGAAAAAAGAAAATAAGAAGAAAAAGAAAGCTTAATGAAGCCTCTGTATGATTCCCGGAAGGAATGTTGGTTGAAAGCTCAAGTTAAGAGGTCAAAAAGGGTGGGGATTATTCTCATCCTTCTCGTAAACAAACTAGTGATTATATCGCATATTTTGTGGATGCGTTTTTGAAAAAGAGGGGTCTTGGAAGCATGTAGATGCTGGGTGAGAGGAGAGAACATGCAATGCCCGAAATTTATGGGTTTTTAAGTTACGCTTTTCTGCTAATGGTTTTTGGTGATGTGGTCATGCGAGGCTGGTGATGGTGAATGAGTAACCTGCACAAATATTAAAGGGTCAAATCAAATATCAAAGAGGTAATGAGTAATCTGCACAAATATTATGGTAAGCTGGTAAAGGATACTTCATATAAATTCATATGGCAAAAAGAGCTATAGCCCAGTGGTTGCACCTCTCTTCTGCTAAGAGGATCTTGGGAGGTGTTGTCTTAATTGCTTGAACGGGTGATTCTTTCATCAATTTTATCAGTTTATGCAAACAATGATTGGTGCTCATCCACCATTGCTATCAACGGAACGGGGAAAAATGCTGCTTTCTTTAAAAAAAAGCTCTATACTAGCCTCCTTTTATTGTCCTGAACTGTGGCTTATCTGGCTAATTCTGTCTTTTTCTCTACTATAAAAAAAGGTCATATTCAAGCTTTTAATAGTAAATATATGTAAAAGTAAAACCACGTCCGTTATTAAGCCTCTTTGGACCAAAACTGCGGAGTTTCTAATTGGCACTGCTTGATTATAAGAACCATGAGAAATTTTTTCAGAATAAAAACAGAAAAATTATTAACTTCATTATCTTTTTTTGGTGATCTGGCTTTTCTACTGACATCTTCAAGTAGTCCACAAACACAACTGCTTAGTTGTGCACGGTTGAGCATTGTTCAATGTGTTAGATTTTTTTTTTTTTAAATAAAAAGTGTCTGAGAATCATCCACGTTCTCCATTTGACTGAAATATGATTGTGATTAATATAATTGCTTCATTTATTTAGAGCATTTTTCCCTAAAAATGACTGGATATAAACACTCAAATAAAATTGCAATTATTGTTTCAGTATTTAATTTGTTCTGTACTGTGTATAGCCTTTTTCTTCCTTTCTCGTGAACCTGGATCTCTTGTCAGTTTCAGATTATCCTTCAATGGAGAAGACAGATGCCCCATATACTCGACTTGCAGAAATGGTATTGCATGGTAGGAAAGGAGATTCTCTAAAAGGTAGACAATTTCGAATGTTTTATGTTTTGACTTCTGAAATAATTAACAAGAAGAGATTTATACCATATAAAAGGTATTCTGGTAGTTGGCTAGGCCCACATGAATACATGCATGTACAATATCTATACATGTTCAATCCTGGAACATGATAATATTCATTATACTGGTTGACCATCAATCTGCTCAGAGTAAGTCTAGAGTGGATTTGCTTTGGTTTATTAAAAGTGAGCTGACTACGATTCCATGGTTGCTGTCTCATCAAACTTCTTTTCTTTTGCTTTCTCCTTTCTTTATATAGATCTTTTAATAAGTATTGTTCTGATAATTACTTGAAACCTGGATCAATGATACTGCAGAACAATGTGACCTATTCTCTGGAGAGTGGATTCCAAATTCTTCAGGACCGCCTTACACCAATTCAAGCTGCAGTGTCATATATTCAGCTCAAGATTGTTTGACAAATGGGAGGCCTGATACAGGATACCTTTATTGGAAATGGAAACCTTATGGTTGTGACTTATCTCCATTTGATGCAGAGAAATTCTTGAAAATCATGCGAAATAAATCTTGGGCATTCATTGGTGATTCCATTTTCCGAAACCAGGTGGACTCATTGCTTTGCCTTCTTTCCCAGGTGAATTTCATGAATTTTGTTAAATAAAATGATTTTCATAGTTTTTCTGGAATATAATTTTAGAAAAAGAATTTGCAGTGATAAACTTCTACCCTAGTCCTCTTGCTCTTCTTAGACCTCTTAATCTGTTGCCAAAGGATGATGGAGATCGCCCTTTTGGAATCAAGTTAGGAGTCTGGTAAAATGGATATATCTGCATGCCTTTTGCAAGCATGGTCCCTTGACTGTGGGGTTATGAGATTGGTTATATTTTACTATTCCAGATTATTAAAAAAAGCTGCAAAAAAACATCCTTGACAAGGTAAAACTTAGAAGATCAAATTTGTTAGATTTGCCTAATGGGGCTCTGCTACCTTTTGTTGCCTGTTTTGATCTGTCTTCTCTTTAGATGAAGAGACATTTCTTCCTCTAAATCTTCAACAGCCAAATATTTCATATTCCTCATCTTTTCATGTGCCTATCACATTCATCCATTGTTCTGATTGAGGAAGATTTTCAAATGCCAAATTAGTTTTACTGGCTATAAAATCTGGAAACTAGAACATGGTTGGCCTTGCTTGTTATGTATAGAGCTTGGAAAATTAAAACTTACTTTCACAATTCAAGCTGCAGCTTGTCAATTACCTTTTTTTTGTTAGAAAAAAAAAATAGTATGCACTCATAGTTTTCCATCAAAAGGCCTGTGACTGGCATGTATATTGACTATCAGGTGGAAGAAGCTGTTATGATCTATCATGATGAAACATTTGAATCCATGACATGGTACTTCTCCTCCCACAACCTCACTCTTGCATTTATCTGGGCTCCTTTTCTGCTAAATGCTGAGATAAAAGATTTAGGCCACTCACAATATGATATTCAGCTTCATATTGACGCCCTTGATAATACATGGACAAGCCAATATAATAAGTATGACTACATTGTGATGTCTGGTGGACAATGGTTTCTCAAAACAGCTATTTTCTGGGAGAACAGCACCATCATCGGCTGCCACTACTGTCCTGGGAAGAACTTAAGAGAACTTGGGATGGACTATGCTTACCAAAAAGCCCTGGAACTGGCTTTCCGCTTCACTACCACATCTGATCACAAGCCACTTGTTGTTTTTAGGACTTGGACACCGGACCACTTTGAGTATGGGGAGTGGTACAACGGTGGGATTTGCAACAGGACAGAACCTTACAAAGAAGGTGAGTTTAGGGGCAATCCAGTGGACCAAGTTATGCGAGGCCTGGAAATAGCGGAGTTTGAGAAGGCAGCAGCAATTGGGTTGGAGGATGGGACGCGCCTGAAACTCCTTGACATTTACCATCTTTCGCTGCTGAGGCCTGACGGACATCCTGGCCCTTACGGGAAGTTTCATCCTGATATCAGCAAGAGACCCCAGAATGACTGCCTTCATTGGTGCTTGCCTGGACCAATAGACACTTGGGATGATATACTAATGGAGATTGTGCTGAGGGAGGGGGACCAGAGGTCTTCAACCTGAGAGAAGAAAACCTTGCATCCACTGTATCCGAGCAAAGTGAATGAACTGAGATGCCACTGGACTGGAGGAGAGAGTTCATGATCTTCTTGGTGTAAATTATCAGTGACCCACCATCATATTTTTCATGCTTGCAAATGGAATAGCTGCTGATATCCCTTTTTATTTTTTTAAAAAAATCTCCACCACCTCACTCCCCCCCCCCCCCGGCCTCAGTTTCAGAACCAATTCTGTTCATCCTATGTAGCGTTGTTGTTTTATATTAATAAAGGTTGCTAATATGTCTTTTGAGAAATAGCTAGCTTGTGAATTGTGATTTGAATATAATAGCTTGAGGCATGAGTATATGACTTTGCTTAATACAGAATTTGCTCCGTGATCTCCGATGATCAATCCAATACCTGATTTGTTCACCAGGGTTGCTATATCCACGTTGTATTTGGGAGATCTGACTTTTGTTATGTTCAATGACTGGATCAACTTTCAACAAAGCATACCCAGCACACAAGTTACGAAGCTTATTATACATTCTGCACATGCACGTTCATGGACAAAATTATATCATCCAGCAAATTTGGACCTTAATCTATGCTCTGCATGCATGGTCACACATGTACAATGATCTTTATTAGTGCTGTAAAAGGACGGTTGTCTTTGCGAAAACCAAAAAACAAGAATCATTCAAAAAGAAGGAGAGACTGTGTGCAGTAACAAAGGAAAGAAAAAATTATGAAAATATTTTTTTAATTTTAGTTTAATTTTATTTATATCTCTTGTGTTTTTGAAGGTATCAAATTGATCATTCTAATTATCAACATCTTCTAATATGATCCAGCCGTCTATCTCCGTTAACGGAATGATATCACGTGATTATCACATGATATTATTATTTTATAAACTGATGAAACTTATCTCCATCCCCTCCCTCCTTCATCCTCCATCTTCTTCAATTGATCCCCTCCTCATCTATTTCTACTCCTCCATGGTAGCTTCCTCTGTCTCCATCTATTTCTTCACCGCCTCTCTTTTCTCTTCATCCTCCTTCAAACCACCCATAAACCATCCTCCTCCATAGTGGCCCCCTCCACCTCTATTTTTTTTTATCGATAATCCATCTTTCTCTCTTTCCTTTCCCTCCATCTTATTCTCCTTCTCCAACCCATTCATTGCCGGCAGTATTTTTCTTATAATTTTCCTCCTCCAAACCCATCCATGGGTCCTACCGCTCTATGATGGTTCCTTCCGCATCCATTTCTTCTCACCGGCAATTAATCCTTTTCTATCTCCTTCTTCTTCACCTATTTCTCCTTCTCTGGTATTTATATCAATGCAATAAATTTTTTACACGGGCAGCATCTATCATGATGCCTCTTTTCTTGATATTTTCATCTAACTATTCCTTTTGCTTCCATTGCTATCACTTTTGATTCAATGAAATATATTTGAGGCCGAGAAATTCTTTGTGCACCGCAGACAGTATGAAAAATCTGACATAGTGAACACCGTGTTATCCCATTAGTCCACATAGCCATTACTTTCCAACGCATATTTAATGCCTACAGCTTTATTTTTTTATTTAAAATTTTGAATAACAAAAATACTCCTCTTTTTTAGAAAAATTATGATATCTTATGTCTATATTATGATATCTTGCATCAAAAAGCCATAATTTTTATTCATAAGATGTCATAATATAATGCAGGATGTCATAATATGCACAAGATGTCATAATTTTTTTCAAAAAACAGAAACATTTTTGTCATTCAAAATTTTCAAACGAAAAACTAAAGTTGCAGGTATTAAATGCGCATTAAAAAATGATCGAACAAAAATGCTCCTTCCATATTATGATATTCTGGACCAAATTATGACTTTCTATATGTGCGAAGGCATCATATGCTGCAGTATATCATAATATACCACGGGATGTCATAATTTTTTTCATAGGATGTCATAATATAACGTAGGATGTCATAATATACTATAGGATGTTATATTTTTTTCTAAAGAGTAAGAGTATTTTCATCATTTAAAATTTTAAAAAAAAAAAAAAACTAAAGATATTAAGTACAAGTTGGAAAGCAGTGGCTATATGAATCAATCGGACAAGATGGTACATTCTACGTCTAATTTATCATTTGAGGTCTGGATAAATTTTTTGTGCACTATGGATGATGTAGAAAATTCGACGTAGAGTGCATCGTCAAGGCCTGAGGCAATTCCGAACCCTTCAAAGGCAATACGGATGGCGTATCCAAATGTCACGTTGACATTTAGGACTGTTACCGGACCGGGCCGGGCCAAGCAGCCTAAATGCAGGAGCTGGTCAAGCAACAGAACTTGAGTTTGACGGAGAAACTAGACTATCCTTTAATGTAACATGGACCAAACATTCTGATGTAAAATTAAATTGTTCTAACTAGTTACATGTAGTGTTTTACGACAATATTGGAATGGTTGTAGCATGTGCCTGCCAGTGTTATCCAATTCTTCAAAGACATGACCAATATTTCCTTACCACCACTGCAAGCAGGCTAGCTTCCCTTATTTTTTTTTTTTTAAATGCAACAGATTAATGGGAGTTGGTAACTTTATTCGAGACTCGGATGGTGGTGAAGCAGATTTTTCATACACACACATAAATTTCAGGATCTCATAATTTATCCTAAGCTCTTCTGTTGGCTGTGTGAACAAAGTTATATTTTTAGTTACATTGTTTTTGTCATCTGATACCTCTTGTCCTTTCTGCAGAAAAAATTTGTCCCACACCATTGATCAGCCCCATTGAGTATATGCTGTGTGAATGGCAATTTAGTATCTATTAAAGCAGTGGACCTGAAATTTGTCGTCCCTTGGAAATCCGTGTCTCAGGAGAAAGGCAATAAAACTCAGACGATGGCGAGTATTGCTACCAAGTGCACAGTAAGATAAAGACATAGATACGTTAAAACATCTTTAACTGGCTGCATTGTATTAACAGCCAAGCCCTTGGTCTAACTTTTTCTTATCCCATTGGCCTAGCAAATTATATCCTACATCACGTATCTCATTATAGTATACACCACATCAATCAACTTATCTTCTTTGTGGATCAATCATTAAGATGAATGCATGATGATTAAGATCTATATAAAAAAAAAAGAGATAATTGACATGATGCACAGTCACGTGGTGCATGCAGTATATGATATATTTTCTTCATTACTCTATAGTGACCTTACAATTTGATTCAAAATAAAGATTAATTAAAGATAGGATGTTGAAATGAAGATATTTGCTTATTTATATTTTATAGTCTCAAAATGTAAATTGTACCCTTTTTAGTTCAAAGTTTGTGATCAAATTAGCAGTGTCATAGCAACAAATGTTACAACCAGCAACCCCTTGTTTAGTTGTTTTAATAACAAAATTGTCCTCACACATCATTATAATTAATTAAAGGGTTTTTGGCATACATACTATTCTACTTATACAAAATTTTATGAATATTTTATAGTATTGCTGTTTGCACATGTACCATCATAAAATATTTCTTTTATATATATATATATATATATTTTTTTTTTTAACATATGTGTCCTTACCATCCAGCATTATTAAAAATAAATGATCTAACATTAAAATGACCAAAATACCTGCCAACCAAGCCCTTGGTCTAACTTTTTCCTGCAACTAGTTAAGCATTGTAATCTCTACGTAACTCGATTTGCAATATCCAGATATTGATGACATTAGTTATGCATCATATATTAATTGCAGAGAAGTTCTTCCACCATACACTGAAGGAATGTTTTTACTTGGACAAAAGTTATTCTTCCTCATAAGATTGCAATATCCATGTGTGCATGGAAGTGAGAATGTCGAAGCAAAAGCTTGAAGTAAATGTTAAGTTTTGTTGCATATATATGATAGAGTTCATGCTCTTAATGGAGCTATTCGCCAAGAGACGAGTCACATTTTGCACATGCTTTAGAATTTATTGCTTTCAAGCATTGTTCTGCAGTCCAAGATCCATGATGGACGATCAAGCTGTCACAGTACAAGAAGCCAAGGATCTCCGTCCATGATTGAATAAATGGAAACTAATTGCAGGCATAGAAGCGACAGAACACCGGTACTTGTCAATATATCAGAGGTGTTTATAATTTTGTGGCTAGAGAATTTTGTAAGTTTATGTCAAAAATTAAACTTCACACAGTTCACCCACCCTCCATTTATCTGTCCTTTTTTTTTTTTGGTAGAACATTAGATTTGCCCTTCAAAGCTCCCTTCTTGTTTGTCCATGAAAGCCAAGAAAAAATAAAAACGTGCCTTCGTAATTCTCTTGTTTGCTACTGAGGGTGGATGAGCGGATCGGTACCTGATTCTATTGGTCACCTTTTTTTTTTCATCAAAAACAAAATATGTGAAAGACTACGTACAAAACAATAATCTCAATGCGTGCGAAACTCCTCTTTGCCACTGCTGCCAGACTCAGTAGCTGACAGAAAACTTTAGTGAAAGATTAAATGCGGTTGGCTTGATGCCTGAACACAGCCAACAAGAACAGTACGATGTCAAGGTCACTGGTACCACACCAGCTAGGAACATTAATGAGAATCCGGCCTCTAGGCTGATGGGACACGGATTAAAGAGATCGCCTGGAGTTCCTGATGAGAATTTTCCTCCTTTTTTTTTCTTTTTTTTTTGGGTTTACATGATGTTGTACCTCGAAAGCACTATTGTTAAGAGAATTATGAAATGAGAACGGCAGAAGATTTCCCCACCAAACAAAACATTATTAGATGGACTCGTTCTATCTGACACAATGTAGCAGTTGGTGATTGGTGGAATGGATTTCAAAGACTCCATGCCACATCAATCCCTAGTTGCCACGTTGGATCATCAATCCAAGTATGTGAGATATAGTGTATATTAATATTTCTGCAAGATTTATTTACAATTTGATATATATTTTTTTAATTAATTGTTCCTCTGTTGTTGGTTTTCTGATTTTTTCATCCTGATCGGATCCGGCACCAACAATTTTGATGATTACAAAATAAAAATGGGAAACTAAAGTTGGTGTTCAAAGGTTCTTGCAGGAATGTAGGTTCGTTTGGTCCGTTTTTTTTCTTGTTGTTATTTCTATCCCTCACAACTTGAAAGCTACACGTTGGCATTGGAGAGACAGTCAATTGCAAGGAGAACCACAAGGCTGATTGCTCCAAAGTAATTATAATCGAATCTATATTAAACTTTCTGATTTGTTGTATGAGGTTAAAATGTGAAAGAGCAACGTAAGATGTCATCACCATATTTT
The DNA here is from genome assembly GCF_000442705.2 of Elaeis guineensis. Classification (NCBI taxonomy): domain Eukaryota; kingdom Viridiplantae; phylum Streptophyta; class Magnoliopsida; order Arecales; family Arecaceae; genus Elaeis; species Elaeis guineensis. Next base: position 4,483,085 of record NC_025998.2, on the reverse strand, counting down.
TTTTTGTGGTCCCATCTATTTTTGTATATGTCACGATATCATTAAATATAGGTGATGCAAAAGTTCAACTCAAAAAATATAAATTTATTTTTTTAAAAAAAATTAAAAAAAAATCTATCAATCTATAACTAAATACAAGCTAAAATTTATATTGAGATCATCAGTACCAATCTTAAATAACTTTATCAACCGCATAGGTTTTTATGTATTAAAAGCATAAATCTACTATTCATTTGATCCGTAATGGACGGTTTTAGATATAAGATTAGACTGTATTGTACAGAGAACAACCATCAGATATGTTTATAATTTTGGATATATCAAGCGAGTGTTAGACGGTAGCTGTACAGGGATTCCATTTTATGGCTTATTTAGATTAGCGAGCTAAATTTTTATTTATAAGAAATATGATCGGATGTTTTTAATTTTTATTATTTATATGATTAAATGATATTGCATATGATTTGATAATTTGATGCAACGGCAAGGTTGCCTCGTTATGATCCACGGATCATGAGTTTGGAAGATAAAAAATTTGATAATTATATAATTTAATAATGACTTATTTAGTTTAAAAGATTTTTTTTTCAAAGTCTAAAAATAAATTTCAGATGGTACATTCCTCTTTGATATAACGGGGAATATATTTGTTCCACAAAAAAATAATTGTAATGGTACAATACCTGAGACAAACAATCAAAACCATCCATTGATTACTCTGAAGTTTTGTTCTAGTATTCACTTTCAAGATAAAAGAGTTGGTAATTAAAATAGTTATTGGTTGAATCAGATCCACCACCCAATTGGTGGATCAATCCAACCATGGAGCAACGTAGACATAAATGGATAAATTCATTAAGAGTAGAATACACACATTTTCATGCATGTTGTTTCATGATTGTACTGGTCCCCTAGCTTAATGGTGGATCATATTCTTCAATAAGTACAAATATAATATTTAATATGTAGACAATTAAAATGGTTAGGTGTGAGTTCAGATGTTGGAGCACATGAGGTTGGTTATGCCAATGAAAGTGACCTATGGTCCCCCTTGAAGTCACCACACATCACGATGGAGACCACTTTTTCCTCGTCTATATCAATGCTCAATGAATTATAGTAACTCAGTAATGCATTGGCATCTTTGTAATTAGATCAAACTGATGACACATCAGTTTTCACAATAATATAAAATGTATAAGAAAACAAAAAGAAGGGCAAGCTACATAAATAAACTAAACTAGGTGTAGAATACGTTCTTATACATAGTCCAGAAATGTTTTTGCAGTTGAAAAATTAGATTCCAATACAGTTTTCTTGCACTTAAAAAGTTCATATTGTTTGAATATTATTTTAGATGACAACCATTGCTCAGAATAGGGACATTAGAATTTGAATCGGTGAATGATTAATTGAGACATGAATGTGAATGGTGAATTATAATAATTTAAATCAGTTAGCTGATTTATTGGTTCGTTTAAAAACAAATAATGAAATTTTTTTAAGGTAAACAAGCTAAACAAGAGTACTTTATAAGATTTTGAAGCAAAAGGAGAGAGTTGACCTTGGAAATTTTGACTTTTCATAGTAGACTGAACTATGTTGCAAATTGGTCCATTCATGCTAATTTATAATTTATTAATAATTTAGTCAGTTAGATTATCATGTTTTAAAATTATTATAAGATGTGAAAAAGTATGATAAATTTACTTATATGAATTAGCAAAAATAAAATTTTCAGAACATGCTTAATATAAATAATTATGTAATATAGAAAATTATTATTTTATTTATTACAGAGAAGAAGTTATCATGTGAGAATCATACGGTATAAGGTGTGTAGAATATGGGATTTACATATCAATAAATTACAGATGGTCAGACGAGGATAAAAAAACATGCATCTTCTTTTGCACAAACCATATGTTTCAACATTGACAGCATGCTAAATGGTGCAATTTGCAGCAATTTGAATTTCAATTCCATCAAGCCGTATTGACATGATGTTGGGATGTTATCTATTTTGATATTATTTATTGGGGATGTCTGATCGAGACACCATTTTTATTGGATCTTTTTGATATCACGTACCGCAGTAGAAAGAAAAAAAATAAAAACAGAAATACTATCAAATACGTGGATCAGCCAAAAGGCTCGTCTTTACAAGGCATACAACTTTCACTATGAAAAAGAAAAAATTACAAAAGAAGATCACACCCTTAACCCTCGTACATCTAGTTTCTCTCTCACAAGAAGTTTTTTCTCACAAAAGTTCTCTCTCTAGGAAGACTCTCTGAACCTCTAAAGTAACCGTTATTTGCTGCCGACAATTTGCCTGAAGCACCCCTGCCTCTACTCTTTGACGACTCCTCTCGGTCTGCTGTTGCTCTGAATCTTCAGCCGAACACGCCATGCCACACTCTACGCTCAAGTCTCTGATATTTCGCCCACAGGGCCTCTTAAAGGTCCTAAAATCCAAACAGTATCGGAGTTACATCTCGATCAGGACTCCAACAGCCTCTCGCCCATCCGATCAGCATTGCAAGGACCTCCGCATCGTCCGATCGTGCCTCAGATCGAAGATTGACCATTGGATCGTGTCCCATCACATCAAATCACGTCTCTGATCTCTCTAGGATGGCTCACAGTCATCCGATCATGATCGTAATCATCCGTAACCATTCGATCGTGTATCAGTCTATGAAAACTCATTGTGGACAGCGAGAAACGGCCCTAAAATACCACCGGTCCATGATAGACTGTGAGAAGTGGGCGGAAAATGCCCCATCGGTCCACCGCGAGACCGCATTAGAAATTCACACGGGCCGTGCCTGCACGCGTCTGCATGGGCCTGGACCGCGCCCGCTTGGGTTTGGGTCGAGCACCACGTGCTGGGCCGCACGCTCGCGATCAGCCCATGCACCGCCGCGGCTTCTGTCGGTCCGATGCTGGCCTTCGTTGCTTCGTGGATCGTGCCACCTATTTTGAGCTTCTCTCGTGCATATCTTCTCTATCTGAACTTCGTTTGGATTGATCTTGAACTCGTTGGACTTTGTTTGTCGTCGCAGATCTCGCTGTGGGCTCAGTATAAATCGAATCTCGAGACATCAAATCCTAACACATAAGATACATGTAAAATTTACTGTGAGTGCAATATATTATGACGTAAATTAGTTTAAGAAAAATAATATTTTTTGAAGGAAAAATAGAGGAAGCAAAATATCTTCCCACAACTTTTATTTAGTAAAATATAAAATATGTACAAGAGTAAAAGATCAAAAGTTACAATCAATCAAGATGGGTGGGAATATACAAGGGAAAAAGAATACTCATAAGCTGATAATGACTCTCTTTTGCTTTGCCATCACAGAGATTTCTCCTAGTGTTAGAAAGCAAAATTAATCTTATGAAGAACCAAAGTCGGAAAAGATTTTTTGTCGGCAAAAATTGTTGCATTTCGCTCCAACCAAATTTGCCAATCACAAAGCAAGCTGAGCCCAGGCACTTTTCAGAGGAGAGATTTAATTTTTCCGCAGGGCCATGAAATTTAAAGATTAATCGGTAGCTTAGAGAATTTGAGGAGTGCCTTCAAGGATGGCCAAATGGTTCTCATAATGAGCACTTCATGGACATGTGTTAGGCGTGTAACAGACTCATCATTTGCACCGCAGGAAGAATATCCAGTGATAATTCCCTAGCCATTTTTTTCCCCATGATCTCCTCCGTTTGTACATTATTTTGAGGGCAAGTAAGAGTTCAGCTTTCTCGGAAGCTGCTGCCCTCCAAAGATCAAGAGATGCCATTATAATATAAAAATTTGTCGAAGAAGTTTGCCAAAGGTAAGTGCAGAGGGGGGGAAAAAAAAAAGAAAGAAAGACTTGGGAGCCACAAAAGTGTGGCAGCTTGCAGGTCGTGTTCCATCGCCATACTCGTGACGCTTGGAATTTTTTTTTCTCAGTTAATTTTTTACCGAGAGAGTGCCGTTGGCATGCTCCCCTCTCCTCCCTTCCCTTTTTAAGCACCACCTCCCCTTCCCTCCTTTGGTGTAGTCCTTCCGTCCTCTTCCTCCTCCGCCTCCTCCGTTCCGTCTTCCTTCCACTGTGCTCTGAGAAAAGAGCTATAGCAATAGCAAGGGGGATGGAATCGGACGGGGAGCCAAGCTCGTTCCCTCAGATGAGGGTTGGCCGCTTTCTCCTCAAGTTCTTTGGTTCCGCGTGCCTGCTGGCCCTCTCCTACCGCCTCCTCTTCTCGGGTGCCACCGGCTTCTTCGTCTTCTCCGGCTCCCCTGCCTCGGAGATACCAGCAGCTAAAGGTGGGAACTTGCGGAGTGGTAAGAAGATTTTCTTGGTGACATCATGCGTTTTTTGAGTTTGGTTTTGCTTATAACGTGCAGTGGGAGAGATTTGAAGTGAACAAGGTTTTGGTAGTAAAAGAAGCCAATTTTGGCTTAATGGCCAAAAAAGAACCCTTGCTTTTAGAAAAAATAAGAAGAAGAAAAAAAAAAAGGCTTAATGAAGCCTCTGGATGATTCCCAGAAGGAATTTTGTTTGAAAGCTCAAGTTAAGAAGCCAAAAAGGGTGGGGATTATTCTAAACAAATAAGTGATTATATTGCATATTTTGTGTATGCGTTTTTGAGAAAGAGGGCTCTTGGAAGCATGTAGATGCTGGGTGAGAGGAAAGAACAAGCAATGCCTAAAATTTATGGGTTTTTAAGTTACAATTTTCTGCTAATGTTTTTGGTGATGTGGTCATGTGAGGCTGGTGATGGTGAATGGCTTATGTTCTAAGTGACTAAAGGGGCAAACCAAATATCAAAGAGGTAATGAGTAACCTGCACACATATTATGGTAAGCTTGTAAAAGATACTTCATATAAATTGATATGGGCAAAAAGAGCTATAGCCCAGTGGTTGCACCTCTCTTCTGCTAAGAGGATCTTGGGAGGTATTGTCTTAATTGCTTGAACGGGTAATTCCTTCATCAATTTTATGCAAACAATGAGTGGTGCTCACCCACCATTGTTATCAACAGAAGGGGGAAAAATACTGCTTTTGTTAAAAAGAGGCTCCATAGTAGCCTTTTTCCTATTGTCCTGAACTGTGGCTTATCTGGCTTCTGCCTTTCTTTCTTCTATAAAAAAGTTCATTTTCAAGCTTTTAATAGTAAATATATGCAAAAGCAAAATCTCGTCCGATATTAAGCCTCTTTGGACCAAAGTTGCGGTGTTTCTAGGAACTGCTTGAATAAAAGAACAATGAGAAATTTTTTCAGTATAAAAACAGGAAAAATTATTAACCTCATTGTCTTTTTCTTTCATTTGGTGATATGGCTTTCCTACTGACATCTTCAAGTATTCCACTAACACAACTGCTTAGTTGTGCACGGTTGAGCATGTTCAATGTGTTTGAGATTTTTTTTTTTTTTTAAGTAAAAAGTGTCTGAGAATCATCCACATTCTCCATTTGACTGAAATATGATTGTGATTAATATAATTGCTTCGTTTATTTAGATCATTTTTCCCTAAAAATGACTGAATATAAACCCTTAAAAAGAATTGCAATTATTATTTCAGTATTTAATTTGGTCTGTACTGTGTATAGCGTTTTCTTTCCTTTATCATGAACCTGAATCTCTGTCAGTTTCAGATTACCCTTCAATGGAGAAGACAGATGCCCCATATACTCGACTTCCAGAAATGGCATGGCATGGTAGGAAAGGAGATTCTCTAAAAGGTATACAATTTCTAATGTTTTATGTTTTGACTTCTGAAATAATTAACAAGAAGAAATTTATACTATATAAAAGGTATTCTAGGAGTTGGATAGGCCTACATGACTACATGCATGTACAATATTTATACATCTTCAATCCTGGAACATGATAATATTCATTATACTGGTTGACCATCAATCTGCTCAGAGTAAGTCTAGAGTGGATTTGCTTTGGTTTATTAAAAGTGAGCAGACTATGATTCCATGGTTGCCGTCTCATCAAACTTCTTATCTTTCTTTTGCTTTCTCCTTTCTTTTTATAGATCTTTTAATAAGTATTGTTTTGATAATTAATTGAAACCTGGATGAATGGTACTGCAGAACAATGTGACCTATTCTCTGGGGAGTGGATTCCAAATTCTTCAGGACCGCCTTACACCAATTCAAGCTGCAGTTTCATAGATCCATATCAAGATTGTCTGACAAATGGGAGGCCTGATACAGGATACCTATATTGGAAATGGAAACCTTATGGTTGTGACTTATCTCCATTCGATGCAGAGAAATTCTTGAAAGCCATGCGAAATAAATCTTGGGCATTCATTGGTGATTCAATTTTCCGCAACCAGATAGAGTCATTGCTTTGCCTTCTTTCTCAGGTGCATTTAATGAATTTTGTCAAATAAATTGATTTTCATAGTTTTTCTGGAATATAATTTTAGAAAAAGAATTTGCAGTGATGAACTTTTACCCAAGTCCTCTTGCTTTTCTCAGACCTCTTAATCTGTTACCAAAGGGTGATGGATATTGCCCTTTTGGAATAAAGTTAAGAGTCTGGTCAAATGGATATATCTGCATGTCTTTTGCAAGCATGGTCCCTTGACTGTGGGGATATGAGATTGGTTATATGATACTAGACCACATTGTTAAAAAAGCTGCAAAAAAACATTCTTGAAAAACTTTAATTTAGAAGATCAAATTTGTTAGATTTGCCTAATGGGGCCCCGCTACCTCTTGTTGGCTGTTTTGATCTGTCTTCTCTTTAGATGAAGAGACATTTCTTCCTCTAAATCTCCAACAACTAAATATTTCATATTCCTTATCTCTTCATGTGCCTATCACATTCATCCATCGATCTGATAGAGGAAGATTGTCAAATGCCAAATTAGTTTACTGGCTATAAAATCTGGAATCTTAAACATGGTTGGCCTTGCTTATTGTAGATCTTGAAAAATTAAAACTTAGTTTCACAATTCAAGCTGCAGCTTGTCAATGACTTCAAAAAAAAAAAAATAGTACGCACTTGTAGTTCTCCTACAAAAAGCCTTTGACTGACATGTATCCTGATTCTCAGGTGGAAGAAGCTGTTGAGATCTATCATGATGAAACATATCAATCCATGACATGGTACTTCTCCTCCCACAACCTCACTCTTGCATTAATCTGGGCTCCTTTTCTGCTCAAAGCTGAGATAAAAAATTTAGGCCACTCACAATATGATATTCAGCTTCATCTTGATGCCCTTGATGATACATGGACAAGCCAATATAATAAGTATGACTACATTGTGATGTCTGGTGGACAATGGTTTCTCAAAACAGCTATTTTCTGGGAGAACGGCACCATCATCGGCTGCCACTACTGTCCTGGAAAGACCTTAAGAAAACTTGGGATGGACTATTCTTACCAAAAAGCCCTGGAGCTGGCTTTCCACTTCATTACGGCATCTGATCACAAGCCACTTGTTGTTTTTAGGACTTGGACACCGGACCACTTTGAGTATGGGGAGTGGTACAATGGTGGGATTTGCAACAGGACAGAACCTTACAAAGAAGGTGAGTTTAGTGGAGATCCTGTGGACCAAGTTATGCGAGGGCTGGAAATAGTGGAGTTTGAGAAGGCAGCAGCAATTGGATTGGAGGATGGGATGCACCTGAAACTCCTTGACGTTTACCATCTTTCACTGCTGAGGCCTGACGGACATCCAGGCCCTTACAGGAAGCTTCATCCTGATATCAGCAAGAGACCCCAGAATGACTGCCTTCATTGGTGCTTGCCTGGACCAATAGACATTTGGAATGATATACTAATGGAGATTGTGCTGAAGGAGGGGGTCCAGAGGTCTTCATCCTGAGAGAAGAAAACCTTGCATCCACTGCATCTGAGCAAAATGAATGAACCGATATGTCACTGGACTGGAGGAGAGAGTTCATGATCTTCTTGGTGTAAATTGTCAGTCACTCATCATCATGTTTTTCATGCTTGCAAATTTAATAGCTGGTGATATCCTTTTTTATTTTTTTTTAAAAAATCTCTCCACTGCCCCACCGCACCCCCCCTCTGTTTCAGAACCAATTCTGTTCATCCTATGTAGTGTGTTGTATTATATTGATAAAGGTTGCTAATATGTCTTTTGAGAAATAGCTTGTGATGTGAATATAATAACTGGTGATATTGTATATTTATCTCTTGTTAGAATCTATTCTGTTCATTTCTTGGAGTATCTTGAGCATATTGATTGTTGCATCCTGGCCTGTGGATAACTTTTATTACTACTGAAAATTTATTTCTTCTATCTGCGATTATGTGATGGATGTATCATAAGGTATCAAGTCTGTTTACTAAGCGGAGCTTGAAATTAGTGTCCACATCTATGCACTTGTTGTTCCAATTTGTCTAGTACTGAAAGCCCTTTTTCAAAAGCATATGCTTCTGTTTCCTAGATCAAACATGGTGCTTGAGGTATGAGTATATGACTTTGCTTAGTACATAATTTGCTCTATGATCTCCGATGATCAATCCAATACCTGATTTGTTCACCAGGGTTGCTATATCCACATTGTATTTGAGAAATCTGACTTTTGTTTCCACTTGCATATTGTCTATTTCTCGAAGAGGATTATTAGCAAATTTTCCCTCCTCTCCAGTAAATATGCACTGGCTCTTCTATGCCCAACTGATCTTTGATATTCTTGGCTATGTACATGCTTAACCATGGTGCTGTGTATCAGCAATGGTAGAGAACAGCACGGCCTCTGCAACATTTTGGATGAGCTTCATGGACTTGTTTCTGTACTCCTACATGGTGCTACAAAATCATTAACGCTCGTGCCACATCCTGATGGTTTGGATGCTTGTCTGTTTGTGGGGTACATGATTATATCATTTCTATCTCCTTAGCATGGAATCTCATTCGCTCAACAGTAATTACAGAGAAACAGGTGCTATCTCATCTATTTGTTATCTTGATTCACATCTGATGGAAATTTTTCTGAATCGTAATAAAGGCCAGGTGACTGTTTCGCTTCCCATTTAATCAAAAAGAAGAGAAAAAGAAGAGGAGCATCCAACACATGTTTGAAGCACAATTAAATATTGAGGAACATATTATTTTTCATCTTTTTTTGTTTGAAGATGATGCTAGCAGATATGCAAGTTTGTATGTTTCATTCATAGTTGGTTACCTGGTTTCCATTTTGGTTGTTTTTGTTTAGATTCCATTAGCCGAAGTTGTTCTAGTTTCTGTTGAGAAAAAAAATTTTGTGGTGAAAAAAGACTTGCATCAGTGGCATCCCGCAATAAAAAAGAAAAAAGAAAAGAAAAAGAAACTTACATTTATCATATTACAAAGAGGACTATGATATTTTCTAGATTCAGCAGCTCTTTCTTCAAGTTCCTTAATTTTATTCTTCAAACTCGTGATGATTTCATCCTTTTTTTCACAGCTTCAACCTGAAGATGGCTACAATGTTGCTGCAAGCCATCACTACCCTCCTTCAACTGGTTATCTGAACTAGCACTGGCCTGGTTTTTATTTTTGTTCGGGCCAGGTTCAATTGAAGCTTGCAAATTTTAAAACTATGCAAATGAGAAGGGCTTTCAAAAGCCACTTTTTCTTCCCTTGAAATTGTTATTTGCTTTAGAGTTGATTCATACATTTTATATTTAGGGAATTCATGAGTTCATCCACTGAAAATTTTTCCATACTGTACTAGTTTCATGTCAAAAATCTAATGCACGTTAACCTCTCCTTTCATCTACAACCATAATATTTTAATAATTATATTTACCAACCGCTTGATTAATGCAGTGGGCAATCTAAGAAAAAATTTTGAACTCATCATTGAAGAATATTGAAGTTATCATGTCTATATCATCGTAAGCTGAGCTTAGTATAATACTTAAAAAGATTTTTTTTGCATGTATATCCTTTTAAACATTCAAATTTACATGAATATCTTTTCAAAATTAATATTTATATGTATACCCTCATAAAAAACTTGTTTTGCATGTATATCCTTCTTTTTTCTTTTTTTTTTTACATATGTACCTACGTCATTTAACACCATTAAAAAATTAATGATTTAAAATTTAAATGACTAAAATATTCTTATGGGTAAATATATAAAAAAAATTATAAGGGTATATATATATATATAGCAATTTCATGAGGATATTCATGTAAATTTGAATATTTAAAAGGATATACATGCAAAAAAAATTTAATTTAATTTTTATCTATTTCATCTAGATGGATTCAGATCCTCTTACTCTAAAATGTAGTAATATATTACATAATATAACGACACGATGACGATATTATATAATATTTTATATATTAAATTATATTTTATTTTTATGCAAGATGGAATGATTATGTCCGTCTTATAACAACATGATATACTTTATACACTTTATAAAGATATTTTTGATAAAAATTTTTAAAATAAAATATAATAAGATTATAAATTTTTATTGTTATATGATATCCAATTCCACAACTATGTCCATTCTATGTAAATGTACAAGCTATTCATCTAATATCAGATTTAGATATTTTTTCTAGAAGCATATTATTATACATTAAAAAAAATATGAATGGTTACGATTTGTTTATTTTTTAGATAAAATAATTTTAATCTATTATTTGATAAAATGATCATTTTATCTATATAAATTAATAAATTAAATAAATTTATTATTTTAGTTATATATGTTAATTTTTCTTTATTAGAATAAGAAAATAATTAACAAACCAAAAGAGGTGTATTTATGTTAAGAATTTTTTGCATGTATATCCTTCCAAATATTCAAATTTGCATGAATATTCTCATAAAATTGCTATTTGCATATATATCCTTATAATTTTTTTTTGCATATCTATTCATAAAAATATTTTAGTTATTTTAATTTTAAACCGTTAATTTTTAATGGTGTTAGATGGTATGGGTATATATGCAAAAAAAATATTTTATAAGGATATACATACAGATATCAATTTTGAAAAGATATTTATATAAATTTGAATATTTGAGAGGATATACACATAAAAAATCTTACTTAAAAATTATCCTTTAGTGTCATTTGAATGAATGTATCACATGTAGAGGGTGAACCTTGGTGCATTGGTATATTCTGATTTCAAGATTATAAATTCGAAACATGGAAACAACCTTGGCACATATGGATAAGATTTTTCTGTACCCTACAATAATAGGAATCTTATGTGCAGGACAGCTTTTTTTTTATTAAATGGATGGGCTCACAGTAGAGACTTATTAGCTTATATTTGGTTACATTTAGAGGCTAAAGTTAACAAAGTTAAGCTGCATCGTACAAGACTTGCTATCTTTCCCCTTCTAGCAGCATCAACATTCATTCTTACCTATTGGTGGATGCAAATGGTTGAATGTGGATCAATTGACCCTATAAAAAAATAAAAAATTATTAAATATTGTATATATAGAGAATTAGAGATAAATCCCTATCTATACTTTTAACTTAAAAGTAGCTATTCACTTGAGTTTTAAGTAAAAGTAGCTATCCATTTGAAACATAAGTTTAAAGCAACTATCCATTTTTACTGAAATGATCATTATATCCTTATATCTTTTAAAATACTATAATATTATATTATCATAGTGTAGTATTTCTTTACAATAAGATAATATTATATTATATTAGTATAGTATTATTTTATAATAATACAGTATTACTTTATTGTATTATATTAATGTAGTATTTTTTTACAATAAGAAAGTATTACATTATATTATAGTAATATTTTTTTTATAATAACATAGTGTTGTTTTGTCATATTATACTAGTATAGTATTTCTTTACAATAAGATAATATTACATTATCATAGTATAGTATTCTTTTATTATAGTTTTACTTTACAACAATGCAGTATTGCTTTATAATAGTGCAGTATAATTTTATAATAGTATAATATTATTTTATAATAGTGTAGTGTTATTTTATAATTGTAAGGACAATGAGATCATTTTATTCTTATTTGAATAGTTACTTTTAAGTTATGTTTTAATAGAGAGCTGCTTTTATTTGAAACTCAAATGAATAGCCACTTTTAAGTTTAAACTTAAGTGGATAGTTTTCTCTAGTTTATTCTTATATATATATATTAGTAAAAAAAATCAAAATTGATTCTATTAATTTTATGAATTGACCCCATATCTCATGCAATATTTTAAAAAAGTAAAAGATAAAAAAGATCAGATCAAAAAAGTAATTATGACATACATTTTTTCTCTTTAATAACTCATATATTCTACTACTCTCTTCCTCTTCCTCTCTCACATTAATTTGACTTTCTCTCTCTTTCTCCTTCTTTCTCTTTCTTTATTAATTAATTAATTATTTATCTTTTAATATACTATTTCAATCTCATCCATTCACCTCTTATATTTAAGAATACGCATCCTTTACTGTGATAGTACGCATCATCCATTGCATGATGAACAGCTGCACGGGACCTCGCGGAGTCATGCACTGTAGATGCATGCCCACGTATGACCGCATGTAGCCATCCATCATACGATGGACAGTATACACGATATTTTTTTATAATATTTTATTATAAAAAATATTTAAGATATTACACATCATTATTTTTATAAATTTTATTATTTTTTAAAATAATATTTATTTTTTTTCTTTTTCTTTCTGTAGCTCTTCTATTTTTTTATTATATTAACCTCATAATGTAAAATTTTTAGATCCGCCGTTGTTCTTACCAACCATAATTCATCATAGCCGATGGAAAAGGATCAGATTTTTCTATATAACTAATTTATAATAAAAAAGATAATATGCAAAAATAAGAGAGTAAATTATAAAATTTTTCTTTAGATTATGGATAAGTTATATTTACATCCAATAGTTTGAAAAATTTATATTTATTTTTTTGATATTTATTTTTATTCAATATTTTAATCCATGATTTATTAGAATCTTAATCAAATTGTTAGCCTTAAATTTGACCCAAATGTTGTGTCAAAAAAATTTAAAAATATTTAAAATAATTTTAAGTGATATGACAACCATCAAAAAATATAAAAATATATGTGTATCCTCCCCCTATCCAAGAGTAATATTAATTTTTTATATGAGATAAATAGTTTCACTAAATATTGTTAATTTAACTGCAACTATAGATTTTATAAACTATCAAATACAAGCATAATAAATGTACACTTCGAGGTATTTTTATAATTTAATTTAAAAAAAAAAAAAAAGCATTGGCCCGCCATTCCATAGTTTCTGGGAAGCGTGAGGAAGGGGCAGGCGCGGCGCTCTTCCGAAGTCGGCAAACCAGAGACCGACGATGAAGGAGGTAGGGAACGGCGCGTTCTGCCGCAGCTGGAACTACTGCGGCCAGAGGCTTGCGGTCGGCTACGACGACGGGTCCATCTCCATCCACGACTCCCTCGACTCCTCTTCTTGTTCCTCCAAATGGAAGGTCTGTACCATCTTGCCCTCCTTAAACCCTAGCGTTTCCAAACCACCACATTATCCTTTGTTGTAGAATTCGCTTCGAGAAAACCTACTTGAATTAATCTTTTTATTCTTGATCATGTTCTCGTTTTTTTTTCCTTTTCTGCTGATTGCAATGACCTTTGCTGTTCTGATATTTGTGGAATTCGATTCAAGAAAACCTAATTCGTTCCTTATTTTGACTTGTTTTATGGTTTATTCTCGCTGATTGTGGTGTCAAGAAGACAAAATTATTTTTGTCTTTTGGATTTCTTTTCTGCTGATTATTATGATCCGTCCTGTTCTGATATTTGTGGAATTTGCTTTAAGAAGAGCTAATCAACGGTGTTACTTTCTTTCTTTTTCGATGTCGATTTACGGTTTCTTTTCAGCTGATTATTGGGATCTGTCTTGTTCTGGTTGCGGAAAACTTCAGGAAAACCTAGTCAAATCAGTTTTCAATTCTCTTCTTTCTTTCTTTCTTTCAGGGTTTCTTTTGAGCTGATTATTATGATATCTCTTGTTCTGATATGTGTGGAATTTGCTTCAAGAAAAACATATCAAATCTTTATCAATCTTGTTCTTATCTTATTCAACACATCAGGCCACTGAGTCTTAACCAAGATGCAGGAATGGAATGTGCCATCTTTTGGTGAATCATTTGATACACATTCTCATTGACTGATTGTTTGTTACCGTCTTCCATCCATATATAAAAACTAAATGAGCTACTCTTAATTTTGAGAGGACTCTTCTTTTGGATTCAATAGTCTCAAGCTTTTAATGGTTTTGCAAAGGGTTGGTGGTTGCACAGGCCATGTCATGAAACTTACTAAAACCCCACCCATGGAACTAATAGTCTTGACTTAAAGTAGAATTTTCAAATGTCTTGATTTTTCTTTTTTCACTTTCCCTTTGCATTGATTTTTTCTTTGAGAGTCCCACTTTATTACACCTGAATTTCCTACAATTTGTTAGCTTGATGTAAACATAGAAAGGTAAAAGTCAATTGTGGAAATTAGATCCTCAAACATCAATTGGATTTTATTAAACACCATTCTATGATTATGTGTTCATATGGAAGGAAGTTGAAAGATCTCCAAGTAATTTACTGTGGTTTTAAGTTATAACTAACCTTGTTTATATGGTTGTATAACTAACATTATCCATTTGTGTGGCTACAATATAACATTGTCAGTGAAACATTAGACAGTCCACTCCTAGTTGGGTGGCCTTTGTCTTTCGTCAATGCAGCTTGAAAGAGTGAACCATAATGCTTTATAAATATATGCAAATATAAATTGTAAAAACACCAAATGTACTTACTAGTAATTAGTTTTCTTACAGTTTCATCATCTTTTATATCCACAGAATAGATAGGAGACATGTTTGAGTTAACAATTAGAATCAAAATAAAGATGTTGTTATGGGAAGTAGGAAAAAGAATCCTTTGGCTTGAAGTTATATAATTTACCTTTTTGCAGTCTTACTGTAATTAAGCTTCTTGTAAGGTATGCAATTATGAGGTGACTTTATAAACTTTTCTTATTGCCTCTTATAGGTGATTAACTATCGACAAGTCCTAATTTTGGCTGCCTTCAAACAAAAGTTGATGTTTTTCTTCATCTTATTTCTTATAGGCACATGCAAGTAGCATTAAGAATATTGTTTGGTTCCCTCCAGAATTTGGTGATGCCAGTGCTTGCATTTGGGCTGATGGGTCAATGTCTTTGTGGGAGGAAGTTGAAGAAGATTTGCAATTTAATCTTTGCTAATACTCTTTTAAAATTTATTAGGAGTTTGACCTATCATCCTGTGATAGTGCGAGATATAGGGCGGAGTGTACTTGGCTTTTGGGCCAAGTTTTCTTAGGGGTTGAGTCACCTGAATGGCTTTAGGTGGGAAGAGAGAGAAAGCAAAAGTGAGAGATAGGTGATAAGAGATCAACTTGCTATTGTTCTAGGTTTATCTCAAAAGGGGTGAGTTGAAGTGATGATGATGGTACATGTAGGTGATTAATAATTTTTAATATATTAAATAAAAGTTAGAATTATATTAATGAATATTAAATAATTTTTAAATATATGAATTGACCCTTCTAGATGCTTCCATCCACACCCATTCCTGTCTATGTGGATATGTATGGAGCTAGGGTGCCTTATTGAAACCTAACATTCGCACAACATTGATCATGTGCTAGTGCCTGGCATGTGATGGTGCATGCATGTGCCGGTGCTAGGCTGGCATGGCATTGGCACATCATACTTTTTACCCTAGGGAGGAACAATAACATAGGAGTTTTAGTGATTGAGAATCAATTGAGAGTTTGCTGATGTAGAGGCCTTAATCAAAAGAGGTGTTTGGATATCAAAAACCTTGTGATTTTGGATGTAACTATTGATATAAGTACTTGGCAAAGGACTCATTAAGTTGGCCACAAATAACTGGATCAAACCTTGATGGTTTTGGGCACATATTTAACTTTTGATTGATTTTGTTGGCAAGTGATCTGAAGAGCTTGTGTTGATCCAGAATTTATTCCTTCATGAGAATAAATGTGGAAGAAATACCCACAAAGCCAAACTTAGATGTGAAAAACTTTGTTAATTATTATAGAATGTTGGCTTGCTGCATTTCTTTTTCTAATGTTAATTCCTTATTAAAATATCTGTTTACATGCTGTATGAGTATGTTATCATTAAAATGGAAAATGATTTCTCTCATGTATTGAAACTTCAAGAGATTTTTGGGAGTTTGAAGATGTGCATCAACATCAGCTACCAGCTGTAGAGTAGGCGTTCCCAGGTGACAATGGTGATAGGGCAAATGCTGTAGCTTGGGCTCCCAATGTTGGCAGGTACATCTTCATGCGCAAACCAATATTACCTACATTTGTGCTTGTGATAGACTTGAAATTTTGATTGTCCCAGATAATCAAATTTACGTAAATGCATGCCGGTTTTTTTTTGTTTTTGGTGTCAAAATCCAGAATATTTCATCCATATGATGCTGCAAAATTTGCATCCTTATCGATAGTTTTCTTCTTTAATTGATTTGAATATGCTTACTGGAAGTTCCTTATTAGTTAGAGAAGTGATGAGTAGGATATTTCGTTCAACTCCTACTTTAAGGTTGATAGTAGAAAATGTGTCATAATGTAAGGAGATTGTTACATTTTGTTGGTTTTTCATTCTATCAAATTCATATGTGCCTCCTTTATACTGCAATTACAGGGGTTTAAGTGCTCATGTTAGTGGATGCACTGATGAGTGGTTGGCATGGTATTTGCCATGCCAAGACCAATGAGGAATAAAACAGGCTTCTTATAAAGTGATACCTAGCCATATCAACCCATTACAAACCAGCATGGCTCTATACGGGCTGAAAGGGCCAGCATGGGTTGATAGCCCGGGATACACAGGGTATCAGGGCTGAGATTCAGCACCAGCCTGGCAAGGTTGGCACATATGAGTATTTGTATCCTTGGATTACATATGGTGCTGCATAGCTCAATAATTTAGCTTTTACATTTGTGAAAGCACATTAGAAACAACCATTGCATTGTCACCACTCCTCTCTTGCTGACATCCTTGTCTCCACTCAACTAAGTAATTCAGAAACCTAACATGCACCAATGCCATCATCTGCTCTTGCTGAGGATAGCTGTGTCCATGTAACTATCTTATGGGATTTCTATTTACCACACTTACACAGGCTTATTGGAGAAAAACAGTTGATTAACACCATTCCTTCAATTAATCTGCACCTTTCTTATCTTTCATTTCTTATAATGTGTGAATGAAGATACAAATATGAAAGTCCATTCTTGTTCATCAATAGTGACTGAAGACTTTGAAAATGCATATTTTTGACTTGCCTATTATGATAACTGTAATATGTTATGGTGAGAGTAGGATAACTGAAATACTCAAATATTTCTCGTTGATAACTAAAATTCAGTATCATAAGATGAGCTCCTTACATTCCAATTCTTAGTATCTTAAACTAATTTTAACTTATTTTTCATGATTTATCTCTATGCTGTATTTCAGTCATCCTTAACCGACCCTGCAAAGCAAAGATAAAGCATCTTTCTGTCTAGCATCATTAAAATTAGTTTGACCCTTGACAGTAAGCCATGCTACATGGCTTTGCACAAAAAAAACAATATGAATTGAACTAAGTGGTGAATGTACATGAATTACTTCATCCTTGACAACTTTAGCATCTAATATGAAGATGATGCTTTGTAACTATAAGCATGATGTTATCTAACTGGTGGTGGCAATGCCTTGTAACTACAAACATGATGTTGTCTAACTGGTCTTAGTATATAGGTTGAGATGTTGTTCATGAACCTACTTAGGAAGCTTGATGTTGAAGAGTTGCATGCAAGAGTTTGTGAAATCCTTTCGGCCCATTCATGGATGGAACCCAGCAATGCTCAAATTGAATGGTGGTTTACAAGTCAGATACTTCCATTGACCAACATTTTCTCCAAGACAGTTTTATTGCTCTTTTGTTTTTCTTAGGGCATTCCTGTTCTTATGTGCACATTGTAGCTTGATTTTATTTCGCTGCTATGAATTCTTGACCCATAAATAGCTGTCGCAACTAGCTAGGGGATTGCAATATGGCATGTAAGGTTGAATCCTGAGTCTGAGGGAAGACTCTCAACAGAGAAGGTTGCCTTACTTTCTGCCCATAATAATAGGTATGTAAATGTTTACTTTTAGAATGGTCTTACATTATTTGAGAATGTTGAATTATTTCTGGAACCCACTAAAGCTGCACTTGATGATGGTTTGACCAATATTTTTATCTTTATTTTTAAGAACTTCCATCAGTCTAGTGTTCACCCTTTCTGTTTCAGTTGATTATGTCACCTATACGTAAAATGCACCGGACAGCCTTCCCATTAGATGTCACTGGCTTGTTCATCTGTGAATTTAGTTGCCTGAAGTTGACTCACTTGCTACACCTATTGCTGCTGGGAGCTCGATGACCAGTATGCTAGTTATTGCTTTCTCATGTCTTTTTACGTGAATAATATGCAGATCCAATATCCCTGATTCTCCTCATCACTTGCAAAATAGATTTTCTTGGTACTCTTAATAATGTATAGGTTCTTCCTCCCCACTCTTTTTCATTGGTTGTGTAAAAAAATTGCCTCAATGGTACCTTCAAACAATTTCAACTGCCATTCTCTAACAAGTATTTTTATCTGCCAAGAAGGTCACCTTTTTCATTATTTTTGTGGTTGCCAAAGCAGCCTTTACCTTTGTAGTCTATGTCTGCAACTTCTTATGTATGTATTTTCTTGAGCTCCATTCTCTTAGCATGTTACTCATGGGACAACCATCTCCATCTTTTAGTACTAAGTTCTTTCATAAATAGCTTACTCATCCTGCAAACATCCTAGGGTCTTTTTGTATTCATGGGCCCAAAATTCCCTAGGATTTATGGTTTAGGCCTATACAATTAAGAAAAATGAGTTTTGGTTACATCTGTATTCAGAAATATTCAGGAGCTTGTGAAGTAGACCGGCTTGAATCTCATAGGAAGAAAAAAATATGGGATTCGGACCGGTCCACTTTACAGGCTCCTTGGTTTGTCTAGATACAGATCTAACCTAAGCTCATTTTTCCTAATTGTATAGGCCTAGACCATGAATTCTATAGAATTTTGAGACCATGAATCCAAACAGGCTCTAATATGTGCTGCAATCCCTATGTTTTTTTATCCTCATTATTTTCTATGCTAATGTCTTATTCTTTTTCTTGTAAGTTATTAAAACCATCAATCTCTACTCTAGTTGCCTATCTTTGACCTTCCCTAATTTTTCTTATACCTTTCAAAGTACATTGCATTTCAATCTTTCATCATATCTTGGGGGATTGTTTGATGTTCTATTGACAGCATGATGCTGATGTGCCTAACTCTTAATGCTGACTTTAATATCTCTCTCTCTTGGTTTCCATTGTAGGTATGGCAACTGGGGGAGGATGAGTGGCATGACATAAGCATCAACAGGTGCTGATGGCATGATTATGGCAGTCCCACTTAAATGGTATATGGCATGAACAGGCAGCCCTTGAATGCAACAGGTTGCTGCAATGAGAAGACCAATCAGGCTGCTGATTGCCTCGCTACACTTACCTTGAGATAGAAAAGCTGCAGCAATTCTTGCATAATGGTTACAATTGTGTGGGGATATGTATCACTTGTATCTAAACCCCATGCTTAGGGAAGGATCTATGTGCATTATCTTAACACACGTTGCAATGCGGCTTAGCAGAGGAAGGCATGTCTCATTCAAATTGTGGATGCTTTTTTTTTTTTTTCAAAAAGAAAAAAAATAAAAAAGAAACTAAAAATCCATGTCTTGAGTTTTCGAAATGTTGCCGTGTGAAAAATGAAATATAGTGCACATGTCAGTTCTTGAAGTTTTCGGATGCCTGGCTGTGTTATTTGTGCGATGTTCATTATATAAATGACCGCAAGTCCAGTTAGCAGTGAGTCTAAATTTAGTCCAGTTTTCCCTTGCGTTGATTCCTCTCGGTAGATTGAAGTCTACAAGTAATATTTTCCGAGAGGTAACCAAGGCTGCTTCAAGGTATGGTAGTATTGTGAATTAAAATCAAGATTAACTGACGAGCTGTTTTGGGTGAAATTTGTTATAGAGAAAGCATCAGTGGTTTACCATTTTCTTTACACCATGAGAGATGGCCGCAGTTTATCCACACCAATCATCATATATAATGCATATCATGATTGCGTTTTCTCTCAATTCATTGGGTTGGGTTTCGCTTTTATGTTCGTAGAGAGAGACGGAAGAAACATGATCATTCGTTTTTTCATTGCCATATTATTTGTTCTTTGGAATCCAATGACTTTGGTGAATCTATTCTATGGTCATATGGAACATCTAATCTTCAACATGACATCAGCTAGGTTTGCATGCTAATACAATGGAACAAGAATAATGTATCTAAGCGTGTTTGGAAGGCTAATGGGCATGAATGACCATTTAAAACCATCTCCTCATGTATATGTATGCAATATATGTCTGCCGGTTTTATCTTTTATATTACATGATCCTGCACGCTAGCGCAGGCGGCTGCGTCCTAAATGCCAAATGCTCGCGCGTGATAACAGCGCAAGGCATAATTCCGGGGGAAGATAACCAACCATTCGCGGTTCACCTGTGGATAGAAGGGGCGTTGGCCGCGCCTGATTCCAGGCCCCGAAAGCCAAAATGATCACCAACTGCGTCCACCCGCTCTCCCCGAGCAAACCCCTTCTTCGCCCTTCCACCTGCAACGGTTTCACGGGATTCCCTGCTCTCTTAACTGCTCGTGGATCCACAAGTCGTAGAGGATTCAACGTCCGCAAGAGGAGGAGCTCTTGTAACGGGGCGAAAACCTCGTCAGGCTCTGTAGGAGTGGTGTGCGGTCTCTTGCCGGTGGATCCCTGGGCACCAAACATCGACTCCCAGAGCGTGGCCTCCCAGCTCTTCGCCGTCTCCCTCTTTCCCTACCTGGGGTTCTTGTACTACATCACCAGATCCAAGACCGCGCCCAGGCTCACCCTCTTTGGGTTCTATTTCTTGCTCGCTTTTGTCGGAGCCACAAGTATGTCTCTTCCTCTTCCCATCTTTGGTTTTTTGTATGATTCGATTAAACGTTGTTATGGAAAATGCTCATGAATTGATCACATATGGAGGAGGAAAAGATGATGTGAAGACGATGTTGGATTTCGTTCTACATTAAAATTAGGCTGAATTTAGTTCCCAAAATCGTTTTTTTCAACGAATTGGACGGTGGTTCTTCTTCATCGATTTGTGCAATTAAGTTGCTACTCATGTTTTTGATAGAGGAGTAATTCACTTTCTTCCCTTCCATCGTCCTACCCCCAAATTTAGAGCTACATCTGTACCATGCGAATACACACGAATGCTTCCATATGTACTGTTTTGATGGTCCATAGGATGTAGAAATTTATATGATCCGCATTTGCCTTCGGTAGATGCGGAGAGTTCTTGGAGGTTCTCCGCAATTGGTTCTGCCGAATTTTTGGGACCTCGTACTTATCTTTTTCTCTGTGTCCTTTCTCTAATCTGATTTCAATGCTGCAATATTTCAGTTACCGTCTGATTTTGGCTTAAATTTTGAACCGTTGCTAAAAGCTTAGCAGGCATTCTTACCATTAAGGATGCATCTTGGTACACAACAATATCATCAGCAGTTGTGAACCGTTTATTACTCGAAGTGAATACACGTTTTTGATACTACAGAACTTTGCAAAGCACAAAGTGCCCGAAAATAACCATCAAAGCTAAACAACCTGCAAAAAATTTCCGAATGGAATCCAATCTTATAGCTGGCATCACACCTGTGATGCTGAAATGCAATATCTTGGATTAAATCCCTCATGAGTCAATTGTTAGATTCTTTTAATTGGTAGATTTTAGTATGCTTACTCTGCTCCTGTTATTCTTGCATCTACTAACTTCTTTTGTTTCTTTTCATGTTACATGGTCCAACATTCTTCATATAGTCCCTGCTGGCATATATGGTAACCACTTTCCCAAGCTACTGATTTTTGTGTAACTAGAAGCATTTATTTAGGGTTACTTTGTTGTAACTTGAAATTAATTAATTGTTGGACAGCAAAAGTGCACTATGGAACCTCCTTGTCCAATGTTGATTGGCTGCATGGTAGTGCGGAGTCCTTGCTTACTCTCACCAACTTGTTTATTGTGTTGGGACTGAGAGAAGCATTGAGGAATGCAAAGGGTGCAAAAAAGAGCACAAATCAAGTTGTTTCAGAAGTCGAAGAAAAAAGTTCTGTCTAGCGAATATATGCTGTCTATGTTAAGCTGCCATTCTCAACTATGCAGTGTCACTTTGTTCATTGGTTGGGATCAATTATTTGGCATGCCAATCTATGTCTGGTTTCTGTAAACCAAGCAACCAAACTGCCATGTTAGTTCGGTGCTTCTCGCTGTTGTAACAAAAATGCTGCAACGCAACCATGATGGTTTAACTTCTTTATAATAAGAGATCAGGAAGCTTATGCATGATTTTCCACATATGTGATCTGACAAAAGTAAACATGTGGGCAAGGGCAGTCTTCTTGTTGATAAGGCTTGTAAGGGGTCCTTTTGTATGGATATATTACCATCTGTAGGTAGGCTTGAGTCGAAGAGATATGTTCTCTTTTTATATCTAATGTTCCAAATTTTACTGAGAGTGCGTTGGTGGAAGACTTTGTTTAGTGAATTGTATGGATACTGAATTGTCATTAATTGACTTATTTATTTATTTACTGCATTTCTAGAAAGCTTCATGTTATACCAAAAAAAAAAAAAAGAAAAAAAAAAAGGACACAACAACAACAACAGCCCCCAATATAATGATTAATGAGCATGTACTGAGTATATATCTAGATGGGACTTCTGAAGAGATCTTTAAACCATATTTCAATAAAATATTTGCCTTCGATTTGAATGAATGGTTCAATCAAATTTGTGCTCTCAGATTCGTATGAATATAAAAAACCTTTCTGGTGATGGTTTCGGTTATCTTATAAAAGATTTAGAGCAAGAAAATGCAACGGCAATTTAACGCCAATTTTGTGTCTGACTAGAATTTTATATCAGCAGATATGCTGCAGTGGAATAGTGCAGTGCATTCAAGGGTTATTCCAATTGGATTCCTTTCATTTGTATGAGCTACTTACTCGAGCAGCCCAGCTTGACAATGGATCTTTCCCTGTTCTTGGTTTATGCAATCGTTGAAGTTGTTTGGGCAGTAAAGGCTGCATCCTGATATGGGGAGGAAAATTTTAACTTGGATGAGCTGATGTACTGGATAGCACAGACAAGGCCGGCTTTTTGTCCTGATCGCCCAAAGTACTTTCACGATCCACCCGCACCAGCATTTTTGGTAAAGATTTGCTTTTGAATTGCAATCTAAATTGCATGGGCCGGATAAATATAAGATCGGAGGTAGCAAACATATCTCACCGGATAAGACAAGAAATAACAGTTGTATCTTGCCGATAAGACAAGAGTAACAATTCGATTCTCCTTCTTTCTTATGGCATCTCCATCCTCATCTATAAATAGAAGGCCAAAGAAACCCCAGGATAAGTTCTCATCTGTCTCTCAACTCATTCCTCTCTCGTGTTCCCAGTTTTCTACATCCTTCTCTGATTGAGCCAAATCAGCCAGAAGACCAGTAGCAACACATCCAATTTGTGGATTCTCTCGTGATAATTCCATTTTTAGTAAGGATATTACTGATCCTAATTTATCACCTCGCAATTGTTGATCTGCATCATGTATATATTTAATGCATATTGTCTATTGTCATGCAGAACAAGAAAATGTATGAAGAATAACATCTGACTCTAAATGAAGCTCTTAGGATATTCTCATGCTGAGCAAACTAGAATTATATAGAATTTTGCCTCATGCCCTACACGTTCTCTCTATCATTTTACTGATGTGATGCAAAGTCCATGAACTGGTGTAGCATCAATGGAAGTCTATACTTTGGGAACATGATGAGGTAATGGTAACGGTCTTGAAACATTCAGCGATTTTACACATACACAGACCCGTTTAATTACGACCAGTTTTATCGATGGACTTGCCAATATGTAGCATCTCTTCTGAGGATACACTGAAGATGGAAATGGAGAAACCATAAGAGTTGGATTAGCAGTATGAGAACAGTTCATGCTAACTGAGATACAATGAGACAAATTGGTCTTTTCTTGATGAAAACAATAACAGTTACAAACTAAACAATCCAAAAACGGAAACAGAACAGAATTGGCCCCTTCTATTTCTACCTACATTAGCTATCAAACAAAATCACTCAGCCTATGATGAAGGCGGCCTTAATAGAATCAGAACTACTTCTGCCACTTGCTCCTTTGCTGGCCAGGATTTTAGGCCAAGCACCCATCTTACAGTCAATTGGATTCTGACTCTGAGCTTTATGAGTAGAAGCTGGAAGCATCAAATTGAAATTTTGGGTCGAACTCCATTGGTTCAAGCAAGAAATCCATGCCCATCAAAGGAGAATCGGTAGCCGAGGTGGCAGCTGATATTATTTCTGTGAGCTCGGACTCGGCTGTTGGAAGATTGAACCCCCCTCCATAGTTACCCATGCAGCAAGGGGACATGGAGAAGTAGTTGGACTCTGATGTTGCCGGCGAGACGAATGAAGGAGAGAAGCTGCCCATGAAACCATTATCCAGTTTCGAAGGCGAGGAAAAGATATGGTTCTCGGCCTTTATGCCGCCGACCGGTGTAGGGGGGAAGGAGAAGGATAAAGAACTCAGGTCCCGAGTATCCGAGTCCAAGCCTTGTGTTTCAACTTTGAGGCCTCTTTGGAATGTTTGAAGCAGGTTGTTGTCGTCCTGCTGCTGCTGCTGCAGAGCATGCTCCTGGAAATAAGGGTTGTTTTGTTTCGGCTCTTGATACGGGGACACTACTGCTTTTGGGACGGATGGGGACCTCTGGAGGCATGTGTGAGTCCCATGGTAGGTGACATCAAAGACCAAGGGGTTCTCATCAGATCGCTGCACTTGTTTTGTTGCCAGGCAGCCCTGAGTGTTGCGGTGCGTGCACCGATAGTAGCCTCTGCAAGATGCGCAACAATGCCTGGTTAGAGGGAAGGAGATGGTGCTAAAACTGGTTATAATAAATATCCATGATGGTGTTCCTAGTTTTGATGAAGCACCAAGGATATTAGTTTTTAGCTGAAAAGAGAACGTTATACATACTTATCTAGTTATCTCTACTATTTTCTACCATGACATGTGAATGTATTTGTATGCATGTATGTATATGTTCGGAGGTACATGTCAATGATTGAGGCATCCTGACGCGGCACAAAAAGTGAAGCCGCGGCCATGCTATGAAAAGGATGAAGCGATGAGTTTGAGGTGGAAAGGTAACTAGATATTACTATTTACTAACCTTGGATATTGGCTCCAAGTATATCTTTCTGCCCATATTTCCTCCAACTATAGCCATCATCTAAAGGCCCTTCGACTCCTGCCCCTGGGCACACCGTTACCTGGCTAGTCCGCCTTGGCAGTGTCTTCCTACAATTGCACGGATTGGGGAAACCATGTTAAAAGTGGGGCTGATGGTTCTGATATCAATCCTTAAACCTCAAGATATCTTAAGAGGAAAACAGGGGAGTAGTGTCTCTGTACCTCTTCTTGGACATCTCTTTGCGGTCACAATCCTTGAAGGCTTGATTGGAGTTCTCGCTGCACGGGCTCTCGGTGGCAGAGCGTGGGGATTCAGTGCCAGCAAGCCGCTGCTGGCCCTCTGAATCACTCATTTTGGCTATGGAAATGGACCTCTCAATAGAAGGCAGTATCTGTCGTGCTAAAGATTTGCAGAATTCGATCGGGGAAGGCTGATCGAGATGCGCTTCCAGTTGCCTCACTAGCTCCTGAACTTGAATTAGCTCAGAAACTAGCAGGCTTCCGCCGCCCCCTGCTCTATGCTCCATTATGGCCTTGGGGAATACAAAAAGCTATCAGGCAAAGGAAGCAGAGCAAATGGGTGGGATAATGGAATTGGAGAGCTTGTAGAATGAATTATAGTAAAAATAATAGCCACGAAGTATTGCCTCTCTCTTGTAGTTAGTCTTAAATGAATATTAGTGAAGCATGGTAGTGGTATCGGAAACAATGTAAAATTACTACTGAAGAAGAGAAGAGGTAGTATAGGAGCCAGCTGAATTGGGAAGTGAATAGAAGACAGTTGAACAATTCACTAAAAGGAGTGGTTCCGAAACTTTTTTTTTTTTTTTTAAAGCTAAATTTACATGAAACAAATGGAACAAGTAAAGATAAAGCAAGAAAAGAAGCCGAGTAATGGTGTTCAAGAACAAAAGGAGCTAATTTTGGAAGTGTTTGCAGGCAGAGTGTTGTTTGGATACTAGCTAGGGGTTGAAGGATCAATCAAGCTATCTTAAGAAGAGAACCTGGCGTGGCACTTCAAACCTTGCCCTGTTTCTACCCTTCTAGCTTCAGTTAGAGGGCAAGAGAAGAGGAAGGGAGGTCGTGGAAGAGTGATGGAAGGCGAATAAACGAAGGGCGTACCTTATAAATACCGAAAGGGAGCGGGCAGTAACGCGTTCGGGTTTAACGCTTTGTCTCGTTTGTAAAATATATGCGTGGGCTTGACTTAGAATAGCGAGCTCCCCTGTTTTATTTTCTGTCCTTTGTCTCCCAAAGACCGGTCTTTGGTCAGAAGAGCAATGGGAGATCACAAAGAGAATGGAGAAAGAGCTTAATGCTGACCGTTTCTCCCTTTTGAAAGAGCTTTCCCTTTCTTCCAGACATGGACGGGTGGCGATAGTGGGGAGGTCAGAGATGAAGATTCTTCGAACTGACCAAGAATCTCCCAACCTACGCGTAGGAGAGAGAAGAGAGGGGGAGTGTGTGTGTGGAAAGGTCGTTAGCTCATCATGTCCCTTCGCTTACGCAAAGGGGCACCAGCACCACATGTGAGGCACGAGGCCGTAGGAAGGGATTTCGAGCGGAACAAGGAACGCGGTTTCAATCTGATGGGAGTCATGGGACTATGCAGTTCATGGTGGCTGCTCAAAACCATGGGTGCACCATAAATTAATCAACAAGATGGGGACTCTAATCTCCTTGTTTATGATTGGCTCTTTGCCACCAACCTCTTTGAAACTTTTAGGAAAAAACTTGTCACACTCAACACATAGTTTAGTTGGTGGGAAGGGGGTTGTAGCTTTTGTGCGAGAGAAGGTTTTATCTTCTTTGGTACAAATCTATCGTTGGATCATGAAATCTATCGCTGGATCGTGCAATGATCGTTTCGAAATCTTTATTTAAAAGAGTTTAAAATTTTTTGAGATTTGTGCAGCATGTAATCTAATGATCAATATTGCAAAACAAAATTAATCAATCTTTCATGTGGAAGATCCAATCTAAATCTTTTGTTAATGTAATTTTTTTTTTTCACTACTGAATACTTCTTTTTTTTCCTTACCTTTTCTAAGCACATAGTAGCATGCTCTGATGTTAAAGCGCGTTTTTTTCATTTGTTATTTTATTTGCACTTGAGCATCAAAATTATGTCAATAATTTTCTCTAGAAACTCTAGGTATGTCAACAATAACAAACTTGCTTTTGTTTAATAAGTAGTCCATTTCTATTAAAACATGAGAAAATCAAAGTTGAAGAATATTTCCAATTGAATTTTGACTTACCTAACTTCACTTCTAATTGGTTTTTCTTCCATGAAGGAAAGAAAAGAGGAAAAACCCATCCACCCTAGAATCACTAAAACAGTACCCATGCTTGGGATGCACGCAAAAAAAAAATCAAAAGTGAGGAGCTTTGCTTCAATTTTGACTTACCTGTACTATAATTACTAAGACCTCAACATTTGGAATGGACCAAAATTCTAAAATTGAAAAAAATTAAAGATTTGAACTTGAACTTTTGCTTGCTAAGCAAAATGATATGACTACCACTACAAGACCTTGCTAGCTCATCTTTGATTATAAGAAAGAAAATTTAAAAGTGACAATGAGCCAAATTTCCTCTTATATATGCATACTTTTTGCTAAAGCTTGCCTTGCAAAGAATCTAACATTGCATACCATTCTGATCAAGAGCAGAGTTAATATTGTCTTGGCCGGTACACTTAGCATCAACTGCTCAGCCAATACTATTCCTATTATTTAGTCAATTTAATGTGGACATAGCATTTCATACACTATAGAATCTGCAAATATGAATGCTCTATGTCCTGGATCTTTGCATATATATTCTCCGGTAGCAAACATAAAACAGCAACATGAGCTTTTGTGTGGAGCCCCCATGGCTGGTCACCGTTCATGTTTGAAGAGTGACACATGAAGCATGCATTCAAGAGCACGAGACCACCTCCTAGGTAGCTTGTAAGGCTCCTGTCAACTGCCATTCCGACAGCTGGACATCAGTAAAAATCAATTAACGTTCCCCCCCCCTCAAAAGAGACATGACTGAGAGAACCTCGAACTTTTACTGCATTCCTTTTGCGGCTTCTTTTAGCCCTTGCATGATCCACGCCAGAGAAAGTGCCATGCAGCCACCACGTAATTATCGCTACTGTGAACGTGTGGACCGTTCCGAGTATGGACGGTGGTACCACCTTTTTTTATTTTTTTCATTTTAGAATTCGTGTGCAAGGTCACCATCCCCTTTGTGTAACCATGGATGCATGCTGCATGCAATATATGCCATCATTGTCCGTGGTGCGAATGGGCATTCTCGTACATGCACACGAGCAATTTCCCACGCGGATGCGCGTATAAATCATTTTAGCTTTCAAGGCATCATCAATAATGGAGGTAGAGTAACTGACCAAGTCATCCCCTGACCACCAAAAGAAAACAGTGGAAGGTGTGGAATAGCATCCAACGACCATTTCAAAGTCTCAGTTTCATTGCCCTGTTTATTTGGTGCACGGATGGAAGAAGTGGTGGAAGAGAATCTTGGGACCGATGGTCCACGTAAGAAACTGTTCAATTGTCAGGATTTTTTATTTTTTATTTTTAACAAACCTGTGGGGTAAGCCACCGTACAGAAATGATATAAAAAGAGTGAGATGAGAGGGGAACAAAGAAGGGAAACGGGGAAGCCACCTAAGCCGAAGTATCCTGGCCCAATCCACGATAGTGAGATAGGAGGGGGCGGGGGGAACAAAAGCAGCATATAATTTTTTGTTTTTGTTTCTATTTTTCTGGGTACAAATGATGGTCACATATTCTAGTAAAGTACAATTAGAAAGCCAGAAAATAAAATATTTTTTTGATCCTTGACGTCATGTAGTCTCTAGTATGCTCGGCAATAAAAGAAATAATTCAGTGTGCAACACTGATAGCTTTTCAAAAAATATGTCGAACAATCATCTCGATAGAGTGATAAAAAGATCTTCAGATGTCGTAGAGAAACAAATGAACATTGCTTTACCTCATTTCGGATCCAGTCGATGATTGTAGTGGAGTCAATCTCTATGAAAATTCTCTCACCTGCAACTCTTATCTCACGCAAATAATGTGATAACCCGGCCCAATGGGCCAAAAGCCCACTAACCCACTTAGAAAAAAAAAAATAGGGAGGAAGACTCCCGATCGGAGTCTTCCCTTTCTCCGGTTTCGATCAGGAATCGGAGTCCTAGGCCATTAAAAGACCTAGGACGAGCTCTATAAGAACCTCCCTCCTCTCCTCTAAGAGAAGACACAACAGTCACCGACGATCGCCGGAGTTCTTCTCCAATTTTTTCGATTGAAGCCGCAGCCCCTCGACTCATGCTCGCCGCGATTTCATGCCGGTGGGGGTCATCGGAGGCTGTGGTAAGTCCCTCCTCCTCTTCCTCCCTTCTCTCCCTTCTTTCCGTGCCGGTGGGCATGACTGCCGGCGACAGGAGTCGTCGGATTTCGTCGGAAAAGGGAAGCCCTGTTCGGCCTCTCCCTTTTCCTGATTTTTAAGGCGCCGACGGTCACGCGACCGCCGGCTCTGGCCTCTTCGAACTCGGGAGAGTCGCCCTTTGCCCCGGCCACCGTCGGGCAAAGTACGACGTGAATGGTCGGTCTAAGGTACGGGGACCTCTAGATCCCCTGTTTTGGCCAAAGAAGGTCACGGGAAAAAGAAAAGGAAAAAGAAAAGAAAAAGAAAAGAAAAGAAAAAAAAAAAAAGAAAAAAGAAAAAAAAAAGAAAAAAAAAATATATATATTTATATAATAATAATAATAATAATAATAATAATACACATGAAAGGAAGTTTCTCTCATCCCTCTCTAAAGTCTTTCTCTCTCTAGAATTGGACTCTTTCTCTCTCTACTTTCTCTCTCTAAAAATTTTCTCTCTCTAAGAAGCCCTATGAATCTCCTATTAGGCCATCTTCTCCACTCCTAGGGACCTATGACTTAAATCGGTTTAGAGCCGAAGAGAGAGATTTATTGGACTGATCATCAAATCGGTCATTTCTTTATATTATGTAATTTTATTAAATATATGAAATAAAATTTATTGATGATTTAATATTTTAAATAGGACTGTCCGATTCTTTTAAGGAAGATTAAAAGGTCCAGGACGATCGAGGTAAGTAGATCTTATGCTCCTTATTTATTTTTAAATGATCATATTTTTATGCAAAGAATTGCTATTGATGAAATCATAATTTTTCATAAAATAAGGATTGGCATATGTGATATGAAAAAGTATGTTTTATTATGAGTATTGATTTCATGAATATGTCTTATGAAAATAGCATGATTATGAAGCATGAATTTTATTGTTTTTCATCTATGTATATGTATGCTTTAAGAAAAAGATATAATGATTTCAAAGGCTGTCAGATGGCTATGAATGAATCCCTTCGGGAAGGTCGACATCCAGACTAGCATCCATACGAAACATGGCCCTGCCAGCGGGTATAAAGTTGGCACATGAATTAAGAACTCTGTCGATTAAGAAATATGGTCCTGTCACGGGTATAATAGTGACCTTAGCACGAATATCTGTGAGTAATATTTTGAAACATGACATGAATACATGATGAAAATGATTTACGATTCATAATTGTGAAATATACATGATTTATGCATGCATGATGAGCTTATAACTTATTTTATTATATGCTCTATGAAATATTTATTTTTATAATAATTATTATTTGCTAAATGATGCATTATCATAGAAAACTTATGCTTGATCCGGTAAGGAAGCGAAGTCTACTTACTGAGCTGGTGTAGCTCATATTCTTTTTATTTTCTTTTTCATGTACAGAGAAATAAGGCTAGGACTGATGGAAAGGGAATCCAGGCTTGGGGATCAGCAAAGCAAGCTTGAAAATTATGCACTAGGAATTCAGTTTATGTTTATGGATTGTAGTCATTATGAATTTTTAGGCTTGAATTATTTTATCTTTAGATTTAGATGCTCTGAACCAGTTTTGATTTAATTAAATATTTGAATTGAACTTTATTATTACATTTATTTACGATACACCTGTTATTATATTTAAAAAGATGAATTTTGGTTTCGTGTTATCGTGGGTCCATCCCTCGGTAGCATGGCCGTGTTATATCCCGAATTTGGGCGTGACATTTTATGGTATCAGAGCGATAGATTTAATCAAGGGTAGAACTTAAAACTAACAGTGGGTAGTTAGGTTACGCATAGTTAGACTCTGACTTAAATTATTAACTGTACTGCAACTCTATTATAAAATAATGTAATAATGTTGGCATTTGAATAGGAAGCGATGAGCAATAGGGAGAGCGAGACCTTGACAAATATGGTGCTAGGACAAGAGAAACAAGAGGAGCAAGACTGACGTCGCGGGGAGCTACCAATCAACCAGTTGAGCGGGCTCCTGACGCACCGACCACTCAGGCGGACATTGCTGGTGTATGTCAAGTGATGGCTCAGCTTATCCAGCAGCAGGCACAGACTGCTCCTCGACCGATATTATCTATGGAGTCATACTACGAGAGATTCAGAAGGCTCAACCCACCTCTATTTGAGGGTGGATCTGATCCTATGGCTGCAGAGACATGGATTCGAGAGATGAAAAAGATGTTTGATGCCCTGCAATACCTTGAGAATGTGAAGGTCCGATTAGCCGTTCCTATGTTAAAAGGGAATGTCGAGTTTTGGTGGACTGCAATAAAAGCTGCCTATGGAAATAATGATGATCAACTCACTTGGAAAGAATTCAAAGAGATATTTTATGATCAATACTTCTCGGGATAATGAGATTGGTAAAAGAAAATGAGTTTCTAGCCTTAAAGCAAAAGGATGATATGACGGTGTTAGAATATGCTAACAAATTTAATGAGCTAGGCCGCTTCTGCCCCCAGCTTATTGAGATCGAAAGGAGTAAAGCTAACAGATTCGAACAAGGTCTAAGATATGGAATTCGATCCCATCTGTCTTCTCATATTTTCAATAACTACAAGACGTACTGGAGCGAGCTTTGAAAGTGGAGTCTGAATTGAAAAGAGCAGATCTAGAAAGAGGAGATAAGAAGAGACCGAGATCAACAGAAAATCTAAAGGATCAGCAGAAAAATTTCAAAAATAATAACTCTGATAAGAAGAAAGAATCTTCATCCTGCTCCTACTGTGGAAAAAATCACAATGGACCTTGTCTCAAGAGGATAGAAGCATGCTTCTTATGTGGTGAGAAAGGATATATGGCTCATGATTGCCCAAATAGGAAAAGAGATGACTCTAGACCTAACAAACCAGTTGATCAAAAATAGAAAGAAAATGCACGAGTGTTTACTTTAAACCAGCAGGAGGCCAATGCAAATGATCAAGTGGTGACAGGTATTATCCAGTCAATTCTATTCATGCTCGTGTGTTATTCGATTCCGGCTCTTCACACTCTTTTATATCTCTCAAGTTTGCTACTTCTTTGAATTGTATGTCTGAAAACTAAATGAACCATTATATGTTAGCACATCTTTTAAAAATATTGTAGTTGCTAACATTATTTTTAAGAATTGCATAATCCAAATAGAAGAAAAAGAATTAGCAGCAGATTTGATTCAGCTAAATATGTATGATTTTGACGTTATTCTTGGATGAACTGGTTATCTTCGTACATGCACATATTGATTATTTTGAAAAAAGAGTGGTATTTCAAATTCGGATGAACCGCAATTCTTCTTTCAAAGCGAAGTTCATAATATGGAACCCAAACAATCTTTGGGTATTATCTCAATCATGAACACAAGAAAAGCTTTAAGGAAAGGATGCAAAGCATTTTTGACCCATGTAGTAGACGTCGAGAAGGAAAAGATAAAGTTGGATGATATCCCAATTGTCAAGAATTTTTTGATATTTTTCAAATGAACTACCCGGACTGCCCCAGAGCGTGAGGTTGAATTTAAAATTGATATCACCCCAGGAACCGGACCTATTTCAAAATCTTCTTATCGGATGGCTCCCGTAGAATTACGAGAATTAAAGGATCAACTGCAAGAACTTTTGAATAAAAAGTTTATCCGACCAAGTACATCATCTTGAGGAGCTCCTGTGTTATTTGTGAAAAAGAAAGATGGGAGGCATTGACTATCGGGAGTTGAACAAGGTAATCATAAAGAATAAATATCCTCTTCCTCGAATAGATGACTTATTTGATCAACTTCAGGGTGCTCAATTTTCTCCAAAATTGACTTACGATCAGGCTATCATCAACTAAAATTAGAGATGAAGATGTACCTAAGACTACATCTAGAACCAGGTATGGCCATTATGAATTTTTAGTAATGCTTTTGGACTAACCAATGCACCGGCTGCTTTTATGGATATGATGAACAGGATTTTCAAGCCGTATCTGGATCAATTCATTGTTGTTTTTATTGATGATATCCTAGTTTATTCTAAAAATATAGAAGAACATGAGAGACATTTGAGGATTGTGTTTCAGACCTTGAGAGAAGAGAAGCTCTTCGCCAAGCTTAACAAGTATAAGTTCTGGTTGGATAGTGTTGTCTTCCTCGGCCATGTAATATCTAAGGAAGGAATCTCAGTCGATCCAAAGAAGATAGAAGCGTGGTGAATTGGCCTCGTCCGACTAATGTGACGGAAGTTAGAAGCTTCTTAGGCTTGGCTGGTTATTATAGAAGATTCGTTGAGGGATTTTCTCAAATTGTAATTCCTCTAACCCGCTTAACTCAGAAAAAAATAAAATTTGAATGGAGCAGTGAATTGAGCAGAGTTTTCAAGATCTGAAGCAACGATTGATATCTACCCAGTTCTTACTTTACCATCTAATAAGGGAGGATTTGTCATTTATAGCGATGCTTCCAAGAAGGGATTAGGTTGTGTGTTGATGCAGAATGATAAGGTCATAGCTTATGCTTCTCGACAACTAAAAGTCTATGAGCAGAATTATCCGACACATGATTTGAGTTAGCAGCTATTATTTTTGCTTTAAAGATTTGGCGACACTATTTATATGGAGAATCATGTAAAATCTTTACTGATCATAAAAGCTTGAAATACTTATTTACTCAAAAAGAGCTGAACATGAGGCAAAGAAGGTGGCTTGAACTATTAAAAGATTATGATCTAAATATTAAATATCATCCTGAAAAAGCCAATGTGGTGGCAGATGCACTTAGTAGAAGTCTTCAGCAAATGTGATGACTCTGTTATCCTTTCAGCAACAAATTCTAAGGGATCTTGAAGATTTATAAATTGAAGTGACTTGTACTGATGTTAAGAATGTGTTAACAAATTTAATGGTACAACCAGCATTGATCGAACAGATAAAAGCAGCCCAACAAAGTGATATTCATTTATGTCAGTTTAAGAAGGACATGGAGAAAGGCTACGAACTGAGTTTAGGCTACATACAGATGAACTCTTTATTTTGAGAACAGATTATGTATACTAGGAGATCCTGAACTAAAAAAAAAAATTTAGAAGAAGCCCATAAATTTCGTTTCTCCTTTCATCCCGGTAGTACAAAGATGTATAGAGATTTAAAATAACTCTTCTGGTGGAATGGAATAAGTAGGAGATAGCTCGGTTTGTATCTCAATGCTTGGTATGCCAGCAAGTGAAAGCCGAACATCAAAGACCTGCTGGTTTGCTAAGACTATTAGAGATACCAGAATGAAAATGGGAGCATATCACGATGAATTTCGTTACTGGACTTCCAAAGACAACAAAAAAATGATGCAGTGTGGGTGATTGTTGATCGGCTTACTAAATCAGCTCACTTTCTACCTTTTCGAGTTGGCACTCCACTTGATAAGTTAGCCCAGATGTATATTGATGGAATTGTACGCCTGCATGGTGTTTCAATAAGTATTGTGTCTGATCGAGATCCACGATTCATATCTAGATTTTGAAAAAAAATTCAAGATGCTTTGGGGACAGAATTGAGGCTTAGTACTGCATTCCATCCCCAGACCGATGGCCAATCTGAAAGGACAATTCAAACTCTTGAAGATATGTTAAGAGCTTGTGCTTTTGATTTCGAAGAACATTGGGATAATCATGTGACATTGATTGAATTTGCATATAACAACAGTTTTCATTCTAGTATCTGGATGGCACCCTATGAAGCCCTATATGGAAGAAAGTGTAGATCCCCTCTGTATTGGGATGAAGTAGGTGAAAAGAAATTAATAGTTTTGAGTTAGTTCAAGATGCAGAGACAAAATTTATCTAATCAAGAGAAGACTCAAGGCAGCACAGGATAGACAGAAGAGTTGGACAGATAGAAAAAGAAGAA
>NC_025998.2:4351210-4447179 GCF_000442705.2 Elaeis guineensis | reverse complement strand
AATTAGAATTTCAGATCGGTGATCATATTTTTCTAAAAGTATCACCTACTAAGGGTGTCATGAGGTTTGGAAGACATGGCAAGCTGAGCCCACGATATATTGGACCTTTTGAAATTTTAAATCGAGTAGGAGATGTTGCTTACGAACTAGCCTTACCACCAGATTTATCCAAAGTGCACAATGTCTTTCATGTTTCACTACTGAGAAAGTTTGTACCTGATCCAAATAGTGTGATAAAGTATAAGCCATTGCAAGTTCAGGAAGATCTAACCTATGAAGAATTTTCCCTCCGAATTATTGATCGAAAAGAGCAAGTTTTAAGAGGGCGTATCATTCCGTATGTAAAGATTCATTGGAGTAATCATGAAGAGAGAGAGGCCACATGGAAGCTTGAAGATGATATGAAAACGAGATATCCACACTTATTTGAAAATGAAGGTATGTTAAATTTGAGGACGAAATTTTTTTTAAGGGGGTAGAATGTGATAACCCGTCCGATGGGCCAAAAGCCCTCTAAGCCCACTTAGGAAAAAAAAAAAAAAAAGAGGAAGACTCCCGATCGGAGTCTTCCCCTTCCCCAGTTTCGATCAGGAATAGGAGTCCTAGGGCCATTAAACGACCCTAGGACGAGCTCTATAAGAACCCCCCTCCTCTCCTCTAAGAGAAGACACAACAGTCACCGACGATCACCGGAGTTCTTCTTCGATTTTTTCGATTGAAGCCGTGGCCCCTTGACTCGTGCTCGCCGCAATTTCACGCCTGTGGGGGTCATCGGAGGCTGTGGTAAGTCCCTCCTCCTCTTCCTCCCTTCTCTTCCTTCTTTTCCGTATCGGTGGGCATGACTGCTGGCGACAGGAGTCATCGGATTTCGTTGGAAAAGGGAAGCCCTGTTCGGCCTCTCCCTTTTCCTGATTTTTAAGGCCCGATGGTCACGCCGACCGTCGGCTCTGGCCTCTCCGAACTCGGGAGAGTCGCCCTTTGCCGCCGGCCACCGTCGGGCAAGGTATGATCGTGAATGGCCGGTCTAAGGTATGGGGACCTCTAGGTCCCCTGTTTCGGCCAAAGAAGGCCACGGGAAAAAGAAAGGAAAAAGAAAAGAAAAAGAAAAAAGAAAAGAAGAGGAAAAAGAAAAGAAAAAGGAAAAAGAAAAAGAAAAGAAAAAAAATATATTTATATAATAATAATAAAATAATAATAATAATAATACACATGAAAGAAAATTTCTCTCGTCCCTCTCTAAAGTCTTTCTCTCTCTAAAATTGGATACTTTCTCTCTCTATTTCTCTCTCTAAAATTTTTTTCTCTCTAAGAAGCCCTATGAATCCCCTATTAGGCCATCTTCTCCACTTCTAGGGACTATGACCTTAAATCGGTTTAGAGCCGAAGAGAGATTTATTGGACTGATCATCAAATCGGTCGTTTCTTTATATTATGTAATTTTATTAAATATATGAAATAAAATTTATTATGATTTAATATTTTAAATAGGACTGTCCGATTCTTTTAAGGAAGATTAAAAGGTCCAGGACGATCGAGGTAAGTAGATCTTATGCTCCTTATTTATTTTTAAATGATCATGTTTTTATGCAAAGAATTGCTATTGATGAAATCATAATTTTTCATAAAATAAGGATCGGCATATGTGATATGAAAAAGCATGTTTTATTATGAGTATTGATTTCATGAATATGTCTTATGAAAATAGCATGATTATGAAGCATGAATTTTATTGTTTTTCCATCTATGTATATGTATGCTTTAAGAAAAAGATATAATGATTTCAAAGGCTCTCAGATGGCTATGAATGAATTCCTTCGGAAAGGTCGACATCCGGAGCTAGCA
The DNA here is from genome assembly GCF_000442705.2 of Elaeis guineensis. NCBI lineage: Eukaryota > Viridiplantae > Streptophyta > Magnoliopsida > Arecales > Arecaceae > Elaeis > Elaeis guineensis. Next base: position 4,445,337 of record NC_025998.2, on the reverse strand, counting down.
TCCACACGAAACATGGCCCTGCCAGCGGGTATAAAGTTGGCACATGAATTAAGAACTCTGTCGATTAAGAAACATGGCCCTATCACGGGTATAATAGTGATCTTAGCACGAATATCTGTGAATAATGTTTTGAAACATGACATGAATACATGATGAAAATGATTTACGATTCATAATTATAAAATATACATGATTTGTGCATGCATGATGATCTTATAACTTGTTTTATTATATGCTCTATGAAATGTTTATTTTTACAATAATTATTATTTGCTAAATCATGCATTATCATAGAAAACTTATGCTTGATCCGGTAAGGAAGCGGAAGTCTACTTAGTGAGCTGTGTAGCTCATATTTTTTTTTTTTCTTTTTCATGTACAGAAAATAAGGCTAGGACTGATGGAAAGGGAATCCAGGCTTGGGGATCAGCAAAGCAAGCTTGAAAATTCTGCACTAGGAATTCAGTTTATGGATTGTAGCCATTATGAATTTTTAGGCTTGGATTATTTCATCTTTGGATTTAGATGCTCTGAACCAATTTTGGTTTAATTAAATATTTGAATTGAACTTTATTATTACATTTATTTATGATACACCTGTTATTATATTTAAGAAGATAAATTTTGGCTTCGTATTATCGTGGATCCATCCTCGGTAGTATGGCCATGTTATGTCCCGGATTTGGGACGTGACAAATAATGTCTGTCTAAATAGAACAAAATCCTGTGCTGAGAATGGCCAGCTCAAAAAATTATGGGCCCCCTACGGTCAATAATTTAAAGCAACATATAATTGGCAAGTCTACGATACACAAAAAATTAGATTTCAATTCAAATTTTTACAAAATGATATTACCCTGGTGGCAATTTTCTAAGACTAGCCAAATTTGTAGCAGATGTAGAGACAAATCTGTTTCTTTGTGTCCGTGACAAAGCTAGCCCAAGAAAATTGCCAACGGCATATCCTAACATGAGCTATCACGTGACACATTAAGATTATCTACGCATCACCAACGCCGTTCGTAAATTCTCCTTGAGACTCAAGACCCAAAACATGTCCAATCATGGTTGTACCTTTTGCGAGAAAGAGGATTCAACTTGGGATGGCGAGATATATGGCCGACAATATTGAAAATTTTTGATGCACCTTTTAAGTCAATTTTTTTAATATTTTATTTTTTAATTCTCAGCAATGTATTTATACACATATTATATAATTCATTCGATTTTATCAAAAATAATAAAAAAAAAAAAAACTATTCCCAAGTGCATAGGTTAGGCATGGGTCAATTTGTTTGTGTCGATCCAGATCAGGGGCGGATTCAATATACTGGTGTTGGGGGCCATGACCCCCGACGGCCCAAGTCCAAAGCCCATAATTCAATTGAATTTTTTACTCGCCCCCGCGGTGAAGCCCTCCTCCATCGGTTACTCCGCCGACGCCCTTCTCCGTGACTCCTCCGAGCCTTCAACGCCCACTGACTGCCCCATGACTCCGCCGGCCCCAGCCCCAGCCCCACATTCAAACTTTCTTCTCCGCGACTTCACCCGGCGCCCACTGCTCCGCGACTCTGTCGCCGCCGGCCCAAATCCTAAGCCCTGAAAAGTGAAATCCATCCTCCTCCACGACTCCATCGGTATCCACTGGCCACTTCTCTGCGATTTCTCCGACGCCCACTACTCCGAGATTCCATCGGCCCCGGCTCCGCTCTAAAATCCTCTGAACGGGACTCCATCCGACGTCGGGAGCCCACTGCTCCACGAGTCTACCAATCTCAGCTCCAATCCCAACCCCAAGGTCAAGCCCTGAAAAGTGAAACTCAAACCTTCCTTCATGCGCGACTCCATCCAGCGCCCATTGCTCTGGAACTCTCTCCATCCGCTGCTTCTCTTTCTCCCTGCCGAGTGCCCCAGCGACAAAATTTTTTTGGATTCGCTGCCGATCCAGACGAATATGGATTTCAAACATGAAGGTGGACCTGACCATATGGCTCGAATAATTTGACACATATCAAGCTCTGGTCCCACCATATGCTCAGAATCTACGATGATGATGTAGTACTACTCTCGAGTGGCATCTTGTTGCAGCAGCTCCTGCTAACTTTTCTTGCCAGCAAATGTAAATGAAAAATCGCGTATTTGAAAGATATCAATCGTTCGTATGCATACACCTGCATCATTCGCGCAGAAGCACCATTGGATCATCAGGTGCGGACGGGCGAATGACGGGCTTGAGAGCGCCTTGGGTGATCCAACAGTGCGAAAGGGTACAACTCGGTCCCACAAACGCATGGACGGACGCATCCTTGCTCCCTCACGAGACGGACCGGAAGCATCATCCCTGCTAGCTAAGCCAGCGGTCTTTTCTAATTAATCTATACATCTTTTCCTGTAGACTGTTTGTCCGGGGAAGCCGCTGCTCCCTCTTTTTACCTCTCAACGAAAAGACAAGACGGACGGGAAGCATCCTATGGACCAGCTCTTGCCTGCTTCCACGGCTTTTAAGCCTTCCCATCTGTTACTTGTTAGCATGCCATCGTCCATTCGCTCTGAAGCTATGGATAAGCGTAGGGGCCCAAAACAGCCCGGAACTTCCGATCGTCACTCTCAAGGTATTTCTCACCGCACTTCAATGTATTTTTCTGTGCTCACGGCTTCATGAGTAGTACTACCGCTTTCTTGTATCATTCATGGGTGGCAGAGGTTAGCAGCACGGAGTGGGAGTTCATAAACCTCTCGGAACAAGAAGAAGACCTCCTTTACAGAATGTATAGGCTCGTAGGTGACAGGTACAAAAACAAAAACCCACCATATCTTCTCCATCAGCTGTTCTTTGGCTTGCATGGGGATTAAATGAGTTCTGGATTCTATAATATATAGCAATATGACGTATGAATGATAAGATGGTGTTTTTGTCAATAGATGTTTGATCTGAAGTGAAGGCAAACACAGATCTCTGCTACCCGATCTATACAAGAAAAGTAATTTGGAAAACTTATTTCTACGAGTAGATTATGCGCTTATGTTCCCTTTTCTTGCACTTCACCACCAAAATTCATATGGGAAAAGCTCAAAATGATCACTGTTCCGCCAGGAGTAATATTGACATCCACCTGTAAGCCAGCAAATTAGACTTGCCATCGACATGCTTTGCCAAGAGGGTCAAACCTTACCCGGTGCTGGTTTCTATCAAGGGAAAGAATTTACGGAATATTAGAAGATCATGTGTGCTGATTCGAAATAAGACTTGATAACCCTATGTTTCTTTCTTCAATAAATTTTGGGGGAAGTGTTTTTCACTTCCACCGTTCCACCTCAAGCAAAAGAAAAAGAAGTAGAAGAAGATAACCCTACATGATTCGCTTCAAATATTGGGCACTGGATTGGATTTCTTGTTAGGCATTCCCATGGCCCAACAATTTTTTTTTTTTTTTTTGACATGGGAAATAAACTAACAGTTGAAAAAGGAGAAGGAATATACGGGAGAAAAAAATAGAATAGGATTTTTTATTTTCAATGATGTATGAGGTGGAGTAGCGTCCATTATATATAATAACTTTTTTTTTACAAAGAAATATCATAGCCCATAACCACTTTTACCATCCCTAATTAAAGTAGCTATTTAAGAAAATATAACCTATTTTTCAACACTCCCTCTCAAGATGGGGCGAAGATATCATGGAGTCCCATCTTGTTACAGATAAATATAACAACTGAAATGCTAAGTCCTTTTGTATAAATATCAGCTAGCTATTCAGAGGATTTGATAAAAGAAAGGCAGATAACATGCTGATCTAGTTTTTCTTTAATAAAATGTCGATCAACCTCAATATGCTTCGTTCGATCATGCTGAACAGGATTATTAACAATATTAATGACTGCTTTATTGTCACAGAAGAGAGACATAGGAGAAGATCGAAAAAGATGCAATTCAAAAGTTGTTTTAACCATATAACTTCACAGACCCCTTGAGCTAAGGCCCGATATTCAGTCTCTGCACTGGAACAAGCAACCATATCCTGCTTCTTACTGCGTCATGTCATAAGATTACCATCCAAGAAAATACAATAACCCGAGGTGGATTTTCTATCATCCAGAGCTCCAGTCCAGTCAGCATCAGTATACCCTTCGATCTTAAGGTGTCCATAACGAAAAAACAAAAGACCGCATCCAGGACATCCTTTAAGATAACGCACAATTCGATAGACAGCTTCCTGATGTCTCTCATGAGGATCGTGCATATACTGACTCACGACACTAATAGCAAAAGTGATGTAAGAACGAGTATGAAAAAGATAAATTAGTCATCTCACTAGACGCTGATATCTCTCTCGATCAACTAGAGTATCACCATCTATCATGAGACGATGGTTTGCTCAATGAGAGTAGCTGCAGGTCTACAATCCAACATGTTTGTTTCTGTCAGTAAGTCAAGCACATGCTTTTGCTGAGAAAGAAAATTACCATGAGATGATCAAGTAACTTCAATCCCAAGAAAGTATCTCAAAGGATCAAGATCCTTGACTTCAAATGACTAAGCTAAACGAGTCTTTAGATGATCAATCTCTGGAAGATTATCATCCGTCAGAATTATATCATCAACGTACACTATTAAAACTACAACATTTCCACTGTTATGCTAAAAAAATATAGTATGATTGGTATTACTTTGCTGATAACCCATTTCTAGTACTACGCTTCGAAACCGGTCAAATCAAGCTCGAGGTGACTGTTTCAAGCCATAAAGTGAGCGACGTAGCTGACACACTTTTTCAGCAGTTGCAGTATTAGAAAAATCTAGAGGAATTTTCATGTACACCTCCTCCTGAAGATCTCCATGTAAAAAAGCATTCTTAACATCTAATTGAGAAAGACTCCAGTCAAAATTAGCAGGACAAGAAATAAGGGTTCTCACAGAGTTGATCTTCGCAACTAAAGCAAAAATTTCATCATAGTTTATTCTGTATGTCTGAGTATGATCTTTTGCTATCAATCATGTTTTATAGCGATCAACAGTCTCCTCTGGAATTTGTTTCACTGTAAAAATTCATCTGCAGCCAACAGTTTGTTTTTCAGCAGGTAATGGAATAAGCTCCCATATATTGTTCATAACCAAGGCTTTCATCTCCTCAAGCATTGCCTCCTTCTATTTTGGATCTGCCATAGCATCCTTCCAGTGTGAGGAAACAGAGATAGAAACCAGAGATGTAATAAAAGATCTAATGAAGGTAAAAGAGACTCATAGGAAACAAAATCAGCAATATCATGATAGTAACGAGGAGGAATAATATGTGGACGAGAAGCTTTTCTATGAGCAATAGAAAGATGTAAATCAGTTAAAGGAATGTTACCGTCATTATTATTAGGAAAGAAAAATACCAGAGCCGACTCTGAAGAAGACTGTTGGGTAGTAGGAGAATGCATACTAGGCTCTATAATAGGCTCTGCAACATGTGGAGAAGACTGTTGCTCCTCTTGTCGATTAGAATTACTATCTGCAGAATTACTATCTGATTGCTCCTGCTCTCTAGACTCTTGCTCAGACTCCCTTCATGATCGATAAAATCAGATGAAACACCGAGAGAGAAGAGAAAGTCAGATACAATAGTAGGTTGATTGGTGGGCACATCCATGGGATCATTGCTAAAGAATGCCTCAGACTCTCGGAATGTCGCATCCATACTGACCAACATACGCCGCTCGAAAGGGTAATAGCATTTGTATCCCTTTTGAATGGCAGAATAGCCAGCAAAAATACACATGAGAGCCCGAGGATCAAGTTTACCAATCATAGATCGATGATCTCGGATAAAGCACACACACCCAAATATCCGAAGAGGTATAACAAAAGAAGATACTTCTTGTAGGCACTCAAGTGGCGTGCGATAGTTTAAAGCTCGAAGAGGCATCCGATTAATAAGATAGGCTGTAGTAAGAACCGTCTCACCCCAAAAAAACTTAGGAACCCTCGTAGTGAAGAATAAAAATCGAGCTACTTCCAATAAGTATCGATTTTTACGTTCAGCAACACCATTCTAAGCAGGCATATCGACACAGTTTGATTGACAATCCCATAAGCAGTTAAATACTCACGGAACTTCCTATTCATGTACTCAGTGCCGTTATCAGATCTCAGAGTTTTGATTGTGGCATTAAATTGAGTATTTACAAACTTATGGAACTCCTTGAAGCACATGAGAACCTCATCCTTCGTCTTTAGTAGATAAATCCAGATCACTCTACTATGACAGTCAATAAATATAACAAAGTACCGATGTTCAGAAAGAAAAACAGTACTACACGGCCCCCACACATCAGAGTGAATAACATCAAAGATCTTAATACTTTGAGTGTCAGAAATAGGATAAATAGTTCGTGTGTAGCAAACTCACATGCATCACAAACCAATTTATGCTTGTCACAGATATTATGTAAATTAAGAAAGAGTCTTGCTAATACAGAGAAAGAAAGATGACCAAGCTTATGATGTTGTAATTGGAGTTCATGCACAGCATTCTCGGAAGAAGATACAACCAAGCCAGTCTCCAGATTATCTTTTTATTCTCTTCCAGTCAGATAATAAAGTCTGTCATGCATTCTACCATACCCAATCGTCTCCCTTGTTATCAGCTTCTGGAGAACACAATAGGTGGGAAAAAATGTTACTTTGCAATTTAAAGCAGCTGTAATTGAGCTTATAGAGAAGAGGTTAGTGGAAAAATTAGGAATATGTAAAATTGAGGATAATGTCATGGTCGGTGTACAGTTGACAGAATCTTTTCTGACACAGTGGAGAAGGATCCATCAGCTATACTTACTTTATCCCGACCAGAGCAAGGTGAATATGATACGAATGACTTGGATTGTCCTGTCATGTGACTAGTAGCTCCTGAGTTTAGGATCTAATATTGAGAAGTATCTAAGGCTGTAAGTGTACTACCACTATCAGAAGTATAAAAACTAGTTTGTGCAAAATGAAAATGAAAAATAGAAGAAAGACTGGAAGAATCACTAAGCAAACCCACAGCAGATGAAGAGGTATTGCTAGAAGAAGTATTTAGCCTAGCCAGAATGTGACGTAGGGTCTACAGTTCTTTCATAGACAAAGAACCTCCAGCATCAGTAGATGGAGTAGCAGAAACAGACAAAATCGTGATAGACAGAGGAGCTGAAACAGATGTAGCATCGTGGATCTCAGAAAAATTGGCCTGACCACAGTCGATTGCTCCTCCAAAGCACCCACCACCTCGACGACCTCCTTTACTATAATCCTAGTCAGATGAAGGACGACCATGTAACTGCCAGCATGTATCACGGATGTGTCTCGATTTATTGCAATAGGAGTATATCTGCATATCTCGATCACCTCTACCATGAGGCTGTGATTGTGGCTGAGCGACCATCGCAGAACGGACTGTATCAGCAGAGGAGGCAATCATTACATATCGATGAGTTTTCTCACTTAAAATTAGTGAGAAAATTTGATTGAGAAAAGATAGATTAGAACTTCGACCCAAAATTTAAACTTTAATTGGATCAAATTTTTATTGAGATCGGCAAGAAAATAAAAGATTCGCTCTTCATCTGTAAATTTTTTGAACTCAGCAGCATCATTAGCACAACTGGCTTTGAAGGAGCGATAAAAATCCAGCTGACCATAAACGTTGAAGTTCTGCCATATAAGCGGTGACAGAAAGTTCGTCCTGCTGAGTGCATGCATCTTACGTTTGAGCTCAAAAGCTTGGGTTGTGTTATCCTGCTGGGAATAAGTTCGAACAGCAGCCTCCTAAATTTCTTGAACGGTTTCAAAGAACGAAATGCCCTGAGCAACTGAGGGCACCATGGAGTTGATTAGCCAGGCCATCACAAGTGAGTTTTCTGACTCTCATTGCACAAAAGCAGTGTCTCCCGTTGGTGGCTGCGGTTTAGCCTTAGTGAGAAAATCCTCCAAACCACGTGCTTTGATGAACAACCGTACATTTTTTGTCCACAAAAGATAAGTGAGGGGTCTATTCAATCGAATAGAACTAATCTGAAGAGAAGAATTATCCATCCCAGATCGAGAGGTAGAGGCACGAGTCACCACCTCACTTATTGCCTTCTCCAACTCCTCCTTAGTGAAACCGTCTGACATCTTCAAATGAACTCAAAAAAGGATCACCATCTCATTTTTTTCTTTTTTCTTTTTTTTTTTTTGAAAAAAAAAACAACTATAAAAAGAAAGAAGGGGTTGATCGTGGCTCACGGATGAACTCCATCGGCTGGCTGAGAGGGCTGCAGCGGCGAGAGGGCCAGAGAGGGTAGGAGGCACAGGGGGTTAGGCGCCAGAATGTTAACTCCGAAGTGTTTGGTAGTTAGGCCGGTCTTGCGGGGTGCGGGAAACGCAGGAGGCGCTTGGGGTGGTGCCAAGTGAAGGCGAGAGGGATGGTGGTGGTGCCAGAGCCGGGGAAGAGGGAGGCAGGATCATGCAAATAGCGGGTGCCGCACGAATCGAACAGGACGGCGCTGGCGGTGCAGACAGCAAGCACGAATAGAACGGGATGGCGGTGGTCGTGCAGACAGCGGGTGCGAATCGAACAGGATGGTGGACGACGGTGGCCGGGTAGAAGACGGATGCGGCACGGATCAAAGGAGTTGTGACATGAACGGCAGAGCCGGAAAAGAGGAGGGCGGTGGTGTTGCGGAGACAGAGAATGTTAGCGGAGAAGAAGAGAAGAAAACGGGAAGAGGAGAAACAGGGTGATCGTGCGGGAGAGGAAGAGATCGGGAAGAGGAGACTGGGTGAAGGAGGGAAGAGGAGAAACGGGGTGGTCGTGTGGACGGCGGGATGATGAAGAGATGATGGACCGGATCAGAATATAGCTCTAATACCAAATTGAAAAAGGAGAAGGAATATACGGGAGAAAAAAATAGAATAGAATTTTTTATTTTCAATGATGTATGGGGTGGAGTAGTCCCCATTATATACAATAACCTTTTTTTTTACAAAGAAACATCATAGCCCATAGCCACCTTTATCATCTCTAAATAGAGTAGCTAATTAGAAAAATACAACCTACTTTCCAACACCAACAAATGAATGAATAGTTTAATGATTGGTTTTAAATATGTTATCGTGATTTTTTGTTTGTTCGAAAATGCCATGCTTTTGAATCGGCTATATTTTTTTCTCTTCTAAGAAGTCAAGCCGTCTTAGATCTAAATATTATTGCTTTTCATTGCATAATTCATCAACTACTAGGAAATGGCCATGAAACATCTAATATATGGGATTCACCTTCACCTGTCTGAAGTTGGGTCTTACCCTCTCCTTGCAATTTTTTTTTTTTCGCCTTCAAAATGACAGTCACACAACATATTGAATCAGCAACAGTAGCTGCTATAGATCCTCTTCAGAGCCTGTAGGAGTTTCAGCTTTACAAGGTGTTTTCTTTTTTTAATATTTTCTGCCAAAAATATCCTTCTTTTCCCAAACAAAAGTAATGAATGTGATATGGGACTTGACAGGTGGACCCTCATAGCAGGTCGGATCCCAGGCAGGAAACCGGAAGAAATAGAGAGGTTCTGGATAATGAAGCATGCGGAGGGGTTTGCTGAAAAGAGGCTTAGGAGAGCAGGCTGACAGCAGAATTTCTATTAGAAATGGATGGTGCGCATGCTGATGGCATTCCAATATCTATCATCTGTGTGTTTTATTTTTTTGGCGTGTCCTTTAATTTCCCTCGCTAAGATGGTTTATCTGAAGAGCTATCTACTTATTGTGCTCCGGACTCACTTTATGGTCCATGGTATGGTCATGGACTATCTGTCCTCTATCATCAGCATTTCTATTTTTTTTTTGGTGTGTTGAGGACCCACTTCATGGCCCATCATATTTGTCAGGGACTCCGTCCTCCCTCCTTCCATACTATGGGCAAGCAAAGCTGCTAGTATTCATGAAATGCATTATGTTCAGAGTAATTTATCCTAAGCCAGCTGCATGACGTGCAACAAATGTGGCATTTCTGCTAGTTACTTCAAAATGAAAAACTATTAGCATAGCTGTGTCTTAGTCACCTTCAGTTCACCATAGCAAGCAGGCTAACCAACGAGAATTAAGTTGTGTCCAGCTTTAGCTGCTAGAGGACCCAAAACTAGTACACCTTCAGGTAGAAATCAGGACCTCTACCACCGGAGGGAATATAAGCTGATCAAACGCAAGAAAGAACGTTAGATAAGTTCTTGGAAAGGCTGAGAAATTGTAGGCATAGTATTGAAAGAATTTTGGGTGGTGACTGGAATATAGGCATAGCTGCTGAACGCGTGGGAGGAGAGCTGAAAATAAATTAAAACTAGAGGAGCTGAAAGTGATTTCAGTATTTATGAATCCATAAAAGTTCTACCATGGCATTTTTGGGCCAGCAATGGGATTCTTATCCATAGAGATCCACAATGAAAGATTACATTTTTTTTGTACAGCTGTCCCCCTAGGAACCCAACAAATTGCAGTCGGATAAGGAACATATTTTCTATGCAAATGAGTCTTCATATTGTCTGCATTAGGAGATCCTCGTGCATGATGGTTGAAAATACTGTTAATCAAATGATCAACCTGATGGGCTTTGCCCATCTTTGCTCTCAAAATACGTGAAATAACTGTTCCCTTGTTTTATGTCTGTACCGCATTCAAGTGATCCATGAAAATAGTATAGTGCAGATTGTTTTCTGGTCGTGTTTTCAAGGATAGGCAGGTATTGTAAACATACGAATCACCAGTGCCAAAATGGCAGTACCAAGTGTTGGTTATCTCTTTTTTATTTTTTAATTTTGAAGTTTCAAAACATCTCAAACCTCTTTATCCTTATCCATCTGAAACATAGAAGTGTCTTTTCACAATTTTGTCCGTTGGAGCTTTTTTTACCGTTGGATATCTAAATAGTTGCTATCTTGGATAGTTGGATTGGACGTTCATTTGTTGACCAGAATACTGTAAGAGCTTTTTTTTATAAATATGTGATTTCTCTTCTCATTTATAGATATGAACATCTCCTGTTTCTTTTCCGAAAAAATTCTTTCAATTTCTCCCTCTCTCCTTTACAAAAAAGCTCTCTATCTTTCTCTTTCTTTTTTCTGCAAAATATTACCACATATTCATTCTTGAGGTAAGGAGCAACTAGAAGTAATTTAATCAAATCTTTATACTTGGAGTGCATTCTTACTAAGATCCTGCCATAATTGAATCCCAAAGGATAGATGTATTGGGGCTCTTCACCTTGAATCATTGATACCAGAGAACACAGAATCTATCTTAAAGGACAATGTGATCCACGTGCCTTTATAGCTAAGTTTTCTTTACTTGATTTATTCTTTTATTATTCTTGATTATTTATGTTTGTTACAAGAATTTGCATTCATGGTTTAAATTTCTTATATTCTTTAAGGTAGAGTTAGTGGATGCTTTAATTTTTGCTACCACCAAAATATTACCTAATGCTACTAAAATTGATCCTTTTGATGATAATAATTTTAAGAGATGGCAATAAAAATTTATGCAGTATTAGATTTTAGTAATATTGTCTTTGTTTTAATTAAACCTATACCTAAGGAAGGAATTAATAATTATGAAAAGATTAAACAAGAATCAAAGACCACGGATAAGTTAGCAAGGAACACTATATTGAATTGTTTAGCTAATAAATTGTTTGATGTTTATCATTTTGATCAGGCTAAAGATATTTGGGATGATTTATATTCTAAATATATTTTTCAAGATGTCCTTAGTAAGATGTTTTTATCTATTAATGTCTTTCATTTAAAATGATCGAAGAGAAAGATCTCACTAGTTAAGTTCATGAATATTAAATTCTAATTAGTGAATTAATTGATGAGAGAGACATGCTACCAGGTGGATTTGTTGGTAATTGCCTAATTAAAAAACTTCCTGATTGTTGGAGAGATTACAGAATTTGATTAAAGCATAAAAGAAAGCAAATGGCTAAACAAGAAAATTATAATATATATTAGAGTTGAAGAAAATAATAAAACAATAGAACAAACTAAAAGGGCTAATGAAATTACTTTCCAAACTAGATCATCTCTCATCAGTCTAGACCCTCACACACTCATAAAAGGCATCATAATTCTTTTCATAAAAAACCTCTTGGTAATAGTCTTAAGAAATTCCATGCTAATTCTAATATCTAAAAGAAAAAAATTTATTTTGTTTCTGGTAACATAGCTCACCATGTAGCAAATTACATACATTGCAAGGATATCGAAAAAGGATAAAATAAGATTTGGCGAACCAGATGGAAGTAGAGGATGAGATCATTGTCGCCATTGTGGTGTTTGAAGCAAATATATATGGTGATGGCACGGATGGATCTAAAGCTTGGGCATTGGAGTCGGGATGCATGACACATATTTGTGGGAACAAGAACGTATGTACTACCTTCAACCCAATCAAAGAAGGGATGAAAATATTTATACGGAGATTTGTGACCTATATCCATTATTGGTGATAAAAAAAGTCATGCTAAAGCTCATACCTAATAAAATTCTATATCCATTATTGGTAAAGTAAAAGTCATGCTAAAGCTCCCACCTGATTAAAATTCTCTCACTCAATGATGTAGTGCATATGCCTCCTATTAGGCATAATCTAGTGTTAGTATCACTTCTAGGAAAAGCGGGAATCAAAATAATCTTTAATGGTGATTTGGTTACCTTGATCAAAAAAGATGTCTTTATGAGGAAATGGTTATTTAAAAAAATCTCTCTATATACTAAATATACATGATATGATTAATGATAATACATCATCATCTTTTGCTTATTTTGTTGACTTTTTGATATGTGGCATGGTAGACTTAGACATATAAACTTTGGTTATTTAAAGAAAATGAAACAAATGGGAGTAGCACCAAGTATAAATAACAAAAAGGTTAATATACTCCACCTTACTCATTAGAATCAAATGGTATTACAGCAAGAAAAAATAAAACTCTTAAAGAAATAATAAATGCGTGCTTGTTAGTTTAGGGTTACCTACCTGTAATATCCCGGCCCAAATGGGCCCAGAATCAAGCCCAAAACCCAAAACCATACAAAAAAAAAAAAGAGAGAAGAAACAGAATGGAAGAAGACTCCCATCTTCTTCTCCGATGAATCTCGGATGGAAAGGGAGTCCTAAGATCACCGGAGCCCTAGGGACCATTATAATTAAGCCTCTCCCTCTCTCAAGATCCTCCACCGATGATCTTCGAGTCCGATTCCTCTCTTTTCTCTGTAGAAGCCGCGGCAACCTCTTCCCATGCTCGTCGGAAAATGGAGCCGACGACGTTGCTAAAGCTTGAGGTAAATCCTTCTTCTCCTTCCTCTCTTCCTTCCTCTCTTTTCCATGGCTTCGTGCACCCTCTCCGGCCTTCAGGATCGTCGGAAAATCCATGAACAAGGTGACCTCTGTTTTGCTCTGTTCGGTCGGGCTATCTTCCTCTCTTTTCCGGCCATCGACACCGCCGGTTGCGGCGTCCCATCCCCGAGACCGGACTCTCATCTCTCTATCCCTCTTTTCTGAAGGTCTTGACCGCTGGTGACTGGCCAATGACCGAAAAATAAAAAGAAAAAGGGTGGATCCCCTATTTTTCAATTCTTTAAATTTTTGCCGGACGAACCTCATCGCCGGCCATCCTTGGCTTCACCACCGTCTCCACCTGCTGTCGAACATTCGGCCATGCTGCCATCCCTCGCTGGAGCCAAGCTGGAGCTCTCTAGTCTTCCCCTGTTTCGACCCAAGGGAGGCTGCGGGAAGAAAAAGAAAAAGAAAGAAGAAGAAAGAAAAAAAAAAAAGAAAAAGAAAAGAAAAGAAAAAGAGAAAGAGAAAAAGAAAAATAAAAAAAAGAGAAAGAGAGAATTTTTTCTCTCTCCTCTTCCTTCTTTCTCTTCCTCTCTCCTCTCTCTACCTTCTCTCTCTATATTTTCTCTTTCTAGATTCTCTCTCTAGACCTTTCTCTCTCTTTATGAATTTTATCTCTCTAGAGTCTTTCTCTCTCTCTGATTTCATCACGGATCCTAGGATAAAATTGATATGAAAATAAGATGATCTGAGATTGCTCCGAAATTCGTGCGATAGATCTGATCCCAGTCCGATCCTATTCAAATTTATAACATATGATTCATATTAAGTCATCCTGATAGAACCTCTGATGATCTCGACCATGATTGCCTCATCGAAAGGATACGAAGATTCTCTCTCCACTTTCTCTCTCTAGAATTTTCTCTCTCTTCATGAATTTTCTCTCTCTAGAAGTCTTATGGATCAATGGAGGATCCAGATACTTAGATAAATCTTAATTTTGATTAATTCTAAGAGAGGTCCTCGATTTGTGTTATTAAGATCGATTATCGATAATTTTCTCCATATATGATTTTTATATTTGATCAGGATTACGAAGAGATATGATTGTCTGCATATGATATCGAGTGGAATATTTTGTTAAAAAAATTCATAAATCAAAGAAGAACATTGATTTTTATGTTTGGATCAGTCACTGATAAAGATAAGAATCCATGTACATGATCACAATTATAAATATACTATTTTACTGTTGGTCTTGCATTATTGGTTTTGCATCGTTGGATTTGAAATCGATAAATTTATTATATCTGAGATATTGTTATTTAATTTTGAGCATAAGTATGTTATGTCAATATATATATATCAGAGATTGACGGCATGATTATATGGATATGACATATCTGAATTGATCATAATGCAAGACAGAATTGATTGGATGAAATCAACACATAATGATTAAATGAAAAGAAAGAGATATATGGTATAGACTAGCCTTGTCATATGGAACAGCCCGTCAGGAGCTTATGCCTGGGACAGCCCCCACTGGTTTACAGGTAGATCAGCCGGTCATGAGCTCATGCCTGGGATAGCTCGCCAGGAGCTTATGCCTGGGACAGCCTCTCACGGGCTTTCGTACGTGGGATAGCTGGCCAGGAGCTCATCCTAGGATAGCCTTGAAAGGTTTTTTATGTGAAAATTGATTCGGATGATGACTGAGGTATAGACTTGGATAGTCCAGAGTCAGAAAGAAAATGTTAAAATCATGTGATTATGAAAGGAGAAATGAAAGATAAGACATGAAATAATTGTTGAATAAAAGTGTTTCACCGGTTAACATATGATGATGCATCTATTTTAATAAGATAAAAAATTTATGGATATTTGCATTATTCTGGACATTGAACATCAGATTTTATATTTTATTATTTATTTTTATTTTTAGATTATATTATTATATCAGTGTGATATGAAAATTCTTATTGGGCTATAAAGCTCACACCCCTTTATCTTTCTTTTCTTCTCAGAGTTACAAGATGTCCATGGTTGGCTATGGTATGGATTTGTGGGTGAGCAGAAGGATAAATAAGAGTCTCATAGTATCTGATCAGAGAATTGAAGAAATTTAAATTGTAATTATGCAAGGTTTTATGAATTATTATTGAAATAAATTATTATGGTTGATAAGGTTGTAATGATTTAATTTGGTCTTGCATATTTTTTAGGACTTGCTCTAAGGAGTGTGCGGCCATCACGTATCTGACTCGGGTGTTGGGTTCGGGACGTGACAGAATGGTATCAGAGCTTATGTTATGATCATTGGAGATTACGATATAAATGATTAGGATGTGATAGAATAATATCAAAGCTTAGGTTTAAGTCACTAGGGATTATGAAGTGATATCAAAACTTTATGCATGATCAATAGGATGTGACAGAGTGATATCAGAGAATATGATAGAACAGTACTAGAGCTCAGGTTTAAGGTCACTAGGGATTATCATATAAGCGATATCAAAACTTTGGGATTATAATCAATAGAGTATGATTGATAATATCAGAGTTTAAGATTATGATTATTAAAGGTACGATAGAATGATATTAGAGTTTAGGTTATGATCACTAGAAAATATGATTTAAGTGGTATTTGAGTTTAAAGTTATAATTATTCAGAATTATAATTTTAGTATATCTGAACTTAGGTTATGATTATGAGGAATATGATAGATATAAAAGAGAAGATTCAATATTTAGATTTGAATCAATAGATATTAAGATGAAATTTATGCATAAGTGGCATATGATATCTATAATAGAATTGACGAGTTATATCTTATATTTCAATTAGTAAGGTTGACCTAAGTACGAAAAGAGTTGACCTTGAAATGAAGTGGGAGGTATTGATATGTTATGTTGAGTATACTCGATGATTTTAGAATGTTAAACTTATATGATTGAAGATCATGATACTTTTCTAATTTTGATGATAATTATCTGATGCGTTATGAATTTTGGATTTATCAAAAGAAAGTTAATTAGGGTATGGTCTAAAAAGAAATTTCATCATATGAGAGAGAAATATTTTTGAGCATTGAACCTATAAGAGGATCATATATGAAATCCAATCTTAGATGAAAAATATACTTGAATTTTATTATGAGAATATGAGATACACATCTTGGTGAAATCTTTGGTTACTCAAAATATCATATTCTGAATATGATTCCTTGATCCTTCAAGTTGCATTGAATTTCAAGTCAAAAGTTTATTTTTCTAAGTGGATCAAAAGTATTTTGATATTGTTGTTAAATTAAAGAAGAAAATTTATTTTGTCAGAGTATGATATATAGGTTATGATGAAATCTTTAATAATTCGTATTACTATCTTTGGATTAGATTTTTTTTAATTTTTCTTGTAATTGTTGAAGATGGTGAAGTGTATTAATTATTCAAGTCAAAGTTTGGATTGAACTAAGACATCTTGTTAGTATTAAATTTAGAATGACTTATACAAGGGATAAGATTTTGTATGAATTTATCGATTAATATTAAGAGTTGTGATGAAGGGAACTCGATAAGAAATAATCAAGTTGATTCTACTTAAGGATGTTGGCTTGAGTTCTTCTAGTTTGTCAAGTTAGAATTAATTCTTTTAAAAAGGAAGATTGATTTAGAAATTATCTAAATGATTGTAAGGTAAATCTAAGGTTAACTCTAATTGATTCTAGATATGTTGGATTCTTGAAGAGTGATGAAACTTATGCAATGATTTCAAACATAGGAAGTGGATCAAGATTTAATTTTATATGCTATACCCAAAGGTAGTAAAGATAAAGAAACTTAAAATTTTGCCCTACGTCTTATATGAAATTTGAAAGTTGGGTCTATCCTGGATTGATCTAACATATAAGAATATTTTTATCTTTGATAGACTTATATAATTTGATAAATTAAGATCAGAATGCACAGTAAAAGCGTGATGGATTAAATTAATTAGAAATATTAATCTTTTAAATCAAAAAATATTATGATGGAATACATTAGTTGCAAATAAGGAAGGATTTTATTGATAATGAAAGGATACTATAAATTTTGATCTAATCTGATCATAGCCGGATAATTTTGTCAATAGGTTGCTTCATTGTAGATAATGCCAAGAAATTTTAGATATCTCAAGTTTATTAACAGCTTGATAGTTCTGATATTAGTTCAACTTAGAATGTCCTGACATAGATCTCATATTTTTTTAAAATTTAATATTGTTACTTGGACTGATATAGAAGATTGAGGTTTTCTTAAGATGAGAGTCTACATATAAAATTTGTTGGAAGGTCAAGAGAAGAAAGAAATCGATGATTGTGAAGAGTGTCCGATATTTGACCTTTATTTATTTTTCTATCAAGGGTAGTCTGAGATAATTATGAATTTCGAGTGAAATATATTAGACAAATAACGGTGGTATATTAATACAAGTCCAAAATATTACAATTCTTCAAAAAGTTGAGAATTCAATAAGAGGGAATGAGTTTGAGATTTCAAATAATTTTTGTTATAACAAGATCATGAGAAATAAATAATATATATGACATTATCGTAAGCTTGAGAATGAAATGAAGAATGTTTACTTTGAAATAGGTATCTCGAATGATATAACTTAATTTCGAGGATGAAATTATTTGAAGGGGGGAGAATGTAACATCCCGATCCAAATGGGCCTAGAATCAAGCCCAAAACCCAAAATCATACAAAAAAAAAAGAGAGATGAAACAGAACGGGAAGAAGACTCCCGATGGGAGTCTTCTTCTCCAATGAATCTCGGATGGAAAGGGAGTCCTAAGACCACCGGAGCCCTAGGGACCACTATAAATAAGCCTCTCCCTCTTTCAAGACCCTCCACCGATGATCTTCGAGTCCGATTTCTCTCCTTTTCTCCGTAGAAGCCGCGGCAACCTCTTCCCATGCTCGCCGAAAAATGGAGCCGGCGATGCTGCTAAAGCTTGAGGTAAACCCTTCTTCTCCTTCCTCTCTTCCTTCCTCTCTTTTCCATGGCTTCGTGCACCCTCTCCGGCCTTCGGGATCGTCGGAAAATCCATGAACAAGGTGACCTCTGTTTTGCTCTGT
The DNA here is from genome assembly GCF_000442705.2 of Elaeis guineensis. Taxonomy (NCBI): domain Eukaryota; kingdom Viridiplantae; phylum Streptophyta; class Magnoliopsida; order Arecales; family Arecaceae; genus Elaeis; species Elaeis guineensis. Next base: position 4,426,883 of record NC_025998.2, on the reverse strand, counting down.
TCGGTCGGGTCATCTTCCTCTCTTTTTCGGCCACCGGCACCATCGGTTGCGGCGTCCCATCCCCGAGACTGGACCCTCATCTCTCTATCCCTCTTCCCTGAAGGTCTTGGCCGCTGGTGACCGGCCAATGACCGAAAAATAAAAAGAAAAGGGGTGGATCCCTTGTTTTTCAATTCTTTAAATTTTCTGCCGGCCGAACCTCATCGCCGGCCATCCTTGGCTCCACCACCATCTCCACCTGCTGTCGAACATTCGGCCATGCTGCCATCCCTCGTCGGAGCCAAGCTGGAGCTCTCTGGTCTTCCTCTATTTCGGCCCAAGGGAGGCTGCGGGAAGAAAAGGAAAAAGAAAGAAGAAGAAAGAAAAAAAAAGAAGAAGAAAAAGAAAAAGAAAAAGAAAAGAAAAAGAGAAAGAGAAAAAAAAATTTAAAAAAAAGAGAGAATTTTCTCTCTCTCCTCTTCCTCCTTTCTCTTCCTCTTTCCTCTCTCCTCTCTCTACCTTCTCTCTCTATATTTTCTCTCTCTAGATCTTTCTCTCTCTTTATGAATTTTGTCTCTCTAGAGTCTTTCTCTCTCTCTGATTTCATCACGGATCCTAGGATAAAATTGATATGAAAATAAGATGATTTGAGATTCTTCGAAATTTGTGCGGTAGATCTGATCCCAGTCCGATCCTATTCAAAATTTATAACATATGATTCATATTAAGTCATCCTGATAGGATCTCTGATGATCTTGATCATAATTGCCTCATCGAAAGGATACGAAGATTCTCTCTTCACTTTCTCTCTCTACTTTCTCTCTCATAGATTTTCTCTCTCTTCATGAATTTTCTCTCTCTAGAAGTCTTATGGATCAGTGGAGGATCCAGATACTTAGATAAATCTTAATTTTGATTAATCCTAAGAGAGATCCTCGATTTGTGTTATTAGGATCAGTTATCGATAATTTTTTCTATATATGATTTTTATATTTGATCAGGGTTACGAAGAGATATGATTGTCTGCATATGATATCGAGTGAAATATTTTGTTAAAGAAATTCATAAATCAAAGAAGAACATTGATTTTTATGTTTGGATCAGTACTGATAAAGGTAAGAATCCCTGTACATGATCACCATTATAAATATGCTATTTTACTGTTGGTCTTGCATTATTGGTTTTGCATCGTCGGATTTGAGATCGATGAATTTATTATATCTGAGATATTGTTATTTGATTTTGAGCATGAGTATGTTATGTCAATATATATATATCAGAGATTGATGGCATGATTATATGGATATGACATATCTGAATTGATCATAATGCAAGACAGAATTGATTGATGAAATCAACACATAATGATTAAATGAAAAGAAAGAGATATATGGTATGGACTAGCCTTGTCATGTGGAACAGTCCGCCAGGAGCTTATGCCTGGGACAGCCCCCATTGGCTTACAGGTGAATCAGTCGGCCAGGAGCTCATGCCTGGGACAGCCCGTAGGAGCTTATGCCTGGGACAGTCTCTCACGGGCTTTCGTACGTGGGATAGTCGGCCAGGAGCTCATCCTGGGACAGCCTTGAAAGGCTTTTTATGTGAAAATTGATTCGGATGATAACTGAGGTATAGACTTGGATAGTCCAGAGCCAGAAAGAAAATGTTAAAATCACGTGATTATGAAAGGAGAAATGAAAGATAAGACATGAAATAATTGTTGAATAAAAGTGTTTCACCTGTTAACATATGATGATGCATCTATTTTAACAAGATAGAAAATTTATGGATATTTGCATTATTCTGGACATTGAATATCGAATTTTATATTTTATTGTTTATCTTTATTTTTAGATTATATTATTATATCAATGTGATATGAAAATTTTTACTAGACTGTAAAGCTCACACTCCTTTATCTTTCTTTTCTTCTCAGAGTTACAAGATGTCCATAGTTGGCTATGGTATGGATTTACGGGTGAGCAGAAGGATAAATAAGAGTGTCATAGTATCTGATCAGAGAATTGAAGAAATTTAAATTGTAATTATACAAGGTTTTATGAATTATTATTGAAATAAATTATTATGGTTGATAAGGTTGTAATGATTTAATTTGGCCTTGCATATTCTTTAGGGCTTGCTCTAAGGAGTGTGCGGCCATCACGTATCCGATTCGGGTGTTGGGTTCGGAGCGTGACAGAATTATCTACCAATATATGGACAGAAGCCATTTTATCAGTATGTCATATATAAAATAAAATTTCTCTTAAAAAAAATGTAAAACTTATTTTTAACTTTGGCATAGTTATCACCTAATTAAAATACTTGGAAGTATGGGGTTGTTTGGTGAAGGTAGTAATATTGGAGAGTGAAAAAAAAAAAAATTGGTTCTAGAACTTAGGATTGTGTTTTTATTGGCTGTGCTGATAATAGTGCTGTCTTCTCCCATGTCTTGCTCCCATGGTTCTGATCCACTCACAAAAATGGGGAGCTAGTTGCTTTCTATAGGGCAACCTATTCATACGTGGAGGCGGATTGATGTCGCTGAAGATGTTCGTCTATTTATTGTCGCTTTTGATGGTGTCGTCTCCCCAAGATATGATGAAGGCATGCTTGATGATGGTGTCGGTGTGGATGGAATTCTGCATATTTTGAATCCGTGTTGCAAATAAATACATGTTGTTATTTGAAAGATAAGAAGTCTTGGCAATTTTTTACCCCAGGTCAATTGCTGAAGATGATGACATGGACATGGAAAAACTAGTGGAGGTCCATTGCAGTCTGTCTCACTTTCTTCCCTCTTTGCTCAAGCTACACTGGACATTTGGATGTTAGAGGATGCTGCCTGTTGTATCTACTGTTAGAATTTTATGTCTCGAGATTTAATCCATATTGAGCCCATAATGAAGTCCGCGACGATGAACGGAGTCCAACGAGCCCAAGATTAGTCCAAACGGAGATCGGATGAAAGAAATACGCTCGATAGAAGTTGATACAGAAATCGAACCAGCGGCGGGCCAGCAAAGGCCGCAGCGGTGCGACCGCACGTGGGCGCATGCGGTGTGCGGCCTAGATCCGAACGGGCGCATGTGGGCACGGCTCAGGCCCAGGCGGACGCACGCTGCTGGCCTGCACGATACTCCTCATGTGGTCCACGTGCAATGCGTGGATTGGCGGTCCACGAGGACCCGCAAGGATCGGATTGGCATTTTTCTTTGGTTTCGCACGGTCCACGATGGACTGATGGATGTTTCTCCTTGATTTCTCACGATCTACGAAGATTTTCATGGATTGGTTGTGCGATCGGACGGTTTGAAGCGTTGTCGGTCTTGATCTGATGGTTTAGAAAGTTGTTTGGTGTTGTTAGGAAGCCTGATTCGCTTTGAAGTCGGGATTGAGCTCGATCTGAGACTATAAATAGGCCTGTTGATAGAACAGAGTGGTGCGTGGTTGGTTGTTTGGTAGAGGACCTAGAGCAGCAGCAGAGGCGAGGCGCCGATAGAGAGCAGGAGTAGGATACTTCCGACAGACTATCAGGCAATGGACAGCGGTCGCTTCAGGGATTTCCTAAAGAGAAAACTTTTGTGAGGGAGAGCTTCTTATGAGGGAAAGATTGGGTGTACAATGGTTGAGGGTGTAATCTTCTATTATAATTTTTTTCTTTTTCATAGTGAAGTTTGCATACCCTGTGGAGGCGAGCTTTTTGGCTGATCCACGTATTTGATTGTTTCTGTTTTATTTTTTCTTTCTTCCTACTGCGATGCATGGTATCAAAAAGGTCCTATGGAAGTGGTGTCCTGACCAGACATTCCTAATAAGTGGTATCAAAATGAGGTGGTACTAGAATGTAGATTGCGATGGTGGTGAGCAAGATTAAAGATGGAGAAGACAAGATCAATCAAGATGGAGATCAATAGGTTTGATGGAAAGAGCAATTTCTTCTTATGGCAGGCAAGGGTGAAGGATGTGCTTATCCAGCAAGAGTTGATCGATGCTCTCTTATGTGAGGAGAAGCCGATTATCATAAAGGTACAAGATTGGAGGCAGCTCCAGATACAAGCGGTGAGTACGATTCGTTTGTACCTAGCAGATGAGGTAGTGATCCATATGCTTGACGAGACTTCTTTGACGGTGCTGTGGTCGAAGCTCGAAGAGTTATACATGGTGAAGTCTCTTACTAATACTCTCTTCCTCTGGAGATAGTTCTACCAGCTGCGGATGATTGAGGGACAGAGCGTGTAGGAGCATCTCAGCCATTTTCAGAAGATCCTCATCGATCTCCTTAGCATTGGCGAGAAAGTTGAGGAGAAGATCAAGACGTTGGTCTTGCTAGCATTGCTCCTCTTTTTGTATGAGTCCTTGGTGACTGCTTTTCTAGTAGGAAAGAGCACCATCAAGATGGATGAGGTCACCATGGCGATTCTTCAAAATGAGATTCTCAGGATGGAGAACTCAGCTTCGAGCTCAGGTGGTGGCAGCTCAACTTTGGTGGTTTCTAAAGAAGTGGAAGGCGATAAATAGAGCGACAGAGATCGTGACGAAGACGGTCTAAGTTCAAGATGAGAGATTTAAGCAAGATCAGATGTTATCGATGTGACAAGTTGGGGCATCTAGCTAGAGATTGCTCTCAACTCAGGGATCAAATGAGGGCTATTGCAGTGACAGCTAGTAGCGAGTCAGAAGATGATGTCCTGAAGATATCTGACGAGGTATCTACTTCTTTTCAGCAATGGATTTTAGATTCTGCATGCATCTATTATGTATATTGCAGAGAAGAGCAGTTTGACTCTCTGAAGAGTAGTGAAGGCACTATTTATCTGTCGAATAGATCGAGCTATGTGATCAGAGGCATCGGGACGATCAGTTGGAGGACACATGATAGTGTAATAAGGAGATTGGAAGAGATCTGATACATATCCGATTTCAGACAAAATTTTATCTCACTGAGCGGACTAGATTCGAGAGGCTTTAGAATGATAGCTAGTGGAGAATCCTGAAGGTGTTACATGGCGATAGAATTATTTTGGAGGAGAAGAAAAGATGAAAGGGCATTACTACCTACGGGAAGCTCAGTGCGAGGTGGAGCTTCAGGAGCCAGGAGGATCCCAGAGTGAGGAGGAGCTTTAGGTGGAGATGGATCGGGCATGAGACACGAGACTCGAGAGGATAAGAGGCGATATTGTAGGGTGAGATTCCTATTGCTGCAGGATGATACCCCAAACAAGTCTTAGATCAAGAGTAGCACAGCATACGACGGAGATGGGATCGAGTGACCTGACTCGACTCTCATAGCTGCCCATCCATGATCAGCAGGCGATTGCCCCAGGGCATGGGGGCGAGGAGATCCAGTAGCTCTCAGGATTATGAGAAGGCCGAATGTCGAGTCGAGATGGAGATTGTTAGGATTTGATGTTTTGAAATTTGATTCACACTGAGCCCACAGCAAGATCCACGATGACGAACGGAGTCCAACGAGCTCAATATTAGCCCAAACGAAGATCGGATGAAGGAGATATGCTTGATAGAAGATGGTACGAAAATCGAAGCGATGGAGGTCGGTGGTGGCTGGCGACAGGCCATGGCGGTACAATCGTGCACAGCCCGATGCGGCCATGCATGGCCCAGCGAGTGGACGTGCGGGTGCACGCGGTGTGCGGCCCAGGCCCGAGCAAGTATGTGCACGAGCACGGCTCAGGCCCAGGTGGGTGCGTGCTGCACGGCCCGCATGATACTCCTCACGCTGTCCACGCGCAGTGCGTGGACCGACGGTCCATGGGGATCCGCATAGATCAGACGGACGTTTTTCCTTGGTTTCGCACAATCCACGATGGACTGACGGGCATTTTCCTTTGGTTTCTCGTGGTCTATGGGGGTTTTCGTGGATCGATTGCATGATTAGACAGCTTGGAGCATTGCCGGTCTTGATCTGACGGTTTAGGAAGCTGTTTGGTGCTGTTAGGAAGCTTGATTCACTTTGGAGTCGGGATTGAGCTTGATCTAAGGCTATAAACAGGCCTGTTGACAGAACAAAGTGACATGCGGTTGGTTGTTCGGCGAAGGACCCAAAGCAGCAGCAGAGGCGAGGCACCGATAGAGAACAAGAATAGGGTGCTTCAGGTAGACTGTCAGACAGTGGACAACGGTCGCTTTAGGAGTTCAAGGGCTTTCCTAAAGAGAGTTTTTGTGAGGGAGAGCTTCTTGTGAGGGAGAGATTGGGTGTAAAAGGGTTGAGGGTGTGATCTCTTCTTGTAATTTTTTTTTCATAGTGAAGTTTGTATGCCCGTAGAGACGAGTCTTTAGCTGATCCACATATTTGATTATTTTTTTTTATTTCTTCTTTCTTCCTGCTGCGACGCGCGGTATCGAAAAGTCCTATAAGATGGTGTCCTGATCAGATATCCCAACATCTACATATATAAATATCATACTACGTTGCATCAGCATATTAATTTAGAGATCGTACTCATATTAATCCACCAAGGAGAACTTTTGGTAGAGCAGAATCGTGATTGATACTATCTTGGTCTAGGGAACAAGAACGCAAGCTCAAGAAGGTCTCCTCCAGAATGATGACGCACCTATGCAGCATTCATGCATTTGTAGAAACCTTGGTCTCTTTAAGAAGTGGATCGGTCCATTTACAGAGAGTAATAATTTGCCCCTTGAATTCAATCAAAAGAAAAAAAAATTGTCCCTTGAATATCTTTCATGAGTTCAATAGCTAGCCATTCTTTCTTCTTTTTTTCTGATTTCCTTTTTGGATAAAACTGAGAATGGGATCCATGTTTTTATAGAAAGGAAAAGATAGCTACCTCATCTTATGTCCCTTTTGCTTACACTTGGGAGAGATGGAGCACCACCACCACGTGTGGAACGGGACCGTAGGAGGGGATATCAACTGGAATGAAGGAACAAGGTTTCTTTGACAAATGAGAATTTTCGACTTGATGAGTTTCCATTTGGACGTAAAGCGCATTTCGTGGTGGTTATTCAAAATCTTAATCAACAAGATAAGGACTTAATTTGAGCTTTTGAAGAGGCTTCTAGTTTGAAAATTGACTTCCATAAAAGCTTCATCCTATGTATGAACATCGAAGATATGGTGAGGCTTCATTGTTTGCAGGTTGGATGAATTGTATGAGAGGATCTTTTCCATTCCCAAGCTTAGGCCTGTCTTATTGAGGAAGATTAAGATTAATTTAAGATTGACTTCATAGAAAGGCAGACTCTTATCTTGGGGTGGTAGGCTAATATTGGTTAATTATGTCCTAACTGCGTTGCCCTCATATTACATGTCTATTTTCAAGCTGCTTCAATGGATCATCAATAGAATCAAGAAAATGAGGAGAGCCTTCCTTTAAAGAGGAAAGAAAGTATTAGTCGATTTCATTGCTTAGAAAGTTGGGATAGAGTTTGCAAAACTAAAGAACAAGAAGTATTGGGAATCAAAAATATTAAATAAATGAATCAAGCTCGTCTTACCAAATGAGCTTGGAAATTTTTATCAGACACTGAAAAACGTTGGAGGAACCAAATCAGTAGTGCCTATATGAGAGGCACAAGTTTGGCATGAGACGAGGAAAAGTCTAGTTAAGCTGTCACTTATTTCGAGAGATATTAGTAGGTAAGAAGGTGCATTCTGGAACTGTATATCTTTCAAGCTTGGGAATGGATATGGCATCTCTTCTGGAAGGATTCATGGTTAGACTCGGTACCACTTTGCTCTTATTTTACAGGCTTATATGATAAAGTAGTTAAGCTCAATACTGCTGTGATCATTCATCAGAGTTGGAGATCTCTATCATGGCATATTAGACTCCAAGGACCTTTATCATAGGAAGAGGCAAAATAGTTGGAGGCTCTTCATGGAATTCTTGCGTTGGTTAGACCCTCAAGAGTTGTTGATGTCCCGGCATGGAAATTAACCCCAAATGGTATATATTCTATTAATTCATACTATAATTTTTTGAACAATGGCGGTTTGAAATGTCTGTACCATAAGACCATTTGGAGAACAACTATTCCAGAGAATGTTTAGAGTTTTCCTTTGGCTTGCATTAAAGAACAAGCTTCATATGGGAGAAGTGTAGCCAAAAAAGGATGGAATGTTAGTGCAAGTTGGCCCTTGTATAGTAATAGCAGTGAATCAATTAATCATTTATTTGTAAGGTGCTCATTCTCCAAAAGCATTTGGTCTACCATCAAGGTTCAATTGAAGCCAAAAGGCTGGCCTAAAAATTTTCATGACTTATGGACTAAATTGCAAGTGGGAAATTGGAATTTGTTATGTGAAAGCGTATGTGATCAGCTCATTGGGGCCATTTACTAGGAGATTTGGTGACAATGAAATGGGAGGATTTTCTTTTGAAGAAGTCGGCCCATTCATTCCATCGTACAAATGGCACTCCATACATTTCATAGCTAGGAGTGCTTATGAAAATAGAAGAGAATCACTGACAACTATGGAGAAATCTTGACTCATTATTGCCAGCGATGTACCTCTCCTTCTTCATCTCTCCTTTTTCTTCTGCTTCTTCTTTTTCTTCACTTTTGTAAATATTTTTTTTCTTAATAAAATTCTGGAGCAGCATATGGCTACCTCCATTCCCGTCAAAAAAAAAAAAAAAGGACTTTCAGCATAATCTGAATTTTCTTTCTTATGATTGGCTCTTTGCTACCAACCTCTTTGAATATTTAGGAAAAAAAAAAAAACTCCGCACATTCAACATGTAGTTTTGTTTATATGGTGCTTTTTTTTTTTACTACCTAGGTCCGTGGTGCATTACTAAAGGAATATTTCTTTTTACTAGACTTGTTTAATAAATCTGAATTTATCAAAAAAAGGAATATTTCTTTCTTCTTACCTTTCTAGCTTGTAAGGCTCCTGTCAACTGCCAATCCGACAGCTGAGACATCAGCAGAAAAAAAACGTTCCTCCCCCTCCAAAGAGACATGACTGAGAGAAGCTCGAACTTTACTGCAATCCTTTTGCGGCTTTTTTTAGACCTCGCATGATCCACGCCACAGAAAGTGCCATGCAGCCACCACGTAATTGTTGCTACCGTGAACGTTTGGACCGTGCCGAGCATGACCGGGGGTACTACCTTTTTTTCTTTTTTTTCATTTTAAAATTCATGTCCAAGATCACCATCCCCTTTGTGTAACCATGGACGCATGCCGCATGCAATGCCATCATTGTCCATGGTGTGAATGGGCATTCTCGTACATGCACACGAGCAATTTCCCACGCTGATGTGTGTATAAATCATTTTAGCTTTCAAGGATCATCCATTTGGAGATAAAGAGTAATTGAACAAGCCATCCCTCTGACCACCAAAAGAAAACAGTAGAAGGTGTGGAATAGCATCTAACGACCTTTTCAAAGCCTCTGTTTCATTGCCACTGTTTATTGGGTGCACGTACGGAAGAGGTGGTCGAAGGGACAATCTTGGGACCGATAGTCCACATAGGAAGCTGTTTTTTTTTTTTCTTTTTTTGTTTGTAAAAACATAGGAAACTGTTTAATTGTCAGAATTTTTTATTTTTTTAACAACCTGCGGGGTAAGCCACCATAGATTTCACTAGACACGAAATAGTATAAAAAGAGTGAGATATATGTATACAGGAGGGGAACAAAAAGGAGAGAGAGGGCAGCCACCTAATCTCCAAAGTATTCGGCCCAATCCACCAATTGTAGTGGAAGAGAAGAGTGAGATTGGAGGGGGGAGAGAAAAAAAAGAAGAGAAAATCAGTATATAGTTGGTAAATCCACAGCACACAGAAAGTTAGATATCAATTCGTATTTTTGCAAAATGATATTAACCTTATGTAACTGTTTTAGAACTAGCTTTGTAATAGATGCAGAGATGAAACTTCGGATGGGCTCCAACAAAATATATTCCTATATATTTTCTGGTAACTTATCAAAATCATCCATGTCACCAATGCCATCCATGGATTCTCTTTGACCCAAGAACCAAAATATATCGAGTCATATGTGTACCTTTCATGTGAAAAAAGAGGATTCAACTTCAGATGGTGAACCATGTGACTTCAATATTCTGGATTACTCTTTGGAATTTTTCGACACATCTTCTATCTAAATTTTTGAATGTTTTGCTTTTTAATTCCTACGAACGTATCTATACTTGTATTATTAATTTAATTCGAACTCTCCCTCAATGTATAGATCAAAGCCAGCCAGACGAATGTGGATTCCATACTGGTCGGGCATATGCTCAGGATACATGATGCTGTGCTCCAGTTAACCGGACCACTTCTTCTTGAAGCATGGTGTAACTTTTCTTGCCACCAAATTTAATTACTCTTTTAAAAATATAGGAAATATGGTAAAAAAAAATATCAAAAGCTATTAATCATTATCATGCATCCCTTATCTGTCACACGTGCATCTTTCGCGTGAGAGAATGATTAATTGGATCATCATGAGCCGCCCGCTTTGAGCCGTGCTCCGATTGGATGGATGAATGGAGGATTTGAGAGCGCTTTACGATCTCTTCGGTGGGTGATCCAACGGTGATTTCGTGCGGAAGATACAAGTCGGTCACGCAAACGCAGGTACCCTTGCTCGCTGACAAGACGGATTGGGAGCATCCTATGGACCTGGCTTGCCTGCTTCCACGGCTTTTAGGCCTTCCCATTTCTTCGCATGCCATTCTCCATTCGCTCTGAAGCTATGGATGACCGTAGGCGCCCAAAACAGCCCAGGACTTCCAATCGTGACACTCCAGGTATCAGACTGTTTCTCTCGGCTCTTCAACTACTGGATTTCTCTGCTTACGGCTATCGCTAATTGCTTGTGTCATTCATCGCCAGCAGAGGTTAGTAGCACCGAGTGGGAGCTCATCAACCTCTCGGAACAAGAAGAAGACCTCGTTTACAGAATGTACAGGCTCGTAGGTGACAGGTATAAAAAGAAATTAAAACCCACCATATCTTCTACATCAGCTTTCCTTGGCATATATGTGTATTAAATGAGTTCTGGATTCTAGAATAGCGTGACATATGAATGATGAGATGGTGTTTTTGTAAATAGATGTTTGATCGGAGGTGAAGGCAGACACAGATCTCTGCTATCCGATCTATACAAGAAAAGCAATTTGGAAAACTTAATTTTACGAGTAGATTATGGTCCCCTTTTCTTGCACTTCACCACCAAAATTCATATGGGGGAAAAGCTCAAAATGATCACTGTTCCGCCCGGAGTAATATTGACATCCACCTGTAAGCCAGCAAATTAGACTTGCCATCGATATGCTTTGCCAAGAGGGTCAAACCTTCCCCGGTGCTGGTTTCTATCAAGGGAAAGAACGTACTTAGGAGATATTAGCAGATAAAGTGTGCTGATTCAAAAGTAGATTTGGGAGCCCTGCGTTTCTTTCTTCTATAAATTTTGGAAGAAGTGTTTTTCATTTCCTCCGTTCCACCTCAAAAAAAGAAAGAAAGAAAGAAAATCCTACATGATTCGCTTCAAATATTGCACACTGGATTTGATTTCCTATTAGGAATTCAAATGGACCAACAACTGAATGAATAGTTCGTTGATTGGTTTTAAATATGTTATGATGATTTTTTTATTTATTAAGGGTTAACGTGGCTTGAATTTTGGATATTTTCGTAGGCCCAAATTATGATCCGATCCGAAAAACTTGCGTTACGACCCGAATGGAATATTTTGTAAGGTCTGTGGCGGAAGGAACGGATCGATAGGCCCAGGCTCGATAGGTATGAACCAGTATAAATATTGTATTTTCTGTCAATCTTGGTAGTTTTTGTAAGAAATTTAGGAAATCACAGGAACTAGAGTTTGGAAAGTTGTGAGTGATTATATTTTTTTCTTTTCGTCATAGTGAAATTTTTTCTCTCATGTCTTGCCTGTGGACGTAGGCTTTACAGTGGAACCACATAAATTCTGTATCCATTTTTCTTCTCTTCTCTATTCCGTGTTTCTCTATTTTGTGTGATTGTGCGAGTCTGCGTGTGCCTTATTTGGTGCCTGTTATAACATTAAGAAATGCAATGCATTAATTTGGGTCGGTTATATTTTTTTCTCCTCTAAGAAGTCAAGCCATCTTATATCTAAATATTACTGCTTGTGATTGGATAATTCATCCGCAACTAGGAAATCCCCATGAAACATCTAATGTATATATGGGATTCACCTTAGCCAGTCTGAAGATGGGTCTTTCCTTGTCCATGCATCAAATTCAAATAAGACAGTCACACAAATTGAATCAGCAAATATAGCAAACATAATCTTCTACAGAAACCCTTTTCATGCTAACAAAAAATAAATAGACTTCATCGGAGAGAATCTGGAAGAGTAATTTATCCAAACGCAGAGAGAGAGAGAGACAAAATCTTACTACTTTCAGTAACCGAGTTGTATGTAGTCATCGATCCAATCAACAACAGTAGCTGTTATAAATCTCTTCAGAGCCTGTAAGAGTTTAGCTTTGCAGGTGTTTTTCTTCTGAAAAAATCCTTCTTTTTCCAAACAAAAGTCATGAATGTGATATGGGACTTTACAGGTGGACTCTCATAGCAGATCGGATCCCAGGCAGGAAACCTGAAGAAATAGAGAGGTTTTGGATGATGAAGCATGAGGAGGGGTTTGCTGAGAAGAGGCTGAGGAGAGCAGGCTGAGAGCAGAATTTCTATTAGAAATGGATGGTGCTGATGGCACTGCAATATCTATCGTCTGTGTATTTATTTCTTTGGCGTGTCCCTTAATTTCCCCCAGTAAGATGGTTTCTCTGAAGAGCCTTCTAGTTATTGTGCTCAGGACCCACTTTATGGCCCATGCTATATCTATATGGTCATGGACTCTGTCTTCTACTGTATCATCTGCATGCTTTTTTTTTGTTTTGGCGTGTTTGCGTTAGAAGAGTATCCTAGGTATCATTGTGTTGAGGACCCATTTCATGGCCCACCATATTTGTCAAGGACTGTGTCTTTCCTCCTTCCCAAACTTTTTTTTCCCGCTCCCATGCTTTTGTCCTATACATGGATTAGCAAAGCTGCTTGTATTCATAAAATGCATTATGTTCATAGTGATTTATCCTAAGCCGGCCAGTTGCATGACGTGCGCCAAATGAGGCGGCTCTGCTATGTACTTCAATGAAAATCTAGTAGCATGGCTTTGTCCAAGTCATCAAGTAATTCAATTCACCATAGCAAGCAGGCTAACCAACGAGAATTAAGTTGAATCCAGCTTTAGCCGCCAGAGGACCCAAACTATACACCTCCAGGTAGAAATCAGGTCCTCTAACACCAGCAGTGAATTTAAGCTCAAACACATTGGCAGTGTAGCAGGAATCTTTCCTTAGCTGCTGCTCAAGGTAAGGCATTACAGAATAGTCTTCACCTTTCTCGCTTGGCTGCCTCACTCGCAGCTTGGTAGGACATGAGGCCGAGTCTCCAAGCAAGGCAAACGAATCGTATGCTTTAATATATAGTCAGTAGAAACAAAGAAATGTCAAATAAGATCTTGGAAAGACTGAGAAATTGAACGAATAGTATTGAAAGAATTTTGGTTGGTTAATGGAATATAGGTATAACTACTGAAAGCATGGGAGGAGAGCTGAAAATGATTAAGAGCTAGAGGATCTGAAAGTGATTTTAATATTTATGAATCCACAAAAGTTCTACCATGGCATTGTTAGGCCAGCATGGGTTCTCATCGGTAGAAATCCACAATGGAAAGATTACATTTTTTATCTGCTCTGTCACCTTAAGAACCCAACAAAATTACAGTGGGTGTTAACTAATAACTTACAACCATGGATGATAAGGAACACATTTTCTGTTGTTTTCATGTTGTTTGCATTAGTCATAATAATATTGTAGAGAACAATTTCATAGGACCTACATAAGTTAATTTTTTATTAGTTCCATCAGAATTAAAGCTAATTGAGAATTACGAGATCTTCAAGCATAATAGTTGAAATAACTGTTAATCAAATGAACTTGATGGGCTTGCCTGTCTTTTTTCCCAAAATATGTGAAATAACTGTTCTCCTTTTTTATGTCAGTACCACATTCTACTATGAAGACGGTAAAGTGCTGATTGTTCTCTGTTCATTTTTTCAAGGATGGACAGCTACTGTAAACATATGAATCACCAGTGTCTGGAAAATGACAGCTCCTATTTATGTGCTGGAGAAAAACTTAAAGTATTTATGGATAGTTTTTCTTGAGGACGACTTGCAAAAGGGTTCTGCAGAAGAGGACAAATCTCATGCGTTCATCCCGTTTTCATCATTGATCCTCTTAAGCACCTGCTACGCACATGATATAATGTACACCAGCTACTTCCTAGAGATGACACTGGTATTCTCATTCATATCCAAAACTGTTACATTTTATCTAGGGGGTGCATCAGGTGAGATTTTCTATATTTTTGGTATATATTTTGTTTAATGTCCTCAAGTAGATAATCGTTCCTCAGAGCCATTTGGTTGGGAGTAATCTGTCATAAAAAAATAATTTTCATGTCAGATTACCATGATTGGTATGAAAAAGAGAAGAAAAAGATGGTAGAAAAGTTGATAGACTCCATGCTTATATTTTTGGAGAAAGAAGATAAAATAAATATCATGGAAGGTTGGTATTTGATAAATTTTCAAGCGGCGGTAATCCATACTTGATAAAAATACTCCTAATAAAACTGCATATGTAATTATTGAATTTGTTTAAATGTCTTTCTAAATTCATTCAATAAAGAACTTTTGTAAAACAAAATAAGATGGAGATAATATTATGTAAAGGGCTATATGATTATAGCTATTACATAAAAATTAATTGGAGATGACAATACTATCCTAATATTAAAAAATTATTTTATATTGAAAAGTATATTTGTAAATTTAGTCATATTCCTATGTAGATTTATCTCCAATCAAACATAATAATCTTTTTCCAATATCATTTTTCAGAATAATTTTTTCACCAACCAAACATAGTAAAAATTATTTTCTTCGTAATCATTTTTTAAATAAATACTTTTAAGAATTGTCAGATTATCCGTAATCTGACATATCCAACCAAATGGATCTTTAATATGTTTCCCACATGCATGTGTTCATATATCTTCACGTAATGGTATACACGTGCTTCCGAGAAAATATTCATGTACCTGCATTTTAATTATAAAGAAAAACCAACCTAAATCATCCTAGTGACTGAACTTGTTTCGGGCTGAGAAAAGATTCGCATTCAACCCTAATTTCCACTATGTCATAATATTTATCATGATATGTGATTAGCAAACTAAACTGATGAGTTAGCGGACCTTAGACTTCTTACTTGGGCGACCCAGAAAATAAATCCAAAAATCGATAAGATGGACTAATGTAGAATTTTTCTTTCTCCACCAATTCGATATAGGAAAATTGACAGCTTACAGCAAACCAGCAAATGCCATGGTGATAAATTTTCAAGCTTTATTCAAAGAGAACTTTCTTCCTAACACACAGCCAGTATATGGCCATTCGTATTAATGAACCAAAGAACTCAATTAGCCTAATACCCTGAAATAACATACAGGCATGCCACTGCATTAAAGCTCAATGAATGCTGTTCTACTAGAGGTCTCCATTATTAGATGTTAAAGATTCAGAACGACACCTTTCCTCAAAAAGAAAAAAAAAAAAAAGGATTCAGAACGACACCACCTTCCATTTTCAATATTTTGTATAAAAGTTGAACATGATTAGCACTTTATAGATGCATAAAAGTTGAATTAACTAAACTGCTCATAGAGGTATCCACTGTTAGAAAGTAAATATTCGAAACCACTTAAAGCAGTACACAAGTGACATACCCTATACCGTAGGAAAATATTGTAAAAGTTAAAATTCTTTTAAACCAAGAACAAGGAAAAAGGAGGGAAACCGCTGCAAAAATTCCTTCACTGATTCGTATATCAGAGATAAATCCAAGCAAAGATAGTAAACATGTGGGACATATCAAATTGACAACATGATACGATGCAAACCACTTTATCTCACAAGATGGAGAAAAATGAAACAGTATCACCGCTTAGGATTCTTCACTACAATCATATTATAAACTAGCATAAAACCACTCTTCCGGAATTGGCAGTATATATATCTAATGATCGCGAGAAAGTTGAAATCAGTCATGAAGGTGAATCACGAATGAGAGTCAGTGACACCATAACTTTTAAATCAGTACATGATATGCAGGCATTAATAAATGAAATACCATGATGATGCTGCTATTCAAATCCTTTTAGCTTCCAGCATCTCTTAAACTTCAATTAGTTGGGATCTTTCTGAGGTCCCCTGCGGATGTATGTTTAGTCCAATATATCAGTTATGTAGTCGGTAGAGATCTTGGATACGGACCAAAGAAGCCGAATAATATCTTCCGGCCATCGTTTTGAATGAGATCTTAAATAGGTACGAATGATACCAGAACGATGCACTGAGTAGATCTTGGGCTTCTGTGGCAAAATATTCTTCTTTTGGCCTGATCCTATCTTTGTTATCGTGAAAGATGAGATGTTTACCTGAAAAGGAGGAATTTTGAGGTGATAAGAGGGGAAAGGAGAGATGGGCTCCAGGCGAAATTGTGGGCTTGTGGACAAGAGTGAGAAGAGGACGGGTAGGAGAGGAAGAGAGGGAAAATGCTGAGGGGAGTTTCTCCGGGAAGCAGCATTGGGTCCATGGAGACTGCCGGAATGAGACGGAGCAAACAAAAAATTTGAGACTTCGCCGATATATACTCTTTATTCCAGAAAAATCACGTTCATCCCCCATTGTTTCGACTGAGGCGTCAAAATCCAAGAAGACCACGGCCAAGAAAACAAGTTTCTGCATCGTGATATCAGTAGAGACCAGAAAACATAGTACTTTTACCAAAGGGATCATGTTATGATGATTATATTGTGAAAATAAAGATAAAAAAACTCTTTTTTGATGAAACGATGATGAAAAATTCTTGAATATCTAGAAGGAATGCCAATTTGCATATGCAAAATATGCCATAAAGCTTGGTGCAAGGATGAGATCATATTTTTTAAATCCGACAAAGGAGAAGAAAGATTTTTCTCAGTGTGCTCACTCGAATATCACAAAATAAGACTAAAAGAAGACGGAAGAATATCAAAAATAGGGCTTAAGTCCCTTTTCCTTTCATTGATTGATTTGAAATTAAGATATATAATCTCTAGTTATGGTAATGATATTCGTTTTTGCACAATTTGGATAGAATTCTTCTTTCTAATCCTAATACGACTCTTTTATCTAAAATAAATATGATCAGTGAAATAAAGATATCTCAACTTCTATATTAACTCTATTTTCTGTCACTCCACCAGATTCTTTCATATTGCAAAATTATATCCGGTCCAACTCTTATCCAAAAAAAAAAAAATTAATTTAATCAATCCATTTTAGACTCCAAATAATAAAATTTAGATTTGATCACTAGAGGCACCACCCTCTAAAAAATATAGTATCATATTGTAGATATCCAAAAACTATTTGATAAAAAAAAGTAAAAGGAAATATCTCAATCGGATGCTGGAATGATTATGTTCACCAAGAAAAATTTAGCCCATGTCCCAATTTTCTGATGTGATATATCTTACTTCTGAATCATGTTCAATCCTGGCCAAAATAGTTTACACCGGATCCCATGGCTATCAACTATAAGAGACAACCATGTCTCTCGAAGAGACAATAATCCTGTCTTGTAGCTGTGCATTATGAAAAACAAGCCACTGCATCCATGCATGTGCGCCCACGAAAAAAAAAAAAAAAAAAAGATTTCGTAGGAACTTATATGATTTGAATAGCTGACTCTGTCTTGCAGGCAGCAAACAAATCTCAGTGATCTGGAGTCTAGATTCTCAGAAGTTAAAAATGCAGTCTTTAATTTGTCTTGCAAAGGACAAGGTCCTAGAGCCTGATGGCTTTCCAGGTACTTTTTATCCAAGTTTTTGGCCTGTCATCAAGGACGATCTCATTAGACTTTTAGATGGAATCCACGATAACAGAACGGACATATCAAGGTTAAACTACAGCTACGTTACTCTTATCCCAAAAGAACAACAGAACTATGGAGTTAAGGATTTCAGACCCATTTCCCTAGTTCATGGGATTATGAAAATATTTTTTAAGCTTCTAAGCAACAGACTGGCCAAGTACATGGATGCTCTTGTCACTGAATCCCAGTCGGCTTTCATCAAAGGCAGATGAATCAACGATTCATATCTCAGTGCAATGGAGATTCTCACTTCAAGCAAGGAAAATAGAGAGGAAGGGATACTGCTCAAAATAGATTTTGAAAAGGCTTTTGATAATATAGATTGGAATTTCTCATCACCTTGTTAAAAGCCAGGGGGTTCGGAAGCAAGTGGATTACTTCTATTCTAAACTTTTCTAAGATGGCAATTAATAAATGGGGAACCTACAAGATGGATCCAAGCACGAAAGGGTCTCAAACAAGGAGACCCATTATCTCCTCTTTTATTTGCACTAGTGGTTGACATTCTCAATCGCCTTCTCAATCTTGCCCCAATAACAACATGATCAGAGGTATGGGCCCATTAAACACCACTGGAAATATCCTATCGCTTCAATATGCATATGATGCAATTATTCTTTGCAGTGCCGAAAAAGTTTATGTGCAAAACCTTAAATTTATTTTGTACACCTTTGAACTGCTTATTGGCTTGAAGATTAACTTCAACAAAAGCTCTTTGTTTGGTATTGGTCTTTCAGAATTTGCAGCTGGCCAATTCTCAAAGCTCTTGGGATGTTCTCCGGCAAACTTTCCCATCAATTACTTAGGTTTTCCATTGCACCATTCAAAACTACGATCTCGGCATTGGAACTTCATTGTTGAAAGAATAGAAAAGAAATTGGCAAGCTAGAAAGGGAAATGTTGACTCTGGGAGGACGTCTGGCCTTGGTTAACTCAGTTCTAGGCGCAATTCCAACCTATTGGATGTCTTCTGCTCTTATACCTTGGAGACTATTACAAAATAGACAGATTAAGAAGGAATTTCTTTTGGAAAGGAAACACCTCATGCTCCAAAGGACACTGTCTGGCGAGTTCGTCCATGGTTTGCAGACCTAAGAAATATGGTGGGTTAGGAGTTTTAAATCTCCGACTATTCAATAAATGTCTTTTACAAAAATGGTGGTGGAGATATTTTGAAAAGAAAGATTTGCAGTGCGCCAGTTGATCCAAAAGATACATTATAATGATAAAACCCAAGCATAATTGCTAATCAAAGTCTTGGGAGAGCTTCATCAACTTGGAAGGACATAAACTCAGTCAGAGAGTTTTTCTTCATCAGCATCAGATTCAAATATGAGAATGGAAAGCAAATTGCTTTTTGGCATGACTCTTGGATCACAGGTACTCCTTTGAAATCTTTATTCCCAACACTTTATCACCTTTCAACAGATCAAAATATCTCTATTTGTGATTTCTTAGACACCCCAAGTTGTGAAATGCTTTTCCTGTTCCCGCTCCCATAACAAGGCTGGGAGGAATTAGATCACCTTAAATATCTCACCAGCTCAGTTCACAAGATTGACTCAGAAGATGAGATCTTATGGAGATGGTGCAGCTCGAATAAATTCTCTGTTAAAAGATGTTATGAATTCCTCATCCATGGACGCGTAACTTCGCATTTGGCAAAGGTAAACTGGAAGATCCCTCTACCGGAAAAAGTGAAAGTCTTTAACAGGCTGGTTTATAACAAAAAGATCCTCAAGAAGAGAAATTAGATTGGTCCCCCGTCATGTTTACTATGTGGAAACGTAGAGGAAACAGTTGATCATTTATTTCTAAATTGCTCTTACTCTCGTATTATATGGGACGAGATAAATAGAGCTTTAAAAATTATATATACACCGACCTTAGTGGAAGAAATGTGGACTACATGAAGAAGATTAACCCCTAACAAGAAATTGATGAGAGCTCAAGACTGCATGGTTGTGACAATTATGTGGAGCATTTGGAAAGAGAGAAATAATCGGGCTTTCAGATTGGAGGCCAAGTCAGCATTGTGTCTGTTAGAACATTCTCTACGATTACTTCAAAGCTGGATGACCTGCTTACAAGACAAGTTTCAAGAACCTTTGCAACAACTGATGAGATCGGTGTTAAATGATATCAAGTCACCAGCCAAAGTTTGAAAAGGGACCACAATGAAGAGAGATTTTAAAGCAAACTGCCACTGACTTCAAAGACAAAAAAGAAGAAATTAAGGTGCTGCCACCAATGTATTTGCAATCTCTAAAACTTTTATTCTCCTACCTCTGACCTTTCTCTCTATTGTACTTGACCTAAGCCATCTCGACTTATGGTCAAATCTCTCTATAGCACAACTTTGTTTTTGTTCTACTGATTTTCCTAATAAATTGGGTGGGTGACTTCCCATTTCATCAAAAAAAAAAAAAAGCTGACTTTGTCAGCATCCGACAAAATTCGGAAAGCAAAATACATACAGATGTCAGGATTAAAATGCTTCTAAAAGAAGACAGATTAATGGAGTGCCAAAATAGCCAGAAAGTTGCATGACACTCACACCATAATAGCTCTCTTGGCAGGTCAAGTGCACTGTTAACCGGTCATGCTTGCATGCCTATTTTTACTGCGTCCAAAACTACACTACAACATCAAATTGGAAATGCAACAGATTCAGAAGACTGGCACCAAACAAACTCCTCACCGCAACTGAGGAAAATAATAAACATCATTATTTTGATTACCATATAGAGTACAACAAAATTCAGAATAAGAGCAGATATTGGCTATCAAGTCCTCTAGAACAGCATAAATGTCATCTCTTTGTGGATGATTTCTATCCTCTACACAGAATACATGAACTGTATCCCTCACCTCAATCCAACTACATCCTGGATCTTTCTTTACTTTGAGGCCTCTCAATCTCTTCCTCACCTTCATCACCTCCTCCCACCTTCCTAATTTAGCATAAATATTAGACATGGCCACATAGGGAGTTAGATGATTCGAATCCAAACAAAACATTCTCTCGGCCACTCTCTTGCCCACTTCCAAGTCCATGCAGAACGAGCAGGCACTAAGCAGAGCTCCCCACACAACACTATCTGCTTCAATTGGCATTTCATTTATGAATTTTTCAGCTTCTCTAATGTAGCCTGATCGACCAAGAAGATCAACTACACATGTATAATGCTCCACGGTTGGAATCAACCCATAGCAGTCCCTCATGGAGTGAAAAAATCTCATTCCCTCATCAACCATACCAGCACGACCGCAAGCCAGCAGAAGCCCAACAAAAGTAACTGCATTAGGATCTATTCGGTATTTTATCATCTTCCCAAACTCTAATATTGCTTCCATTCCAAGCCCATGATGTGCAAGACCATTGATGAGAGCACTCCATGAGGCCATATTAGGTGAAACAATCAGACTGAATGCAGTCCTAGCATCGGCGATGTTACCACATTTAGCATACATATCAACAAGAGATGTCCCAACATAAGCATTTGACTCAAATGGCGTTTGACACAAATGAGCATGAAGTATTCTCCCTTGCTGGAGAGTCCCAATTGCTGCACAAGCACGGAACAGTGCAGAAAATGTTGACCGGCTGCATTCAATTGATGAATGGCGCATGACCACATACAGCTTTAAAGCTTCTGCAGGCTGCTCATTTTGAACATACCCTGAAATCATGGAGTTCCATGTCACGGTGTTCCTCTCATCCCTTACACATTCAAATAGTTTCAAGGCTTCCTCAAACTCACCATTCCGGTGAAACGCCGACATCATGGTGTTCAAAGACACTATATTTTTAAAGGGCATTTTCTCAAACAGGCTTTTAGAATCTGCTATCCTTCCATCCAAAGCATAGCCCTTAATCATCAAATTGTATGAAACTGAGTTATGGTCAACCATCTGATTGAACACCAGCTCAGCATCTCTGATTTTACCCATCGATATAAGACTCGCAATCAAAGCATTTGAAGTGCTCATGCATGGAGAATCCAGTTGCTCGAAAATCCTCTTGGAATCTTCAGCAGCATCACAGCTGCAGTAAACATCGATAAGAGCGCCACCAATGGAGCGATCCGATAAAAACCCGCATTTAATTATGCACCCATGAATCATCTTCCCATAATCCAAAGATCTCAACTTTGCACAAGCTCTCAGAACACTATCATAAGTGAACTCATTTGGCACCACTTGACCACTTCCTTTCATGCTGAGAAACAGCTCCAAAGCCTCGCCACACTCTCCGTCGCTGTGGGAGTAGCCTGATATCAGAGCAGTCCAGGAAACAACATCATGGATTGGCATCCTGTCGAACAAATCCATAGCATCACTTAATAAATTGCACCTCACGAAGCCAACCAGCATCAAACTCCACAACAAAGGATTCCGGCCATGCAACGCGTCAAAAAGCTGACATGCAGCATGGATGTCAAAGCACGAAGTGTAGAAGTTAAGCATAGCACTGCCTACCAGCTCAAAGTCCTCGGAACCGGATTTGAAGACTAGGCAGTGGGTCTGTTTGCCAAGATGGATAGAGCCGGAGCGAGCACAGGCGGAGAGGAGGGAGGAGAAGGTGGTCTCGTTGAGCTTCATGCCGCTCCAGTGCATGGCGGAGGCCGTGGTGAGAGCTTCTTCGGTTCTTCCCCATTTGGCGAAACCGGAGATCATGGCGTTCCAGGAGACAACGGTCCGTTGGGGCATTGCGTCGAAAAGTTGGCGGGCGGAGATTAAATCGCCTTTGTCGATGCAGCAGCTAAGTTGCACGTTAAGAGAGATGGCCTTTGGGAGAGGGGATATGGCACCATGGTGAGAGGCGGATAGGAGTTTAGGATGATAATGTCGGAAGAGACGAGGTTTGATGACATGATACCAAGTACGCGAACGAGAGAAGCCGCGAGTTTCGTTGCCATTTTTATCTCCCGTCATGACGCAAGAGGTCTCGACTTGGCCTCCGTCGAGGAGGCACGTTTTCCATCCAACAACATAAACATGATCCTGGATCACCAGCGGATTTGATCTCCCATGGACACAACCATTCTAGATTGAGCTCGCTTAATTTGGAAAACAAGTCAAACCTAAATCTTATCTGGAGCTTACCTCATTTGAGTGCAGAAATAACTAGAAACCGAGGCTTGGCTCGATAAGAACCTCGTTGAGCTTGCTTAGCCAAGTCTCCCACGGACCATAAAAATGAATTCGACTAGGACATCATGTAAACAGCTAGGCCTCCCAGTCATTAAACTATGTTACAGAGCACATTATTAAGAAAAAGAGAACTAGTATTCCTTAAAAATTTGTGTGCACTACACTTCTGCTGCCAAGAATTAATAGAGATGAGGATTGGCTGAGATTAGAGAAGATCAAAAAAGTAATCTAAGCCTTGTCCAATTTCCCAAATTGAAAGGCCAGCACCACAATCTTGAGTTTTATCCAGCCGCACAGAACCGACATCAAGGATGGGTAAAATATGGCATGCCTCATATTGTGATGTAGCTCTTCAATATCTTCACCATGAATGCTCTGACAGATCCTTGCATACTGTAGAATCTGCTGCCGATCCATCTCAGCACTTTTGTCCTCCCACTGAAAGCTCCAACACCTAAACCTACAAGACAAATGATGATGACAAGTGCATAGCGCAAGTGAATGATAACTTTATTTATAATGTGATGGAATGAAAATTTCCTGTTGGAATGCAAACAAGACAAGATGGTGATCAAGACATTGCATAATTCAGAACTGGTAGTCTGTTCACAAAATCACAATTGAACTGCAGAGCTCAAAACTGACTTCCACAAATGGACCAGTGAATATACTCGAATTGTCACTGACATTACATATGTATATGTTGCCAATATACACGAATTGTCTACAGTGAGCAAATAACTATATACTCATGCAAAAAATCTCAGCTCAAGCTACCGTAGAAATTGTCAGGTTATCAATCTGCCTGGTATAAGACCAGTGAGTGATTGATGATGGATGGTGCAAGATACTCAGAACTAAAGTTGTGTCCATTATGTAATCAAAATATCGAAGCTGTGGTCAAATGCAGGACAAAATCCTGCCAAACAACCCTTTAGGTTTCTTAATTCTTGACAGGTAAAATAGGGATTCTGGAGGAATTTTTGGGCACTTACCTCTCAAAGACCGGATAAGATTGTATGAAAAAGGAAGGATATAATTATCTCATTTTAAACCTCATTTTTTTCACCTCAAGTTATTTCTGAAACCCACCGCAACTATTTTCCAACTAAAGGGGTAGTAGGGGTGCAAAGTAGTTGACCCGAGTGGCGAGGCTGCTCCAGTCGTTTTGTAACATGAACTAGATAATGAAGCTCCAGCCAAGTTTCAAGATTGACTCCTTTGTCATTTGCCGGGCTGCTCTGCCTCGGCTCATTATATGAAAGGTGTAACAAAGCTTGAACAAGCTTCTTGTCAAGCCAAGTGGAGCTCCTTATTTTTTGCAAACCTAGCATATTCAACCTCGGTCAGTTAATGAGTCAAGCTTTAAAAATATCCAAGTTCGGTTTGTTTTGTAGCCAAATCAAGCTCGGACAAGCCCTTACTGAGCTGAGCATGAGTTGTTCTTGAAAAGCTCAGATCATTTGCAGCCCTGCAAATGGGTTCAAAAAATTTTATCACAAACAGAACATGCTACAATCTGGCTAAACACACAAGCAACACTCCAAAGGACATCCAGCACCTACTGTTAGAAATCAATTCTAGGCTGCACGCTTACCTTCTGAAAGAATGAAATCATTCCCACAAGAATTGATGCCTAGGAAGATTTTGTGAGCATGAACATGGGCACCAGAATAAGAATCAGCAAGAAGCATGTGCAGTGAAGAACTGATGGCACGCTTTAGAATGGGTTGGACCAAGGTAATCATATTGGGCTGACAAAGAGTTAACAAACACTTGAGAACACAATTCTTAAGCCCATTAGTAAGTCCAGCCATGCTTACAAGTTGTAAATACCAATAAGTTTTTTGGGAGGTTGAATGGGATAGAATCATAGAACATACATTGCAAGTGAATCTAATTATTCGTTTGTTCACTTGATGGTTACCACTAATTAAATTCACTCTTATAGAAGAAAATGTGTGAATTAGTTAATTGTCTTAAAATTTGAAGAAGACATAAATGTCAGACCGCGCATATCCGACCTTTCATGCTAGTTAGGGGAAATAACACTTTATTGACCACAATCAAGTAAGAACAAATTACCCTAACATTTTTTTTTTAATTCAAGAAAGCATTCAAGCACCTTGTAGTAGAATATAATACATGGTTGTTGCTTATAAGAGTCTTTGTTTAAGCAGTTTATGTAGTACATATGTCGGACGATGACCCATCAAATCATGAAGTCCCTCCTACAAGGTGCTGCAAGTTAGGTCCACTTTCATAATGGAAGCTTTTTGTTTTTTCCATTCCAAACTCTGGTGATCAGGCAACAAACTTTGATCACTTTCTAATGATGGTGTGACCACCTTATTACCCATAATCTTTTAGTCTGCCATCTATTGCAGCCTTATGCAAGCAACTACCGTCACCTTGTGGACAATGGAGCAGGATCCATGTTTCTTCGAATAAGGCTTCAGGATGTATGGGACCATGGTGTCACACCAATCTCCATGTTCTGTATGACATGCATTGCCATTTCCTTGGTCAGCAAGTACCAACAGGTAAAGTAATCTCTTTCTGTTCTACATGGCCATGTTGATGATATTGCTGCCATCTAATTCCTGCCCTCTTACTTATTCCAACATCCATAATTTTTTTTGTCTAAGCACAATAAAGCTTATACTAGTTCATGTAAGGTCATTTTCTCCACAAATACAAATAAAAAAAAATAAGAGTTTGTATGAGGTCGGTAAGTATTTCTTGTACTCATCACAACAGTCCCCATTTTATAAATACCAACCATGGAAGATCTATAGGCTTGCTGGTGCTTGAGCTATTGCACAAACACAATACAAGAACAGGAAAGTGGCATGAAAAATGGGAAGTTCAGCGGCAGATGTCTACTTTGTCTTCATGAATTTTGATCCTGAGTATGAGCGCCTGCAAGCAGATCGGTTTGCATTCTCCACACTCCCAATTGGTTCCCAAGTTTTTAGCATTACCATTCTGTCAGCATTTTAGTCAGCCTAATGTTTTCGATTTCTCTCTCAAGTTCTAGCAGTGGTAGTCACTTCTCTTCTTATGGTGGTGCTTTAATAGAACAAAACAAGGAGCAATGGAGCTTGATCGATATGTAAGCAACAAACATGACCAGTTGCTAGCCAAAATGCTCGGACCAAACACCTATAGGAAGAGATCTTCTTTGGTTATTGTCGATGGGTTTGCAGTTGAAATAACCGATGATCAGGTAAGACAATCAAACGCAGTGATCTACTGAGTTTATCCTTGTACTGTATCCTTGTTTATTTCATGCCTATTGAGATCCTTAGTATTGCTTTCTGCAGGCAGCTATTCTTAGATCTGCAAAGGAAGTGAGGGTTGTGGAGAAGAACCAAGAGCTTGTTTGATAGCTTGACGTGAATCAAAGCGAAGGAGTAGATCTATATATTCTAAAGAACTTAGGTGGGTTTAAGTAATATGTTAGTTGCAAATTTTACAAGGTTTTGTATTATCGTATGTAAAAATTTTATGTTACTCCTTGTGGCGCTCAAGTTATGTATGGATTTTAAATCTTTCCAATTCCTAAGATTGATGCCTGTAAACCAAGTAGACTGTTTTCTTCTGACGTTTTCCTAAAGCTGTGTTCGCTAGTCTCATTGTTTTTGCACCTGAATATTTTTCACTTTTTCTTTTCAATTTAAGTCTAAGCTGAATAGCTTAACATGGAACCGATTAAACACTTCTCGAGTAATGGTATGGAACTAAATACCAAGTGTAAAGTAATGCATGACTGAGTTATATTGATTAGTCTCAGCAGATAGGGTTCTGGTAGGATCTACATCAGTTACTTGCTGAATGGGCATGGTGCAAACTATGTATTTAGATAATAGCATCTGCATTACCCCCTTGTCTTATTGTCTTAAATTTTCCCTGAAATCCCAACATGAAAAGATATTTTTTTCCTTTAGATGTTATGGAAATATGTTCGTCTCCTTAAGTGAAAAGAAAGCAGTTGTTGATGACTGTCAAGAAGATAGCGTTGTCGGGCATCTGAACTATATTTCTGTTGCAAATTTAGGCAGGAGCTGTTGCAAATTTAGATAGGAGCTGTTGCATGGAAGAGGAGATTTCAGGTTAACTAGATCATGTGGAGCATGCTACCAAGTTGTTCGATCAACTTTGAAATATTGTTTTATGAGTTGTCAGCTATCACATGTCCTCTGCCCGTAAGGCCTCAAAGGACCTAGCTTTGCTGTGGAAATGTCATGCACAGTTAATATTGATGCAAGTTGTGGATCAAAATTAATGCAGAGATGAAACATGAGGTCGGAAAATGTTCTTCTTCTTCTTCTTTTTCTTGTGAAACTCAATGGATCCAATTTATTTTTGCTTAAGAAAGCAACAATTCTAAGAAAGCATTTGATGCACACAAAATGTATCATATTAAAGCAATGAGATAGATATCTAAAGAGTAAATTTCTTCTTTTGTGATCCCATGGTTATAGCTAGATACTCTCGAACAGAAGTTGTAGAAAATATTTGTGACAGATTTGGATGCGCAAATTAAAATCTGGTTAAGATTCTCTTTCTATTCAAAACCAGTCTCCCTTTAGATTGGATACAAGCAACAGTTACATAATAAATCAAATTTTCCTGCATATTTTGATCGAAGGAATTAATTCACTTAAACCAGTAATCTAGAGGATTCGCAAACTGTGTTCATCTCTGTTAACCCCATAAGCAAGTCTTATACGTGTGAGAGAGAAATTGGGTGTATTAGGGTTGAGGATGAGATCTCCTCTTGTAAATTTTTTTTTTCATAATAAATTTGCATGCTTCATGGAGATAAATTTTTTTTTATTGATCTATATATTTTGATTATTTTTATTTTATTTTATTTTATTTTATTACATCATATGATATTAAAAAAAATTAAAAAATAATATTTTGATCAAATATCCATCCAACAAACGACAACGATTATGAATCATTTTTGAGACTCTGCTGATTAAGGTCAATGAATCGGACGCTCCTCCGAGTGCTTGGTGCTTTTTGAAAGGCCACTGAACTTTTACTGAGCCAGAACTCGGTTGTACAAAATATGACGACTCTTCGACAGTCCATCTGTTAGAGGGAAAGGGAGATGCTCAGTGTACCAGCCATCCGTCACCTCATTGTTAATCCGTGCAAGCAAAATTATTTTGGCCCCGTTTTAGACTTTGAAATGCGGTTCTGTCGCCCAAACTCAGATATTTTTTTACCCGGCCTCTCAAAACCTAAACTATATATACCATACCATGATTGATAAGATGTTAAAAACTTAAGAGCTAAAGAGTGCAGCATCAGCAAATCATGTCCGGCAGTGAATCAAGATAGAAGTTGAAAATACATGTGAAATGATAGAGGGTGCTAATTGTTGCACTTGCAACAATTTGCGTCTTCTCACACTCATGTTTTCTCCAGATCACATTTCTACCGCATGAGGGACCGGGAGATTTTGCAATTCATGCTCTCATATGATGCAAGCTCGTAATTATTGGCAATCCAAACCTTTTCCACGTGCATGAGCCATTTATCAGAAAAATTATATCTTGCACTCCATGCATCGATGTGGCCGTGCATGCCATCAATCGATCAAGATGAATTCTTATGGGCCAATGACCAAGATGAATGGATGATAAATAGAACCCATGGTAATATGTCTTGGTGATCTATGATGTGCATGACCACAAAAGTGCGTAGTCCATCTACTGAAAGAAAATATATATGCTGTTGAGATTTGACGTCTCGAGATTCGATCTACATTAAGCTTACGGCGAGGTTCAAAATAATACACGGAGTCCAACGAGCCCAAAAACAGCCCAAACGGAGTCCAAACGGTGAAGATATCCGTGAAAAAAACTTGGAGCAGGTGGCACAGTGCACGAGACGATGGAGGCCGTTGGCAGCACAGCCAGGCCCAGCAGATGCATGCCTGTGGGAGACGGTGAAGATACGCATGAAAAAACTCGAAGCAGATGGCACGATGCACAAGGCCGGCGGCAGTGCAGTCGGGCCCGGCGGACGTGCGCGCCTGCAGGCGCGCGTGGCCCAGCACAGGCGAGCACTCGGGTCGGCCCAGCACATGCGGGCACCCAGGCCTAGCACCCTGCGTGGTCCACCATGGACCGTAGGGTGCTGGGCGGTCCATGAAAGCCGCATAGACCGATCATGCGGTCCACGCACGGTTTAGGGGCATTTTTGAACGATCCGACGGTCCATATCGTATGCAATCACAATTAGACGGTTGGAACTCAATCCGGACATAATCGGACGTGA
This sequence comes from Elaeis guineensis, assembly GCF_000442705.2. Lineage (NCBI taxonomy): Eukaryota > Viridiplantae > Streptophyta > Magnoliopsida > Arecales > Arecaceae > Elaeis > Elaeis guineensis. The sequence goes on along the minus strand of NC_025998.2, from coordinate 4,397,411 downwards.
TTAGAGACTGTAGTGCATGATCGGACGGCTCTGATGCAATCCAGTTACGATCGGACAGTCACGGATGGTTCTAAGGTTGATTGGAACTCTGTATTCTTAGTGTAACAGTGTTTTTGAGATTCTAGAGCCTATATAGCTCCGATTGATGAGTTGTTTGTTGCATTGGGTAGTTAGTGACGTCTTGGAGGTGTAGAAAGGCTTCAAGAGAGGTTTCAGAGAGCTTTTATAAGGGTTTTGAGATTTCTTGTTGAGAGACTCTTGTATAAGGATTAAGTGATGAGTTCTTCTTGTATTTGTTGTATTTTATTCTCTCATAGTGAAGCTTGCACGTCCTGTGGAGGTAGACTTAAGACCGATCCACATATTTGTATGATGTTTCTTATTTTGTTTCTTCTTTCTTCCTGCTGCACCGTGTGATACCGGATCCTGCACAACAATTGATATCAGAGTAAGGTGGTATCAGAGCATAGGTTGCGGTGGTGGTGATCAAGATAGAGATGGAGAAGACAAGCACAATCAAGATGGAGATCAGCCAGTTCGATGGGAAGAGCAATTTTTTCTTGTGACAGGCGAGGGTGAAGGACGTGCTCATCCAGCAAGGTTTGATCGATGCTCTCTTGTGTGAGGAGAAGCCGACTACTATGGAGGTGTAAGATTGGAGGTGTTTCCAGATGCAGACGATGAGTACGATCTGCTTATACCTAACGAATGAGATGATGATCCATGTGCTTGACGAGATTTTTTCGACGATACTATGGTCGAAGCTGAAAAGTTGTACATGACGAAGTCTCTCACCAACATCTTTTTCCTCTGGAAGCAGTTCTACCAACTGTGGAAGACTGAGGGACAGAGCGTGTAGGAGCATCTCAGCCACTTTTAGAAGATCCTCACCAACCTCCTCAGTATTGGCAAGAAGATTGAGGAGAAGATTAGGGCGCTAGTCTTGTTAGCGTCACTTCCCTCAATTATATGAGTCTTTGGTGACTGCTCTTCTAGTGGGAAAGAGCACCATCAAGATGGATGAGGTCACCGCAGTGATTCTTCAGAATGAGATTCTCAGGAGGAAGAACCCAGTTTCAAGCTCAGATGGCGGCAGCTCAGCTTCGGTGATTTCTGGAGGAGCAGGAGACGGCAGACAGAGCGACAGGAGATCACGATGAGGACAGTTTACATCTCGGATGAGAGACTTGAGTAAGACCAGATATTATTGGTGTGACGAGTTTGGACATCTAGCCAGAATTACCCTCAACTCAGAGATTGGACGAGGACTATTGCAGCGACGGCTAGTAGCAAGTCAGAGGATGATGTCTTAGAGATATCTGACGAGATATCTACTTTTTTCCAGCAGTGGATTTTAGATTCTGCATGCACCTACCATGTATGTTACAGAGAGGAGCAGTTTGACTCCTTGGAGAGCAGTGAGGGCACTATTTATCTACCGGATGGATCAAACTGTGCGATCAGAGTCATCGAGACAGTCAGCTGGAGGACACATGATGGTGTAGTGAGGAGATTAGGAAAGATCCGATAGATATCCAATTTCAGATGAAATCTTATCTCACTGAGCAGACTGGATTCAAGAGGCTACAAGACGGTAGCTGATGGAGGAATCCTAAAGGTGTTGCACGGCGATAGGATTATTCTGTAGAGAAAGAAGAGGACGACAGGACATTACTACTTGGCGGGGAGCCCAATGAGAGGTGAAGCTTTAGGAGCCAAGAGGAGTCCAGAGCGAGGTGGAGGTGGATCGGATACTAGACAAGAGACTCAAGAGAATGAGAGGCGATGTCGTAGAGTGAAGTTCTTATTGCCGCAGGAGACTTTTCTAAATAGATCTATGGTTAGAGTGGACACAACCCATGATGGAGATGGAATTGAGCGGCCTGGCTCGACTCCAATATTTGCCAATCCATGAGACAGCAGGCATGCCTCAGGGTGTGGGGGTGAGACAGATCACTGGCTCTCAGAGACAGGTGGAGGTTGAATATTGAATCAAGATAGAAATTTTTGAGATTTGATGTCTCAAGATTCGGTCCTCATTGAGCTCACAGCGAGGTCCAAGATGACGAATGAAGTCTAATGAGTCCAAGAACAGTCCAAACGAAGTTCAAATGTGAAAATACGCATGAAAGAAGCTCGAAGCAGGTGGCATAATGCATAAGGCGGCGGAGGCCGACGGCGGTGCAATCGGGCCCAGCGGATGTGCGTGCACGTGGGCCGGCCCAGTGCTCACGAGCATCCAGGCCCAGCACCCTATGCGGTCCACCATAGACCGCAGGGTGCTGGGCGGTCCAGGGAAGCCGTATGGACTGATCATGCGGTCCACGCATAGTCCAGGGTATTTTTGTACGATCCGACGGTTCAGATCGCATGCAATCACGATCAAATAGTTGAAACTCAATCCGGACATGATCGGACGTGATCAGAGACTGTAATACATGATCGAATGGCTCTGGTGCGAGCTGGTCACGATCGGACAGCTACGGATGGTTCTAGGATTGATTGGGACTCTATATTCCTAATGTAATAGTATTTTTGAGATTCTGGAGTCTATATAGCTTCAATTGATGAGCCGTTTATTGCGTTGGATAGTTGGTGACATTCTGGAGATGCAGAAAGTCTTCAGGAGAGGTTCCAGAGAGCTTTTATAAGAGTTTTGGATTTCTTGTTGAGAGATTTTTGTATAAGAGTTGAGTGGTGAGTTTCTCTTGTATTGGTTGTGTTTTATTCTCTCATAATAAAGCTTGCACGTCCCGTGAAGATAGGTTTGAGGTCGATCCGCGTATTTGTATTGTGTTTCTTGTTTTGTTTTTTCTTTTTTTCTGTTGTATCGAGTGGTATCGGATCCTACATAACACATATATCTGAGTGAGGTAAAACGAAGGTTTGACATATTAATTATAACGATGTATCTGATATGATAAAGATATTCTAGTAACTTCAATCGATGGAGAAGATAGAGATTTTTATTTATAATAATATGAAGTACTCATATAATTTTAATATAAATATAATTAAAAAATCAAAAAATAAATATTATGCTGGAGCAACCATGCATCGGCCTACAATATTCATTCTGAATATGCAGTACAGGAGATGATCCAATCTACAGCATTATTTATCTCTTGATAGATGTAACCGATGACTAGAAAGAGGGATGCTTATGATCATATCAAAGAATGGTAGTCCTCCACATGGGACTCGATAAGACTGGTCTGGGAGGTGGGAGTTCGCTTGTTTGTCTCGCGCAGGCCCACCACTGGGGCAGGATACAGCGTTGTACGTAGGTACTAAAGTACGTGTAGACGGGACGCTGAAGAATGGGGTCGGGGTCCTCGGGGACCATGCGTGCGCCGAAAAGATTCTCAAGAACAAATGATGCGATGTTGTGGAGGAATGGGAAGGCTGTCCCCGGCCATTTTCACGATAATAATCAGCTGGGAGTCACGTGGTAGTCCCACGCTGCTCTGCAGACCAGGGTTTCCTCTGCCGTCTCAGTTTGGCTCTCAAAACTTGTGAAGGGAGGAAAAAGCGTCACTAGACTAACACGAGTTTTGAGGGGTGCTACTGCCATCGCTCTGAAAACTTTTGTTAGCCTGGTGACACTTTTTATGTTCCTACCCCCAGAGAGATGCGTGGGAATGCAATCATTCAAGTCCGAACTTTGGACCGAGAACTTAACATGTTCTGAGGAGAGAGGTGCAAATTGATAAATGCAAGACTCATTAGTCTGACAGACTTCATCATGCCAACTAGTACAATTGGTAAAGTTTTTAGGATTGATAATTAAAATTTAGCTCCATTGTTTCCCTATCTTTCACTTAAAATCGTATTTCTGCTGTCCTGGTTCCCCTCCCCAAAAAGGCCTTTGCATCGCAATTTTATGATTTTCAAACTTTTTTATTTAATTAACTTAACAACCATGTTGTGAGGAATTTTAAGAAGCAAAATCGAGACTTGATTAAATACCAGAAGAGGCACTTTTGTATACGGATGACAAAATCTTACCAGGATCATCCTACCCATAGGAACCCACTCACCGTAAATGAGTTTGGATGGGTTATGTGACTAGGATGGATCGAGACCGATCCGATATCTTTTTTTTTTGAAATTATTATGGAGGATAGGAGAGTTCTTCCCCATAGTTTATTTATTGAATGATGGATATGTATACTGGGTGTGATTACAACCAAGATGTCTTTCTTTTCCTAGTGTTTACATGGTGTCACCGTCCTTCCCTACATCAGGATTTATCAAGCAGCAATTTTTCTCCACCAGCAGACCTCACTGTACATGAAAGATGGCACTAAAAATCTATCTATCTTCTTCTATGTTTCTGTCATGTCCCGAACCCAACATCCGGATCGGATACGTGATGGCCGCATACTTCTTAGAGCAAGTCCTAAAGAATATGCAAGGCCAAATTAAATCATTACAATCTCATCAACCATAATATTTAATTTCAATAATAATTCATAAAATCTTACATAATTACAATTTAAATTTCTTCAATTTTCTGATCAGATACTATGACACTCTATTTATCCTTCTGCTCACCCGTAAATCCAGATCATAGCCAATCATAAGCATCCTGTAACTCTGAGAAGAAAAAGAAAGATGAAGGGATGTGAGCTTTATAGCCCAGTAAGAATTCCCATATCACACTGATATAGTAATATAGTCTGAAAATAAGAATAAGCAGTAAGATATAAAATCTCATGTTCAATGTCCAGAATAATGCAAACATTCATAAATTTTCTGTCTTGTCAAAATAGATGCATCATCATATATTAACAGGTGAAACACTTTTGTTCAACAATTGTTTCATGTCTTATCTTTCATTTCTCCTTTCATAATCACATGATCTTTAACATTTTTTTTCTGGCTCTGGACTATCTGAGTCTATATCTCAATCATCATCCGGATCGAATCCACTTAAAAAGTCTTTCAAGACTGTCCCAGGATGAGCTCCTGGCCGGCTGTCCCACGTACGAAAGCCCGTGAGAGGCTATCCCAGGCATAAGCTCCTGGCGGGCTGTCCCAGGCATGAGCTCCTGGCCGGCTGATCCACCTGTAAGCCAGTGGGGGCTGTCCCAGGCATAAGCTCCTGGCGGGCTGTTCCACATGACAAGATTAGTCCATACCATATATCTCTTTTCTTTCATTAAATCATTATGTGTTGATTTCATCAAATCAATTCTGACTTGCATTACGATCAATTCAGATATGTCATATCCATATAATCATGTTATCAATCTCTGATACATATATATATATTGACATACATACTCATGCTCAAAATCAAATAACAGTATCTCAGGTATAATAAATTCATCGATCTCAAATCCGACGATGCAAAACCAACGATGCAAGACCAACAGTAAAATAGCATATATATAATAGTGATCATGTACAGAGATTCTTACCTTTACCGGTGACTGATCCAAGCACAGAAATCAATGTTCTTCTTTGATTTATGAATTTCTTTAACAAAATATTCCACTCGATATCATTTGCAGACAATCATCTCTTCGTAACCCTGATCAAATATAAAGATCATATATGAAGAAAATTACCGATAATCGATCCTAATAACACAGATCGAAGACCTCTCTTAGGATTAACCAAAATTAGGACTTGTCTATGTATCTGGATCCTCCACTGATCCATAAGACTTCTAGAGAGAGAAAATTCATGAAGAGATAGAAAATTCTAGAGAGAAAAAGTAGAGAGAGAAAGTGGAGAGAGAAACATTCGTATCCTTCCGATGAGGCACTCATGATCAAGATCATCAGAGGTCCTATCAGGGTGACTCAATATGAATCAAGTGTTACAAATTTCGAATAGGATCGAACTGGGATCAGATCTACCGCACAAATTTCGAAGCAACCTCAGATCATCTTATTTTCATCTCAATTTTATCCTAGGGTCCGTGATGAAATCAGAGAGAGAGGAAGACTCTAGAGAGACAAAATCCATAAAAAGAGAAAAAGTCTAGAGAGAGAAAATAGAAAGAGAATCTAGAGAGATAAACTGGAGAGAGAAGGTAGAGAGAGGAGAGAGAAAAAATTTTCTCTCTTCTTCTTCTTTTTATTTTATTTTTATTTTTATTTTTCTCTTTCTCTTTTTTCTTTTTTTTTTTCTTTTCTTTTTCTTTTTCTTTTTTCTTTTCTTTTTCTTTTTCTTTTTTCTTTTCTTTTCTTTTTCTTCTTCTTTCTTCTTCTTTTCTTTTCCCGTGGGTTCATTTGGGCCGAAACAGGGGACCGTGAGATCCCCTCGTTGGTTGGCCGGCCGGCGGCGCAGCCGGCACGGGGATGGTCGGCGGTCGAAGGAGAGGTGGTCCGGCGGCAAGAGGCGGCGAAACCGGTGGTCGGCGGTGACCACCGACGACGGAAAAGCGGCAAAAAAGGAAAATTCTTTCGCAACAAAATCCGGCGACTCCGGTCACCGGCGAGCATGCACATCGGCACGGGAAGGAAGGGGAAGGAGAGCGGAAAGAGGAGAAGGGCTTACCTCCGACTCCGGTGAGGTCTCCGGCGAGTATTTGAGATGAACACGATGATGACATCCGCGGCTTCAACGAAATATTTCAAAAAAATAAAAGGAGAAATCCGGTGCTCGTCGTGGCCAACTTTAGAGGAAAGGAGAGGGGGTTTTTATAGGGTGGAGGGGAGGTCGAATCCCACTCGGATTCAGCTTCTCTTCCGATGTATTTGAGCGGAAGAAGACTCCCAGCTGGACTCTTCTTCGCTGCCTCCTCTATTTTTTTTTTTTTTAAATCTGAGTTATTACAGTTTCATTGCGGATGGTGTCTCTTATATTAGTGAAGGGCCTTGACGTTTTTGTGGAGATCCAATTTTGATAAAAAAATCTTGTTTTTTTGCTAACTTCTACAAATGAGTATGCTTCGTATCTAAATATCCTTCCATTTCTTTCCTTCCAAATATTCCAAATCCCTGTTAGAATTAGAGCGTATGTGACTGTTCTGATATCTTTGTCGGAGAAGTATTCCCTCCACTCATGCCAAAGGGAATGCAGATTGATTGTCAAAGTCTGCATCCGAAGGTTCCTGAGTAATTGTCTCCAAAATGATTGAGTATTCGCATTGAAGAAGATGATGATTAATTGATTCTTCTTGTTCTCCACGGAGAGCGCAGGTGCTATTGACCATAACTCTCCATTTTCTCAAATTATCAGCAGTTGGCATCTTATTGTAGTAGCTTAACCAGTTAAAAATTTTGATCTTCTTTGGGATGAAAATTTTTCATAGAGAGATTCCGATGCTGGACTTGATACCTCCATTCACGAAGAAATAATAACAGGACTTAATTGAGAATTTTTGGCTATTGTGCCTCCATTTACAATTTTTATTATCACTCTGTTCAGTGAGTTGAATGCATTCTAGCATTGCAGTAAGATGGTAATATTCAATTGTTGCCTCATGGGTTAATGGCATTTTGAAATTTTGACTTGCATTATCGAGATTTATGAAATCTTTGACGCTGATAGTCTGATTTTTTGACAGCAAAAATAGATTGAAAAATCTTGCTCTGAGAGCTATACCTTGGAGCCACTCGTCTTTTCAAAAATCTGTGAGTTATCCATTGCCAATTTTCAATCTAGAGCAGTGAAAAAAACAAGTCAGCTAAATGCATGATGTTTCTACCGATCCGATATCAATCCGACCATAAATGGGTAGGTTTAAGTTTGGCCCCTGGATACAATAGATCACCTACAGTGATGCCGTTAAGAACCAGCCAACTCCCACACCTCACATAGTTGGTAGTCCCTAACTTTTTTCATTTAATTCGGTTCGCCTGGAAAACAAGCTATAGTGAGTGACGGACAGACTAGTCCATCAGATGCCAGGATATAAAGTTGCATTTTAGCTAGTTTTGACCTTAATTGATTCATGACTATTATATATCCTAAAATTCTAAATCTATCATGATTGATATATCCGAAGTTTAATTTAATTTTCTTGTTTGTGATATTTGAACCCCATATTTTGCTTTACTTTATAGTTATATATATTATTAATGGTGAAAATTTAAATGGATTGCTGAATAAGTATATGTTTATATAAAATAAATGAGTCGGGCATTAAGTTGAGGTTTTTTGTGATCCAAAACTACTACTTCAACCACACTAATCCACCCCACGGTCCATCGCCACGCTTTCTGCTTTTTGCTAATAGGGTTAAAGCAACATTATTTTTTTCTATTACAATGCAAACTTGTCTCATCAACTACACATGCTAAATTCTACTATGTCTACCTCTGATGATTAAAATTAACTATATTAAAGACATCTTCAACTAAGCATATTCCTATAACTTAATATTTATAAAAAATAGGAAAAACCTTGTTCCTTGGGTAGGTAAGTTTTGTAAGCTTTTTCTTCCTATTATCAAATTTATTTTGAAACTGGCATAAACAAAGTAAGCAAATAATGCACTTCCATGTTACCATTTCTTCCAACAGAATTTTCAGCCCAATTATATAAAACTATCCAAACACGATGTGGAGCACACCATTTAACTATATTAGAGCACATAGCTATCGCTTTCCAATGTGCATTTAATTTCTACAGTTCTATTTTTTCATTTAAAATTTTAAATAACAAAAATATCTCTTTTTTTTAAAAAAATTATGACATCTAGTGGCTATATTATGACATCCTAAGGCCAAATTATGACTTACTGCATGCAGAAAGTAATAATTTTTTCTAAAAGATATAAAAAAAGAGGAACATTTTCGTCATTGAAAATTTATAAATTTTTAAATGATGAAAATATCATTCCTTCTTTATGACATCGTGTAGTCAAATTATGAATACGAAGTCATAATTTGACTGCAGAATATTATAACATGGTCACAGGATGTCATAATTTTCTCTGAAGAGAAGAGATATTTTCATCATTCAAAATTTCAAACGAAAAAGCAGAACTACAAGCATTAAATGCATATTGAAAAATAATGACTACGTGGCCCAATTAGACAGAGCAATATATTTTTTGTACACCATATGCGGTGTACAAAAAATTACTCTCATATATCTCTATCGTTTTGAGTCTTTTGTCTAAACCAACTCCGTGTCCAAATTTAGAGCCAATACTAATCGATCCAATCACTACACTTTTTTTCTTGACCTATTAGTTCTGATTTAATATTTGGACCTGGTGGGCCGCACCCAGATGCACCTTCAATTTAACGGGTCTATCCGATTGGAGAAAATCTTTGTTCACTATATGCGGTGCAGCAAAAATACACCACCCCAATCACGCAGCCACCACTTTCTAACACATATTTAATATCTGCAGTTTCACTTTTTTGTTTAAAATTTTAATTAACAAAAATATTTTTCTCTTTTAAAAAGAATTTATGACATCCTATAGCCATATTATGACATCTTACGATCAAATTATAACTTCTTGCACGACAGTAAGTTATAATTTGGCCACACGATGTCATAAGAAAGAGAGGGGCACTTTCATATTTAAAAATTTCATAAATTTTCAATGATGAAAATATCCTTCTCTCTTTATGACTTTTGAAAAAAAAATTATGACTTTCTAATAAGGATGCAAATAAGTCGGGTCAGGTCGGATCATGAATGATCCCAATCCTATCTAGTTCCTTGATTGGTTTGAACATTGGATCCAAACTCAGCCTAATAGAAGATCGGATCGAGTCGGATCTATGATCAAATTTCTTAATCCAACGGTCATTCGGGTTGGATCAGATCTATATATAATCCAAGCCCCAATCCATTAAATATGGGTCCAATTCAGTCTGGATTCGAGTGGGTTTGGATCTAGGTTATAAATAACAAGCTCAATAAGTACCAAATAAGGATTGTCATGGCATTATTTTATGTAGCAACACCACTTGAGGACTTGCTTTTCTTTAGTATGTGCTCTTTATTATTAGTTTATGCACCAATTTTCAGACTATCATTTAAATGCTGAATCTATTACTTATTTTTAACCTATATCTAGTTCTACTTATGTTCTTATTCTTGTTGATGTTTCTGATGTAGCCTATGAAGCTAAAATAAGCATCAAGGCCTAATTAAAGAGCATATAAAAATAAATACCAAGATGTTTGTATAATTTGAAAAGCTAGTGATGATAGCCAATAACTTTAATTAATAGAATCTTGGTTCTTTTCCAATCTGTATGGAAAGTCTAGGCAAATGAAGATAGAAGAAAGTCAGGGAGTTCTATTTTATCTATTTTTAAATTAGTATATTTCTATCACTTTTAAATGTTAGACGAATAAATATCTAATTCTACTTTCATCATATTTTTTTTTGATATATATTTAAAACCTTGAATGGGGTTGATGGTGTAGTAGAAATATAAGTTTAAAAAGACCATTTTCTAAAGAGCGGAGAATTGTAATTATGAAAACAAACAGAGAAATAAAAAAAATAAAAAGGAGTAGATATTTGAAATTTAATAAAAAAAAAAGAGAGCTAAACCAAAGTAAGTAATCATGGCAAGGTCTTGTATTGGGTTCAGGTCGGGTCTGGCTGGGTCAGTTATTTCAAGATCCAAATCAATTCAAAGTCTTTACGGGTTGGGTCAGGTCAAAATTCAGTAAATCCAGATTCGACTCAAAAATTGAACAATCTATTTTAGAACCCCATCCGGATCTACTAGTCTTTTAAAATAGTTCAGATCAAACCTATGTGGAGCGGATCAAATCGGATCATGGGTCAACCTGATTTATTTGCATTTTTACTTTCTGTTGTGTAGGAAGTCATAATTTGATCATAAGATGTCCTAATATGATCACAGAATGTCATAATTTTTTTAAAAAAAAGAGAATATTTTTATTATTTAAAATTTTAAATAAAAAATAAAATTATAGATATTAAATATATATTAAAAAATAATAGTTATATAGTCTGATAAGATAGAATGATATATTTTTGCTATATCACATGTGACATACAAAGAATTACTCTTCTGGTTGACTTAGTCGGACAGCATCGGGCCCACCTTTGGGTTCAATCTCGGGTCCTCTGGACCGCTACGCCATCAAAACGATTCGAGACCAGCGTGCGAAGTTGCCACGTCATCGTTTCCGCCGCTGTCGCGCGGCCATATTATAACCCCGTCTAAAAAATTATAAAAATAAACCCTAAACCTAGCCCTTTCGGTAACCGGACCAAGAACGAAGGCGGTTTCAAGAATCTCTCATCCACTCTTCCGTCGTTCTCCCGATCGCTCTCTCTCGCTCCAAGCCGGCCGTAAATTTGCTTGAGGTATCCCTCATTCCTTACTTTGCACTTTAATCTGCCTTATTTCTGGTGTTTTTCTTCGAATTCTCTTTATCATTCTTCCAATTGGATCTTGACACCGGTGGGAGAATTTTTTTTCATGCATTATTTTTTAATTTGTTCTCTTCTTTTTATATTTCTGGTGGTACCATGGATTTTGTAATAGAGCTTTTATATCTGAAATTATTTATGCACATCGTTCTTCACGGGACCCTCAATATCGCTGTATTGACAAGATTGGGTTCCCCCTCTTTTGCCTATCCTTTTGTAGTTTTTTAGATTGTGCTGCTTGTTATGAGATAATCCGCATCAAGATTCTGGAGATCGAGCGAGGAGAGGAAAAAGGAAAAAAAAAAAAAAGGAGAGAGAAAAAGCTTTTTGTGAAATATGTTAATGCATTTTATTGAAGAATTACTTAGGCCTTAAGGAATAAACTATTTCTTAGCTAAGACCCGGAAAGATTGAACGTCTGGTTTATGTTACATAGCGTCCAATTAACCCTTCCCATTATGCCCTGATTTGATAGGATCAACAATTGAAGTTCGATTCTGATGGGAGCTTATATGAGAATTTAAGCGAGGGCTTGGCTGATGTTCATGCACTAAACATAAAAGGATAAATATTTTATATTGGTGAAATTTCATCAAACTTTTGCCGTTCCCGTCATTGTTCAAATGTCATCTTCCTTGCAAGTGTACGCGTCTTAATCATAGCTTCTGCATACATATATGAAAGCTGATTTCTATACTAACCTATTAATATATGCATTTTTTGTATAATCTTGATATAATCGTATATCTGTTAATTGGCACACAAGTCTCTCCAGGTAAATAGAAGAGAGGTTGGGAGTTAGAGGATGAGAAAAAGGAAACGAGATTTGCTTGGGAAATGGACCATAGTGAATAGAGGGAGCTGTGATATATAAGAAAGATAAGTTCAAATGATCTGGCAGACTATTTTTACGGACTTGGCCTAGAGTAGTTTTGAGTGTTTATAAATAAAATTTGAAGAGTCTATATAGTTAGTATTGACATATTTTACTATGTTGGCAACTAGAAAGGTCAATTGTGGATTGAGGTCCAATTTTACTCAGAAAGGGTGCCAGGTGTTTAGGTCTAAGAATGAGAATAATCCAACATAGGAATCTTTTAAAATCGGACATGGGGACATGTCTATGTCTTATACATATGTATCTCTAAATATATATTGCTGTAACATATGATTAATAGTGAGCTAGACCTATGTTTGTTAGGTTCATAAAATTTGATAAAACAATTAGTAATTGTTACATTAGAATTGATACCTCTCTAAAGTGGATATGTAGTGATGATAACATAATGATTTGATGGTAGGAAGTGTTAGAGAGTGTGATGACAAGGTTCGCTATGCCAAAAGCAGACCCCATGCTGGTTGGCCGGTAGTGCAGTTTGGTATATCCCTATATTGGGCCCGAACCGACATGGTAAAGTAAGCGGGAGAGGGGAAGAACCAAAGAGAGATAGAGAGAAAGGAGGGAGAGAGATGAATGGAGGGAGGGGGCCTCCACGGCCCTCCAACGATGGTGCCGACTTCACTAAGGATCATAAAAAAATAAAAAATCATGATCGAGATGGGGGTGGTCGCCCCTATTTCGACCTGATGGAGGTCGGAGAGGAGGATCCTGACCTCTAACGGCCTCTGCGGTCCTCCGACAGCCACCATCAGCATCTCCGACAACCCCCTCCCTCTGTTCCTCTCTCTCTCTCCCTCTCTCTCTATCTCTCTCCATTTCCTCTCCATTTCCTCTCCACAGAGGAGGGTGGAGCTCCGAAGGCCTCGGCAGGCCTCCAACGGCCTCCGGTGGCCTATCCGACACTTCCTCTCCTTCTCTCCCCGCTCTCTCTTTTTCTTTTCTTCTCCCTCCTCATCGATGTACCATTTTTTACATTGGAATTGTGCTGGCCGGCTGCCAGTACAGTTCAGCATGCCCCAAACCAATCGATTCAGGATAGTTCAGCGGTCCCAAGTGTCCAGCACATCAAAGAACCTAAAATTTGAAGTGTCCGGATAACACAGCTGAAGTCTGAGTTTAAGCAGCTAGCTTTCCTATTGAATGCTTCTGAATGTAAAAAGACAATTTGTGAATGTCTCTTGGGAGTATAACAGCAGGTGTGCTTTTGTGCTCGAAGTTTTTACGATGTTTTGAAGGGCCAATTCTTAGAATTTTTTGATACTTTTGATCTGTTGTTCTCATACTTATTTGTGTGCTCATAGCATGATTTAAGTAAGAATAGGCATGGAACTTCTTGATGAGTTCATTCTTGAAAATGTTATGCAAAGAGGTGAGGTATATCTTATAAGCATTGTTGTAATGGTCTGATGGTGGAAAAAGCAATTCATTTTTAGCAGCAATGATAAGAAAATTTTTGTTCCAATAATGTATGGACTCGTCAGTTTGTCTGCATGTCATTTCCAGAAGTTATCCTTGGCACAAACCAAAGGTGAGAAGGAGCATACATACAGGTAAAGAACGAAGTTGTTCAGTTAGAGGTGGCCAAGTCACTCTGTATCCTGAAAAAATAGGGAGGTCAGATCCTTTTAAACGGCAGTTCTTGGGCATCCCTGCATTCCTGGGAATTTTTGTTGTTGATCTCCCTAATAGCACCACTCTTTTCTATCCCTGCCTTTTCATCCCTCAACCTTTTTCAAAAACTACTACAAATGATCTTTTCTGTTCTGAGATAACGGCATGATACACAACATAATTGACAGATATTAATTATAATTGTGATTCTATTTTATCCAATTTACCTGTCTTAATTACACAATAGATGAGTCCTACAAATCCTTATTGTCATTAATGTATGCACATACTGAGAAACATTAGTGACAATCAATTTTGTGAAGTAATTTGTCATATGACAGATTGCAAATGAGCAATATTGCCATTGACCTTTTATGTTTTAGATGATTATGATATGATCTTCTTTTATAATGTTCTATTTTCTTTGCTCTTTTGTGATGAAAAGCCAGTTTTATGTATTATCTAGTAAGCTTTTTGAGATATCTGTGGAGGAAAGCCCATGCATAGAAGCATTAATATCAGTTTGTTTTTGCTGAATAATTACAGTTTCATTGTTTGCAGCAGAGGCATGATGGCTTCTGCCTCCAGTCAGCCCCAGTTCCGCAACACGCAACCACCATCTAAAGTAATTCATCTGAGAAACCTACCATGGGAGTGTACTGAGGAAGAACTAATTGAATTAGGAAAGCCATTTGGTAAGATTGTAAATACAAAGTGCAATGTTGGAGCTAACCGGAATCAGGCATTTATTGAATTTGTGAGTGTTGTGCAGTTATCACCATTCTGCGATCTTCTTGTTTGGTCAGTTTGTGAATTTTTCTGCTGTGCTCATATTTTCTTCTTGCAGGCAGATTTAAATCAAGCGATCGCAATGATTTCATATTATGCTTCATCAGCAGAACCGGCACAGCTACGTGGAAAAACCGTCTACCTTCAATACTCCAACAGGCAAGAAATCGTCAATAACAAAACTACAGGGGATGTTCCAAGCAATGTATTGCTAGTTACAATTGAGGGTGTTGAAGCGGGTGATGTCAGCATTGATGTTCTACATGTGGTAAGAAAATCATGACCTTTCTTGTTACGAGGGGCAAAGGGCTTAATTGTTTATAAAAGCTCATTTTCATTCACAGGATGATAATGATTATGATAGAGTTCTCTATGAGTAGCTTATGATTGTTCTTTGACACCAATCTAAATGGATCAGCAGGCCTATGTCAGGGAATCATCTTCGATGACAGCCTACTGCATTGGGAGAAAGCGCATGTGTGTTTGTCTCCTCTCCCTTGCTTACCACTGCCCCTTCACCCTTCTCCTCTTCCTTCCCTTCTGTAGTTTTAGGCTGTTTGCTTTCTTCTCTCCTCCCTATCCCTCATCCTTCTCCAGACCCTTTTTTAGACATCCCTGTTTTTAGCAACATTAAACTTTTTTTTTTTTTTCCATTGACAATGATTTCCTCTGTTTTACATGCTATATATACAACTTTGATTCTTCTTAGTAGAATTGGTGCAATTAAGTAATCTTATTCTCATGCCTCTAACAATAAGCTTTTTGTTTCTTCCTTAGGAAAAACATATGTGCTAATAATTTTTTGTTGTTTTCTAACCTTTTGGTCTAATGTAGCATATATTAACTGTGAATACTCATTTTATCATTCAAGCAGTTAAATTGTATATTCACATTAGCATTAGGCAACAGTTGTAAAAGTAGATGATGCACATGTATTTTTAGCCTTTTTAGATTTGCTGTAGACAATGGCCAACTAAACTAATTTGTCTATATGAATTTATAATGCAGATATGGACCTTCACAATGTTTGTTCCAATATAAACAACTCCAAATTTCAATTGACTATAATGTGTTTTATAGTTAATTTTGATTTTGAAACTCATAAAAACTAAATCAAATTTGAATCACCAAGGATATAAAGAAAGTGTTGAGAGCCCTTTTTGTTCCTTATTAGCAGGTGTCTATGTGTGAGGTCTATCAATCGCATGAGATAATGTAACAAAATATCAAATCGTGAAATGTTTTGTAGTTGGTGATGCGAGAGTGGGAAGGCAAGAAAATCAGAAGATGAGTTGGCTTCAAGACACATGGTCAGTTGAGTGTGGACATGGAAAAATGCCAACCCTATGGCCTGAAATGTTGTGTATGTATGCATAATGCCCCCCATGGCACAACTGATGTGAGGTTAGTGGTTGAATGCAAAATTTTAGTTGTGCTGACTATTGTTGGAGATATGTTGGTTGTATCTGGATACTTCTATTGAGTTAAGCTGGCACCAACAAAGAACTGGATGGAGAACAAAGAGTTGTAAAACTGGTCAGCAGATGTGTTGGAAACCATGACCAAATAACACAAAGATGGACATTGATATAACAAGAGTATCTTCCCCCAAAAGCAAAATCGAAAAGCAACAATGTACTTTGTGTTGAAACCTAAGCTATATATTAAGGGCATTGAAAGATCTGTCTTTAAGATTTGACTCTCAATGAAATAGAAACCTCATGCCCTGACAAAGCTTGATATAGGTGGGTTGTTGAAGTTCCTACAACCCTTAGTTATAAGTTGTTTGCATTGCCTTTCAATCTCAAAGAGTTTCTTACATCTCCTGTCGCATAAACACTATTTTGGTAAATTTATCTTGTACATTTTCTCGGCTTCTTAGAAGAAGTTGGCTAGTGCTCATTTGATAATTATATGCGGCTTGTTGCTGTCATGCCCTTGAAAATCAAAAAGATCTATGATATCAGGAACAAATAAGAAGAGCAAATATGATTATAGTTGCAAGGAAATATGAGTCTCGAACCACAAGTTATGAAGATGTATGCTAGATCAATATTTTTTTTTTAAGTATCAGCTTGTGAGGGAAATCTTTCTTTTTGTGTGTGTACCATACTCATCACTCTTATAAGGCATCCATGTACTTATTTTTTATTTCATTTCTCCCATTGATGTGCTGCTTTGGCTGAATCTTACATCACTGCTGCCTGCACTTCCATACTAATGTCTATGTACACATTAAGTTTTGTACAGCCCATTTTTTCTGTAAATATGTGCTGACCCTTTTTGTGAAGTTAGGGAAAGAAACTTCTTTTTTAACCTTTTACAAAGTCATCTACTGAGTCCTTTTGATATGATTTAAAAAATGTTGCATTGTAGGTTTTCTCGGCTTTTGGATTTGTTAATAAGATTGCTACCTTTGAAAAAACAGCAGGTTTCCAGGTACTGTTTCCGGCATATCCTATCCATGACTATATTAGAATGTGCTTTTCTTTTTTATGTTATAATGGATGTATTCTCTTGCATACAGGCGCTAGTTCAATTTTCTGATTCTGAAACTGCATCTACAGCAAAAAATGCCCTGGATGGAAGGAGTATTCCTAGGTGGCGTAGGCAATATTATATTTAGAAATGCTTTCCTTGGGAAAAACAAAAAAAAGGTTTTAAATTTTTTTTTTCATGCTTTACATGCAGATACTTGCTTCAAGAGCATGTTGGGCCTTGCACCCTGAGGATAACTTTTTCTGCACATACAGATTTGAATGTGAAGTTTCAGAGTCACAGGAGCAGGTAACTGAAATTAACACCTTGTTGATTCTTTGAGAGAACATTTAGGAAAATTTTGCACAAATTTCTTCAAGCAAGGCCTTTCCATTTGAAGTGCCTTTACGAACCAGATGAGCTAGATTTAATGTTGAAATTTTGATTTTGAAGCATGCAATTCTTTAAAACATATCAAGTTCTTTTTTGTCCTGGTGGGCTAATGCTGAGATCATCAACTTAATTTCATGCCTTTGGGTATATGAAATATCGTATCTCATTTTGTTGGAATGCAAAGTCTGTGTTTGGTAATGACCCCAAAAAAGCTCTCCCTCAGCCCCCCCACCCCCCCCCCCCCCAAAATTAAAAAAAGGAAAAGAAAAAAAAAAAAGGACCAACCCCTTATCTTCTCATTTAGTATTTGCCAACTGGACAGATTCGAGGTTCAGTTTTATATTGGCAACATGAGCCATTTTGTGTTGATATCGAGACATCAGTCTTCATCAGAATAGTGATATTTTGGACTTCTACTGCTGATCATACAACATTCATTTTTTTTCCTTATTTTGTTCGTTTCTAAATTGGCATATAACCATGCATTCTGTGCACCTGTAACTGCCATTCCTACATTTAACTAATCAGATAGATTTGTAAAGTCTTTTTACTTGCATGAGTAAAAACTTTGATTCTGTAAACAAGTGCATCAAAAATTCCATTAGATGTTGTATTTTTGAGAAATTTGGTGAAATGAATGATATGTCAAGTGATATATTCCTTATTGAACATTTATTTAGCTGACTGCATATGGGAAAAGTGAAACTTTTCAATCAAAGGCCTAGAACTTGATTCATTAGAAGGCCTTGGAGATAGGTGTGCTTCATATTAGTGCTATATGAGGTTATTTGGCACATATTTCAAATGTGGTAGTTTCCTATATTTTCACAATTAAAACGCTAGTCCAGACTTGTTATGCAAAAAGTATCTCTATTTCTGATACAATAAATATGGTTATCCAAGCCCTTTAAGCATTGCAATTTTTTCTTCTTTGGCAAGTCAAGGTCTAGCTTCCATGCACAATTATTCTATCAACATTTAACACCATAAATTCTGCATGCTAGTTGTAGATATTAGGTTTTTTTTTTTTTTTTTCCAATCTAATGCCACACAAAGGGCTTATTTCAGAAAAGAATTTTTTTTTTATGTTTCTCCTTTGGTTCTAGGAATCGACATATAAATGTAGATGCGGTCACATACCAATAGCTCTCTCCCTCCTTTAAGCTTTGTACCATATGAATTTTAGTATGTTGCCCTTTTTACTTGTGGTTGCTGATGTCATTTTCATCAGGGACTACACAAATCCTTTCCTTCCCGTTGCTCCATCAGCTATGGATGTTAGTGGACAGGCAAGTCAACTGGCAGTAGGTGATCTATTTTTCATTTAAGTAACACCATGATTGATGCCAAACATTGTACTCTTATATTTCTCTATCATCAATGCAGCTTGGTTTTGGTCAGGATGGTATGAAGCAAGAACCAGAGAGCAATGTTATTCTTGCAACAGTTGAAAATATGCAGTATGCTATTACTATTGATGTTCTTTACATGGTAACTCATTCACTTCCATCTGCTAATCAAATTAAGAATGCTGAAATGCAACTCCCACTAATTTCTGTTTTTTTTTTTTTTTTGAAAAAAAATTGACAGGTCTTTTCTGCATTTGGCACTGTTCAGAAGATTGCTATTTTTGAGAAGAATGCTGGATTTCAGGCCCTAATTCAGTACCCTGGTAAGTATCAAGAAGCAACTCCGACAATGGGCTCTTATGCTTTGTATCTCTGTAGGATTTCTTTGACTGGTAAATTGTAGCATTTGTTTCATTGGGAATGTATCTTAGAGTTACACTACATGACCGATGTTCTTTGTTGTGTGTGTAGTCTGTTAAAACATGACCTCCAGTGATATAATGTTCTATGTGGGCCTTCTTTCTGTTTTCTTGTAAGCATGCATGGAAAGTATTGCATTTCAATAATTATATTCTGTTTGCTTTTGATTGATGAACAACATGCTATTTCTTAATTGTATGCCATGTGATGTTATGTAAATAATCTTCCTGAACAATCCATCTGTAATATAATCATCATTAATCATGCCATCTACTTTGCAATAATAAGAAATCTTTGTGCAGCTAAAGTAAAATGCTATCTCCCTCATTTTGGAATCCTCAGGAGGTGAAAATAATGTATGCTTCATCGATCGCATGTGAAGTGACCTGCTTGTCTACATTGAATAACATCCCAATATTTGGTGACTAGATTTATTGGCCAAAATGTTTTGATATCAATTATTGGCGTGACTCATATTTAATTTGCCGGCTGAGACCTCAAATTGATGCACAAGCATGAAAGGTTCTAATTATTCTTAAGTGGCCTTTGTAAAGTCATGTTAAATTCTCCTAATCTATCAAATGTGGCAAAGTTCATTGGGCATAAAGAACTGTATGATTATAGGTCAGACTTTTCCTCCTTTCATTATGTTTCGCAACAAATGAATATAATTGTTTAAAAATTTATGCATGCTTCTTGAGAGGTTGTTCATCTATTGGTACAACATCTAGGCTTTGCAAGAGGTCCCAGAACTTGATCTTATCCAGAAGCTGAAAACCCTGCAGTCTTTGACTGGAACAAATGTTGTTACTAATGCTTATGCTGTTTTTTGGTCCCATCTGTTTTTGGATTTTATCTTATAAATTGAGGTGAAGCCTAGATAACTAGATGCTTTGCTTCTTAACATGTTACGTGTTTCTGTTAATCTTGCTTCTTAGCTGTTTGCAATCATTAAATGTGTTTCATGTATATAATAATTTCTTATCTTCAAATACTGGCTACATTACTGTTTCTTGTTTTGCCAAACTCTAACGTATTTTGTGATTAGAAATATTGCCTTTATAAATTGTTCAGCTACTGAACACCATTTGTCCTTTCCCTGTTTTTATTCATACATGGAACTAAAACGTTATTTGAAAATATTTTGTTAATGTGTGCATGTTAATGGATGTGAGTGATTCTTTCTCTGTCATTTATTAGTCATATGCTTTCATCGCAGACATTCGGACTGCTCGAACCGCCAAGGAATCCCTAGAAGGACACTGTATCTATGGGGGTGGGTTTTGCAAGCTTCATCTGACATATTCACATCATACCAATCTGAATGTAAAGGTAAAATATGCAATTGCAGCCCTAACGTTGTTGAACGGTCTCTATAACTTGTAAAGTATATGGTTGAGCACAGCTGTTAATTACAACCTTAATCCCATTAGCTGAGAAACCATCACAATATTCTTTCCACTGTATAACATTTACCAGTGTTACTTGGTCATAAGTTGAAATTATAGGAGCAATAGTTTTTTGTTCATTGTTTATGAAGATATTAGGGAAGTTGCTGCATCTCTAGCTGGTATGTGGGTTAGCGAAGTGCTGCACATTCTTCAGTATTATTTATAGGATATATAAAAGGAGTTTGGTTGCTTTGGTTCATATTATTTTGAGGAATATCTGGTTATTTGCCATGTTTACGTACATGTTTGTGCGTGCATGCATTACATGTGGGGCATGTCTGCATGCATGAGCAAGACTATGCACTTAGTCATGTCAGTGGAATCCAGAAGCAGATGCATGCATGTTGAGACTGTTACACAGCTCTTATTTTGCCCTTGGTTTATGTTTTTGGCTATTGTGCCAAAGGTAGTCCTAGCATCCTGCCTGCAAGATTTGGTACCAGCTGACATTCATTTCCCTTCAGATTACTTTGAGTTGTTTCTAAAATTTAAGAGCATATCTGGGTAATTTTGCACAACTAGACAATTAATTACTGGTGGGCCAGCTTAGGTTGTGGTTGCCAGGTATATTGATTATGTTCATCAATATCTTTCCCTCTTAGTACATCAATATCTATACCTATGTCTCCTATGTTGCATAGTAGTTTTTATGTTAAGATGAATGTGCAGTACACCTGTGAAACACATGGCTAGAATTTAATTCGTATATGGCATTTTTTTCATGAAACTCATGATTTAATTGTTTTTGCACGTGCACTAAGTAGATATCCTTTGTAGATTACGGTTTTATGCTTTTTACTTGAGTTGATTTAAATATCAAGCTCGTAAAGTGTCTCTTGCGGAAAGGAAAACATTAACATATATGATGGACATGGCTTGATTCAGATTAACAATGATCGAGGCAGAGACTATACTGGAGGAAACACTGCCACGATGAGCAACCAGCCATCAATTCTTGGTCCTCAGCCGATCCCAGGGCTTGGTGGGACGGCTCCATACAACAGTGTTCCATATCCACCCCCTAATGCAATGATAGAGCCTCAGCCTGGAGCAAGCTGGGATACAGGAGCTGGCACAGTATCTCCTTTACCTGCCCAACTACAGAATCAAATGTACATGCATCAAGGGGCTATGCCTCCTGGTGTTGGTCCTCAGATGATGCCCTTGCCTGGTCAAGGAAGCCAATTGGGGCCGCCACCGCCTGGTATGAGTCCTCAGGTGGTGCCATTGCCTGGTCAAGGAAGCCAACAAGGGACCATGCCAGGTATGGGTCCTCAGACTCGGATGATGCAGTTGCCTGGTCAAGGGAGTCAACAGAGGGCCATGCCTCCAGGTATGAGTACACAGATGATGCAGTTTCCTGATCAAGGAGGCCAACAGTTCCCTATGCCATTCTCACTGCCTTACGGTCGTTAGGCAACCTTTGCAGTGTTCCGTACTCAACCATTGCCCGTTCTTTCCATCTCAGCTGTTACGCACCAGACATCTTTTTATTGTCCTGTAATTTTTCGTTTTTAATGTCGTGCATTCCTTCTCAGCCCGCTGAATATGAATGTGTCCCATGTGGCTCGAGATGGATACATTGAACTGTAATACAAGGGCGTGCTCAAAACTTATGATGTAATTATGAGAAGCTTAAATTGTGAAAGTCTAAAACTGATCTTTTATCAGGTTATAGATCACTTGCTATTATATTTTTCAAGTCACTGTGTTGCTTGCTCATATTTCATCAAACTTTGTAAACTTTTGTGAAGAGGAGTATGGAATGTGACAACTTTGAGCAGATAGAAAACAGGACAGGTTGCTTGGCAAAAGTGCGGGTTGTGTTATGCTTTGCCTGTGGATTAGTTTGGGAAACATTGCTTCAGGTAATCATTTGATCTCTTCTGTTTCGCTTTGTAGAAAAATTAGTGAATTAAGTCCCTGTTGCCAGGTTGTGGTTGTTCTAGGTTTAACTTTCCTATGATATCTCATACAATGGAACATGGGGAAGCAGTGGGTAAAAATACGTTTTAGTGAAGTTTCTGCCACCCCTGTTGCCTCGCAGATGCCTTTCTGCAGTTTGCCTTCATGTTAGGTGTTCTTGGATGAGTTTAGAAAGCAGTGGAAGTGGCTCATAGGGTGGTCGCATATAGATTTCCCTGCAAGGGCCTGAAAGTGGCTTCAAAAAACGCATTGACACATAAAAAAACACTAAATGCTAAAATTTAGAGGAAGGTGAGGCTTAAACTGAATCTTTGTATGCCTTGACTCGTTTGGAAATGGGCTCGGAAAATAAAAACGTAAAAAGAGGAAAGCAACGTATAGGGAGGAGCTAAAATAATAAATAAAAGAAGCTAAAGAAAATGTATGAAATTTTTAAAGACTGCTGAGCCTTCCTGGCTGCTTTACAGCCCTCGTGCCATGCGACGGTTCCTAAATTGCTTCGTTACGTATCGCCTCGTGCTCTACGCACATCTCACCATCCCGATTTCCGTGGTACATCAACTGAAAGCTATGCCGCACGCCAGTCCAGTTTGATAGCTCGAAACTGGGTCAAGTTAAACTTCAAAATAATTGAATTCTTGATAAAAAAAAACAGGGTTGTTTCACACGGTGAACCTACGAATTTTGTTTTGTTTTTTTTTTTTTAACTATTTTGTTATGAGTTGTCAGAAAAAATTATATATATATATATATATATATATATATATATATATATATAGTCATATTAGAGTTAGATCGATCAGATTTGGACTTAGATCCGATCAGATCAAAACTTCATAATAGGGTCTTACATCAATGATTTAAGTCATTGAATGTAATCTACTATCTCAAAGCTGTTTGAAAATAAAAAATCATATGATTTGAAAATCTCTAGTCTATGCATTAAGTAGTCAAAAATTGGACAGTCTAAATAAAATTGAATTATATATATTTTTTGATCACTTGATGCACAGACTAAGAATTTTTAAATTATATAATTTTTGATGTGCAAGCAGTTTTGAGATAGTAGATCATATCCAACGGCTTGAATCATCGATGTAATGATAGATCAAAATTAAAATAATCTTTACATCAAATGATAGATCAAAATTATTTTATTTAGAAAATAAATAGATCATAGTCATCTATGTTTCTTCTAATATATAATAATATATTTCTAAGAAAAGTATCTAAAACTAATATTAGATGAATAGTTTGTACATGTGCATAGAGTGGACATAGTTGTGGATTTAGCATTATGTAACAATAAAAATTTATAATTTTATTCTATTTTATTTTAAAAATTTTTATCAAAAAAATCTTTGTGAAATATATAAAGTATATCATGTTGTTACAGGATGGACATAATCGTTCCATCTTACATAAAAATAAAATATAATATAGTATTATAATATATAAAATATTATATAATATCGTCATCATGTTGTTATATTATGTAATATGTTACTACATTATAGAGTATGAGAATCTGAATCCATCTAGATGAAATAGATAAAAATTAAATTAAAATTTTTTACGTGTATATCCTTCTAAATATTCAAATTTACATGAATATCCTCATAAAATTGCTATTTGTGTATATACCCTTATAAATTTTCTTTTTGCACATCTATCCATAAAGATATTTTAGTCATTTAAATTTTAAACCATTAATTTTTTTTAACGACGTTAAATGATATGGGTACATATACAAAAAAATAAGAAAAAAAAGATATATATACAAAATAAGTATTTTATGAGGATATACATATAAATATCAATTTTGAAAAAATATACATGCAAATTTAAATGTTTAAGAGGATATACAAGTAAATATATATATATATATATATATATATATATATATATATATATATGTATATATATATATATATATGTATATATATATATATATATGATGCAAACTAATATCTAAGGTGTTGGGTGGATGTCTGGCCAGGACACCACCTCCCAAGATCCTTTCAGTACCACGCGATGCAGCAGGAAGAAAGAAGAACCAAAACAAAAGGAAAAAAACAATCAAAATACGTGGATCAGCCACAAAAAGGCTCGCCTCCACGGGGCATGCAAACTTCACTATGAAAAGAAAATTTTACAAGAGGAGACCTCACCCTCAACCCTTGTACACTCAATTCTCTCTCACTTGAAGTTCCCCTCACAAAAGCTCTCTCTCTCTTGGAGACCCCCTGAACCCCTGAAGAGCCTGGCGACCGCTGTCCAGGAGCCTCCTGCTCCTTCTCTCACAGAGCCTCACGCCTCTCTCTCTCCTCTCAGTTCGTACGGCGGCGAGAAACCGAACCCCTACTCTCTTCTGTTCGTTCTCAGGCCTTTTTAAGGCTTAAACATAGGTTAAAACTTGATTAGAGAGTGATTAGGAGTCCTAAACAAAGCTGAAAATCCCTCCGGACCGTTGGATCAAGACCGGGAGTCCTCTGGGCCGTTGGATCGCGCTCCGGTCCACAGAATAGTGCCGTGGACCGCGAGAATCGCGTGGGAAACGCCCATGCGGTCCACAGACCGCACCGTGGACCACCCGGTCCACGGTGGACCGGGCCAATGGGCCAGCAGGCCGCTGGGTCGCGCGTCCCGCGCGGGCCTGGGCCTGGGTCGCGCGTCCCGCGCGCCGCCGCTGCCCGCTGCCGGTCGCCGGCGGTCCTCCGCCGCCGCGATTCTCGTGCCAACTTCAAAAGCTCGTATCTCCTCCATCCGAGCTCCGTTTCTGATGATCTTGGTCTCGTTGGACTCCGTTTTTCGCCGCGAACCTCGCTGTGGGCTCAATGTGGACTGAATCTCGAGGCGTCAAATCCTAACAATCTCCACCTCGACTCGATATTCGGCCTCCTCCAAACTCTGAGAGCTTCTGGATCTCCTCGCCCCCATGCCCTGGGGCAATCGCCTGCTGATCATGGATGGGCAAACATGGGAGTCGAGCCAGGCTGCTCGATCCCATCTCCGTCGTATGCTGTGCTCCTCCTGACCTGAGACCTGCTCAGGGCATCATCCTGCGGCAATAGGAATCTTACCTTGCGACGTCGCCTTTCGTCCTCCCGAGTCTCCTGTCTCGTGCCCGATCCGCCTCCTGGAGCTCCACCTCGCTCTGGGCTCCATCTGGCTCCCGATGCTCCACCTCGCACTGGGCTCCCTGCCAGGTAATAATGTCCTCTGCTTCCCTTCTTCCCCTCCAGCACAATCCTATCGCCGCGTAGCACCCTCAGGATTCCTCCACCAGCTACCGTCCTGTAGCCTCTCGAATCCAGTCTGCTAAGTGAGATAAGATTCCGCCTGAAATCGGGTATGTATCGGACCTCCCCCAATCTCCTCACTGCACCGTCATGTGTCCTCCAGCTGACCGTCCCAATGCCTCTGATTGCACAGCTCGATCCATTCGGCAGATATACAGTGCTCTCACTGTTCTCCAGGGAGTCAAACTGCTCCTCTCTGCAACACACATGATAGGGGCATGCAGAATCTAATATCCACTGCTGGGAAGAAGTAGATACCTCGTCAGATATCTCCAGGACATCTCCATCTGAATCACTGCCGGCCGTCGCTACAGCAGCCACCGTCCGATTTTTCAGTTGAGGGCAATCTCTGGCTAGATGCCCCAACTCTTCACACCGGTAACATCTGATTTTGCTCAAGTCCCTCCTGGACTTAGACCGCCCTCGATGCGATCTCCTGTCGCTCCGTCTACCGCCTCCTGCACCTCCAGAAGTCACCAAAGCTGAGCTATCGACACCTGAGCTCGAAGCTGGGTTCTCCCTCCTGAGAACCTCGTTCTGGAGTATCGCTGCGGTGACCTCGTCCATCTTGATAGTGCTCTTCCCCACTAGAAGAGCAGTCACCAAGGACTCATACGAAGAAGGAAGCGACGCCAGCAAAACCAGCGCCCTTGTCTTCTCCTCAACGTTCTCGCCAACGCTGAGAAGGTCGGTGAGGATCTTCTGGAAGTGGCTCAGATGCTCCTGCACGCTCTGTCCCTCAGTCATCCGCAGTTGGTAAAACTGCCTCCAGAGGAAAAGAGTGTTGGTGAGAGACTTCGCCATGTACAACTCCTCGAGCTTCGATCACAGCACCGTCGGGGAAGTCTCGCTCAGCACATGGATCACCACCTCATCCGTCAGGTACATACGGATGGTACTCACCGCCTGCATCTGTAGCCGTTTCCAATCCCGCACCTTCATGGTGGTCGGCTTCTCATCGCACAAGAGAGCATCGATCAACCCCTGTTGGATGAGCACGTCCTTCACCCTTGCCTGCCACAAGGAGAAATTGCTCTTACCATCAAACTTGTTGATCTCTATCTTGATTGTTCCTGTTTTCTCCATCTTCAGTCTTGCTCACCACCACTGCAATCTGCGTCCTTGTACCGCCTTGCTCTGATACCACTTGTTGGGTGGATGTCTGGCCAGGACACCACCTCCCAAGATCCTTTCAGTACCATGCGATGCAGCAGGAAGAAAGAAGAACCAAAACAAAAGGAAAAAAATAATCAAAATACGTGGATCAGCCACAAAAGGGCTCGCCTCCACGGGGCATGCAAACTTCACTATGAAAAGAAAATTTTACAAGAGGAGACCTCACCCTCAACCCTTGTACACCCAATTCTTTCTCACCTGAAGTTCCCCTCACAAAAGCTCTCTCTCTCTTGGAGACCCCCTGAACCCCTGAAGAGTCTGGCAACCGCTGTCCAGGAGCCTCCTGCTCCTTCTCTCACAGCGCCTCACGCCTCTCTCTCTCCTCTCGGTTCGTACGGCGGCGAGAAACCGAACCCCTACTGTTCGTTCTCAGGCCTTTTTAAGGCTTAAACATAGGTTAAAACTTGATTAGAGAGTGATTAGGAGTCCTAAACAAAGCCAAAAACCCCTCCGGACCGTTGGATCAAGACCCGGAGCCCTCTGGGCCGTTGGATCGCTCTTCGATCCACGAAATAGTATCGTGGACCGCGAGAAACGCGTGGGAAACGCCCACGCGGTCCACAGACCGCGCCGTGGACCACCCGATCCACGGTGGACCGGGGCAATGGGCCAGCAGGCCGCTGGGTCGCGCGTCCCGCGCGGGCCTGGGCCTGGGACGCGCGTCCCGCGCGGGCCTGGGCCTGGGTCGCGCGTCCCGCACGGACCTGGGTCCCGCGTCCCGCGCGCCGCCGCCTGCGGCCGCGTCGCCGCCGCCCGCTGCCGGTCGCCGGCGGTCCTCCACCGCCTCAATTCTCGTGCCAACTTCAAAAGCTCGTATCTCCTCCATCCGAGCTCCGTTTCAGGTGATCTTGGTCTCGTTGGACTCCGTTTTTCGCCGCGAACCTCGCTGTGGGCTTAATGTGGGCTGAATCTCGAGGCGTCAAATTCTAACATATGGTTTCCTAAAAGAATTTGCTTGCAAGTGCAGATAAGCACATTGGTCGTATCCTGATCCAACTTGACCTACATCCCTACTTAATATGATATATTAAAGATCTGATCCGGCTTGATGTGTGCAAATTGGACCAGCCAAATCCTGACCCGATTTTATCTAGGAACTCAGATCTGTCACTCTCCTCCACCTCCTCCCTTCTTCATCGCTGCCCTCGCACACTCCATTGCCGACCTTTGTCTTAATGATTTTTGCTGGTGGTGCTTTCAGAGAGTCAAGAATGTTGGGCCTTGCAAGGAGTGGATTCATTTCATCAAAAAAAAAAAGAGTGAATTTATACACTAAATGTATAATTATATGTTTATATATATAAATATGTATGTGTGTGTGTGTGTGTGTAAGTCTAAGTTTCTAGATTTCCGATATGGACCTGTTTATATGCAAATCCGATCACATAATAATTTAGATGTATTTTTGAAAATCAAGCCCAATCCAATAATTTATTGATTTTCTTTTTTTTAAATACCTGAATCTTACACGTTGGTCGGTTCTTTTGGATTGCATTTGCGGGTTATCAACCTGCATCAACAACTCTATGAGAAGGACTTTTCAAAAGAAGAAGAAGAAGAAGAAGAAGAAGAGAAATACCCATGTTCCCTCCCTGCACTGACTTGTCTTGGCATCCAGTGCTGTCTTATGTAGGGCTATCAAAATGGACTTGGCTCACAGGGCCGATCCGATCTAATCTTGTAAATGGGATAGACTGGGCTGCCATATGAATAGTCTAAATAATAATCAGATCTATTTGGCCCACCCCACATCAGACCAAGACTAATATGGGTTGGACCGGACTAGCTCAGTTGGACCATAAAAATTTAAAAAAAATTAAAAAAAAACTCTATTACTATTAGTATTAGATTTTATTCGAATTCAAATATCGTACAGCTTGAGAAAGAGACCAATGAAAATAGTGAAATATGATTTATTGTGGACATTAAATTTTAGTATTTTACATGATTTAGTGTGATAAATTATTGAATTGGTGATGTTACAAACTTTTAATTTCTACTTTATTAATATTTGGGTTGAATTTTTTAATTTTAAATGGTTGAATCGATGATGTTTCAACTTTCAATTGACGATATGTTGATTTTTTTATCAGATTATTAATTTTTTATCAGTCATTTGAGATTTAAGGCCTATGACTGGTCCGGCCCGACCTATTGCCTTTAAAGGCTCGGCTAGGCCAATAATATTATATCTTATTTTTTAGATGGGCCTAGCCCGGTCCGATCCGGCCCATCAAATTTTAGGTCCTTGTGGCCGGGCCGGGCCCCATTTTGACAGTACTAGTCTCTTATGTCTCATAAACAGCTTCCAAGTTCGATCGAACAACATCCAGTTTGAAACTGCCAAGATCAGACGGTCCAAAATTCTGGTCCACGATTGGTGACAGTCAACAGGGCTTATCCATTGGAGATCCAACAAGTGGTGCGCGGTGTCTCTCTCTTCCTGCTGCCGCTTTTACTTCCTCTCTTCTCTAAGCTCGTTAACGGCGGAATTTTCGATTTCCATGGAGCAAACCATTTCCCTTCCTCGCTTCATACCGTCTTCTCCCATAAAGTCGTCTCATAACTCGAGAGAGAGAAGGACAGTTCCAACGTTCCAAGCCCTCCAAATCCCAGAGATCACCATAGAAGCCCCACCTTCTTCTACTCTCCTCTCACTTCCCTCCCTCCCATCCTATTACATGATCCCCTGTACTCTAAGTCTCTGGACTCAGTCAAGCAAATCCACGCCCAGATCCTTAGAACAACAGAGGAATGGAAGTCGGATTCGACCATGGATAGGTTGATCCAAATGTACTCATGTTTCAAGGATTTCCGATCCGCCGCTGCAGTTTTCTCCGTGGCTTTGCAGTGTGGTGCACTACAATGGAGTTATTTGATCAATACTTTCGGCGGTGGAGGGAGAGATCCAAGCGAGTTGCTTGAAATTTTCCAAGAACTGCATAGGATTGGAGAGGTGTTTAGCACTGGAATTCTTGCAGCTGCTTTAAGGATTTGTGCTGAGGAGACGAATGCATGGTTGGGTTTCCAGATCCATGCCTTTCTCATTAAAGTGGGCTCGGACAGTGAAAGCTATCTCAAATGTTCCATGATGGATTTGTATGCTGGTTGCTGGAGCGTAGAATTTTCTGAGAAGTTGTTCGAAGAAGCTGCCATGAAAGATTCTATTTTGTGGAACAAATTGGTTGTGTTGCATGTGGATGGTGGAACGTGGTTGAAATCGCTTGAATTGTTCCACGACATGCAATTCTTAAGCGTGAGAACTGATGAAGTCACGATTGCTAAAGTTCTACACGCCTGCGGGAGAATTGAAGCATTAAAACAAGGGAAGGCAATACATGGGCATGTCATGAGATCTGGACTTTTCCCGAACCTATCGGTAAGTAATTCTTTGATCACCATGTACTCCAAGAATTCTCAAACGGAGCTGGCAAGAAGAGTTTTCAAATCTATCGGAAGCCGGAGTCTGGTCTCATGGAATTCCATGATCTCTTGTTGCTCTCTTAATGGACTTCTAGATGATGCAAAAGAGCTATTCAGTAAGATGATTTCATCTGGTATAGAGCCTGATTTGGTGACTTGGAATAGTCTGATCTCTGGTCACTCACATCATGGATCCATAAATGAAGTCTTTGAACTCTTCAGAAGAATGCAAGAGGAGGGTCTAAAGCCAAATTCGAGTTCGATCACCAGCATTCTTCGGACAATTAGTGACTCTGGTTTGCTTGAACATGGGAAGCAAATTCATGGCTACGTAATGAGAAATTGGCTAGAGAGCAATGTGTATGTAGGAACTTCGCTGATCGATATGTACATGAAATGTCTTGGTGTCACCGATGCTCGAAGAGTCTTTGATATTATGAAGCATAAAAATGTCCTTACATGGAATTCATTGGTTTCAGGGTATGCGCAAAATGGGCTACTTGATGAAGCTTTAGAACTTGTGAAGAAAATGGAGGGGGAAGGGAGTCGACCAAATTTGACCACATGGAATGGCCTGATTGCGGGATATTCGATGAAAGGGATGAGCAGTCAAGCTAAGATATTGATTCATCAATTGAAAGCAAATGGCATAAAACCAAATGTGATCTCATGGACAGCTCTCATCTCTGGATGCTGTCAGAATGGACAATATGAGGATTCAATGTATTTCTTTGCAGAAATGCAGGATGAAGGAATCGAGCCCAATTTAGTTACCATAGCTAGCTGCTACGAGCTTCTGCAGCCCTTGCTTTGTTAAAGAAGGGTGCGGAGTTACACTGCTTCGCCGCGAGGAAGGGATTCGATGGAGATGTGGTGGTTGCGACCGCACTTGTCGACATGTATTCCAAGTCTGGCAGTTTGCTTCATGCTCATCGAAGTTTTAAAAAGATTCGAAACAAAAATCTGGCCTCCTGGAATGCCATGATTAATGGCTTTGCAGCACATGGTCGAGGAAGAGAAGCCATTTCACTTTTCGATGAGATGTGCATGTCAAGATTTAAGCCAGATGGTATTACCTTCACTGCACTGCTCTCTGGCTGCAGACATGCAGGCCTAATCAGTGAAGGATGGAAATATTTTGATGACATGAAGAACTGCTACAATGTGACACCAACTTTGGAGCATTATACTTGCATGGTTGATCTCCTTGCTCGGGGTGGGTATCTTGATGAAGCATGGGACTTTATACAAGATATGCCATTGGAACCAGATGCTAGTGTATGGGGTGCTCTCCTTGGAGGTTGCAGAACTCATAGAAATTTGGAGCTTGCTGAAATAGCTGCTAAGAATCTGTTCCAATTGGAGCCATACAATTCTGCAAATTATTTGCTGATGATAAGTGTATATGCCTACGAAAACCGATGGGAAGATGCAGAGAATGTAAGGGATGCAATGCATGCAGTGGGGGTGAAGAGCAGGGCTGGTTGGAGCTGGATACAGATTAATCAAACCGTACATGCCTTCGAGGTTGATGGGAGACCCCATCCAGATATTGGGGAGATATATTTGAATTGTATCAGTTGATTTCTGAAATGAGGGGGTTAGGATATGTTCCTGATACCAGTTGCATAGTTCAAAATGTTGGGGAGGAAGAAAAGGAGAAATTGCTTAGGAGTCACACTGAGAAGTTGGCAATCACTTATGGACTGATCAACACTGATAAGAGCACGCCAATCAGGGTAATTAAGAACACCAGGGTGTGCAATGACTGCCATATGGTGGCAAAGTATATGTCAAGAATAAGTGGTCATGAGATTTACCTTAGGGATGGGGTTCGATTTCATCATTTCATAGATGGGAAATGCTCTTGCAATGACTATTGGTGAAGTGCAGAGGAAAACAATACTAGATCTGGCTCTGAAGCTTTGACTCAATGAGCAGGGGTTACTTGTAGATCACTTTCCTTACCTCTTGACTGCTAAGGGTAAATCTTGTACATGTTGGTTGATTCACAAGAAAAAAAAAAAATTATCTAAACTATGTAATGATTGTGGAGAACAGCAAATAAAGCGGCAAAGGCACCATGCTTTGAGTGTTTTTTGTTTTCTGCTTTTGTTTTTTTGTTTGTTTGTTTTCGTTGTCATGTCTGCTAACTGTATGGAACAAAAGCTCTGATCTGCTGCTGTGATGCTAGAAGCCTAAAACTGGTCTGAAAAGTACCCGAATAGACTATGAAATCACTAAAATAACCTGAAGTAATAAAATAAAACATTTCTCATCGGCAGAGAATTACAAATAACTTCTAGGAGATAAGTGGAGACCTGAGCCTTCCAAGAATTTTAAAACACATCTGTTGCTAAGTTACCCTGCATTAACTTTTGTAAAGCTATGCTGCACAGCTCCTTTCCATATTGTGCTGCACACCATTTTTAACAAGTCCCAGACAATCTGTTTGGAATAAGATGTGTGAATGCTTCAGTGCCTCTATTTTTATCAAAGGCTGATGATTTCCACCGCCAACAAATTAAGCCAGTCATGCATTTTTCATTTTCTTCCCGCGAACCAAACGAGTCTAAAATGCATTTTCCATAAAGATCAATCTGCATTTTTATTAATTCCTTCGAGACAGCTTGCCTTCTGCCCAGATGATATTTATATCGGCAATACCTCTGGCATTCAGCCAATAACTTCAAACTTTTTCATGCTTTGAAAAAGATGGGATATACTGTAACCAACAAAAAAAAACATGGGATATAGATTCTTTTGTATAGAACCTGCATATTTTTTATAAAAGCATCATACTTTATACTCAAATTTTATTTCAATTAGCCAATTGGCAAAAACATGAATTTGCTGGATAATGACAGCAGCCAACAAACAACCAAACATTAGATTGCATGGGTATGAAATCTCATCGCAAAAGTACTGGTCAACTCTGTGCATGGTGATGGCTGCACCTTATGGGCACCACCACTCACATCCTTACACTTCCACGGCACGTCTCCAGCACCATTAAGAGTAATATTTGAAAGACATATACGTGTGAAAGGCGAGTTCTTGATGCCCTCTATCAACCCAGGCTGCTGGATGTCAACACCCCACACATTCTTGATAGTCAAACCATCGACAACCGGGAGGGCATTTGGATTGTACTTGTCATCAGGATGACCTCCGACATCACCTTTAATTCTCAGACCATTGCGAACATGGTTCATATTCACACCTGAGATAGTTATGTTTCTTATATACCCACCCCTACCAGAATTGGTCTTTATATGTATCCCAACGCTGGTGTTATAGATATGGATCCTCTCTGCTAAGACGTTCTCTACCCCACCAGAGGTTTCACTTCCAACTGCAATGCCAGCAAAAGGCGACGAGCCTGTCAACCGCCGAACAGTGACATCCGAGCTTGGGTGGGCATAGGCTATACCATACTCATCCCACCCACTTTTCACAGCTATCAGATCATCCCCTGTTGAGATAAAACAGTCCTCTATGCAGACATGTAAGCTGGAATCTGCAGAGAGAAATTGAATTAACAAGCCAGTAGTTAGGGATTAGGTGAGCTATGTGCCAAACACAAGAGCCGTCCAGTTCTAAACAAGAATGATGCTGTAGGCGATGCAAGCGAAAATACAAGACTACATGGCAGACAAGAGTATAACTCTTCAAATGATATAACACTGTCTGGCTCTTTTATTATTCAAGACAACATGACTGAATAGGCTGTTTCTTTCTTTTTTTATCCATGGTAAGGGAATTGGATCAGTAGAATAAGAATACCTGGATCAACTCCATCTGTGTTGGGAGAATCATATGGAGCCAACACAGTCACATTTCTTACTACCACATTGCTGCAAAGATGGAAAAAACATGATATTTAGAAGTTAGAGAGGCTGAACCCTCTTTTCCAGATTATTGTTTTAAAACAGTGCAAACAAACTATATTGTGTAGACATGAAAAAGGATGCAGAGCGACTTATGAGCGGCCACACCAGAAGCCTAGCATAGAGAATGCCATATTAATATCCAATGTTTGGTCGGATCAATTATAATTTACAATAATGTCGTTGGGCTTACATCTACACACTTCCAGATGAAACGTTCTCATTGAAACTTCCACACAAGCTAGCTTAGAATGTCTCTAGCATTCTCATTATAACTTAAAGGCAAATAAACAAAGTTGAGGAAAGTTTATTTAGCATGTGTCAAACCAAAATCAAGCTTCCTTTAGAGACACCGCATTGCCCCTTAGTTCCACCTTTTTTTCTCCGTAATTAAATCTAGAAACTTTACTAAATCAAAAGAACAAGAAAAAGAAATCAAAAAATATTGTGGTTAACACCTAAGCTTTAGCCAATAAGGAAGATACAATGCAAAGAGCAAAATATCACATAAAACAGGGAACCTATCAAGAATTACGATCAAGCATCAAAAACAACTATAAGAAACGAAGAATTTCAAACAATAAATGTAGTTTCACAATAATTGGAATTGTGAAAAGTACAGGAATATATAATAGTTCTGACAAGGTTATAATGTCATTTTCATTAAGCCAAAAATGCAACATTGTTAATAGTGGCAATATATAAGGATTTGAAGGGTTCAATATTATTTCGGATAAATTTTTCATGATTTTGATACTGCAAACAAAAGTGGTATGATATCAAGGATTTTCCATGACATTCTTTTATTGAAAGAAGGGCACTAAATTTTGCTATTTTAATAGATTATAAGATAATATGGTGCCTTGATTGGGGAAATAAAATACAGTGAAAAGTTGAATGTGTAATGTTCACCTGCAATAAACAGGGTGGATGTTCCAAAATGGTGAGTTGGAGAAGACCAGATTAGAAATAATGATATCTCTAGAGTACATGAGCTCCAAGATATGTGGTCTTGTGAAAGGTAGGGTTCTTCGCCTCCACATATTCCACCAGACCTCACCTTGGCCATCAATTGTTCCATTCTCACCTGTGAACAACAAATGTTACCAAAAAAAAAAAAAGCACAGGAATTATTTAAACAGAAGACCTATATTCATTAATTCAGAGGATTATATTAGTATGAAATAAATTAAGGAACAAAATAGATATAAATACATACATCCATGCGCGCAAACATACATATGCACTACATACATACCAGAGGTTTTACATCACATAGTAATTATATGTGCACAGAACAACGCATTCAAATTCATGATCAGGTTACAAGTATAGACAGGACCATCATTTAGTAAAGAAAATTATTATGTAGAGAACATAAACGCAATGCAGTAAAGTAAGAATAAAAGTATGAGTTCCAGTTAACTTGGGTAGTTAATTTCTAGCCTACTCAGAAAAGCTTGCCATTGTGACAACTATCTTCCAGATTAAATAATAATAATAATAATAATAATAATAATAATAATAATAATAATAATAATAATAATAATAATAATAATAATAATAAACAGAATAGCATTTGCTTCTATTTTGTCATCTTTGAAGTCAGATTCTTTAGGCTTTCCCAAAGTTGAGGCACTCCTAGCATGTAAGACAAAGTCAAAAAAAAGCTTTTTTGCTTCACCTATCCAGCCAATAAGGTTGTTGATGCTTTCCTCGATCGAGCTTGAATGCTTGATCCACCCACAAATTCTAGAGAACATCTGAACTTTCAAGAAGAGAGATTGCTCTGGCTTCATAACCATAAAATTCTTCAATAATATTCGTCTGAAAACACATGGAAGTGGTGCAAATGTAACAGTCCTCTCCCACCTATTGTGCTTAAGCAGATTGGCATCTTTCAGAATCTCTTATTTACTTTGGCCCACCAAAGGTGGACATTAAAATTAAAATACTAGCGCTGCAGCACCCCACATTACAGGATTTCTTATAAAGTTTGAACATCTCACACAAGTGATAGTATTGCTCACTATCTTTAGATTTCCAGGTTTTCAAATGTTGTCCAGGCTAGCTGTACGTCTCTGTTACAGATAATGCATGCTTCTTTTCTTTTCTTCTTGATTTTGTGTTTTATTTGCAGAGCATCCTGATATAGTAGCTGTGTCAAATCAAATAAAACCATGCAGTGTTAAATATATTTATAGACATATAAATGATTCAGTTGCTGATAACACTTGTTTTAAAATGAACAGGATAGTAGAAGGAGGGGCAGAAGGAGTGATTCAAACTTGACAAAATCAGAATGATCCTTTTCACACCATCCAATCATTCGACACAAACCAGATCAGTATATGTCAAAGCTTAGAACGCTAAAATTATCTAAGTCTTTCCATGATAATGTTAAGAAATGGATTTTGACAATGTTATTTCTGACCTTTAAATTAACTAAATAATTCTTCAGAGCAGAAAGCAACAAAGCGGTGCAAGTATTGTTGCAAAAGCAGCAACGGAAAAAAGATGCACCTGTTATTATCACATCTTGAATCCCGTTCCCATGAATTAGACTCATATATCTGCCACCCGGTAGCTCGCGACCTCTCCCATATGATGGCAGAGGATCAATCAAAGGCCAGCTTGATGTATCCTGCACCATCCAATAGAAGGAAAAACAAAATGGAAATTGCTTAAAAGTTTTACAACCCAAAACTTATACACTCATCACCCATCTATCTGGCCCAAAACACCAAGATTCGGAATAAGATCTTAGAGTAGATGAATGCCAGGAAGAAGAAGGCGAAACCTTCTCCATGATTGCCTATGTTCATCGCGAATACGTACGTCCGAAGAGCGCACAGAAAAGAAACAGTGAGCTGAGCCTACTGGCCAGGCAGTGTACTTATATTTTATTGGTATCAGGATTAGGTGAAAAGAAGGATCTCTTTTTCCTTTTCTTTCTTTCTTCTTCTTGGGGTGGGAGTAATAAAAAAAAGGATCTTTTTATCAAAAACACAAACGTAGAGGGAGATATAGATTAAACCTGGGTGGACTTGATGACGGCGCCCTTGGCGAGGAAGAGGGTCATGTGGCTGGTGAGATTGAAGGGCCCCGTGAGCCAGACCCCCGGCGGGACGTAGAGGAGGGTGCCATTGGCCGCCCGTCGCCGCTCTATCTCCGCCACGGCCCTCTGGAACGCCGCCGTATTGAGAGTCCGGCCATCCGCCACCCCGCCGAAATCGGCCACCGATACCGCCGAACCCGACTCTTCATGGGAACTATCCCCGAGCACGTCTCCTCCCCCTCCGCTGCCACCGCCCGCGAGTCCCATTCCACCAAGAGAAGGACCGCCGCTATCAGTACAAGCGACACCGCTGGCCGTGACGCCATCCTAAAGAAAGAAAAAGCAGGAAAAGTTGGGGTTTTGTCGACAGAAGCGAAGAAGCGATTCCACTACGAAACTCCGAACAGAAAAGTTCCAAAATAAGCTTTTTAATAAGAATGGTTTTCTACATGGATTTGATTGGAAAAGAGGTATGCTGTCGGTATCAGCGATTCCAGAACGAAACACCACAGAGAAAACTCCAAGAAAAAGATTTTTTGGGAAAAAAAAATGTTTTAATTTGGAATTGAGCTTTTAATGGAGAAAATTGGTTTTCTTCTATGGACGTGAGCCTTTGATGAGGAAAAAATGGATTTTTTATATGGATTTGATTAGATACAGATAATTAGGAGCAATGGAAGTGTCCTTGATCCAACAAAGAAGCAGTCTAAAGAAATGGATTAATTTGAGAAGAAGAAGGAACCAAAGGGGAAAGAAATTTAGAAGAGGAGGGAGTGATGGAGAGAGTTCGTACCGCTTAAGAGACCTGGAAACAGGGGAAGGAAAGGAGAGGTTTGTCGGAGAGTGGTCGCCGAGAAGCCTCAAACTGTGAGTTTTTTAATGGCCTCAGGTGAAACAAAAGATCTCGGCCGAGCAGCGGACGTGAAAGAGGTGAGGAATGTCCAGGCGGCAGCGCTCGGGGTCTTGTTGTCTTGTGTAGTAATTGAACTTTGCAAATGAAGACGGCTGAGAAGTGGAAAGAATCTCAAGCGTATCTATGTTTCTATCTACATTTTTTTGAATATAGATACCATTAATATTCATCTTCATTGGAAACGATAAGCGTAGAAACTGGATATTAAATATGTTTATATCTATGGCACACCAAGGAGCTGGGTATTCAAGGAAACACTAGAGTTTATCTGGACGACCTGGTGCTCTACTCTGTTCATTGGCAAGAAGTGATTCATTATGCTGGCTGATGTATATCTATATCTTGTTGGGGAACAAATGATAGTCTTTCATTCTATGGGGTACAAAAGTGATATGTGTGATAAAATGAGAAAAGGGTGAATGTTTCATGGACAATTTATAGGCCCAGAATGGAATGGAAAAATTTCGCACAGAAGGAAAAAATTGAGTGGTATTTTTAAAAACAGAGAGGGGAGAGTTGTGAGGAAATCTCTAACTTACTTTTTGGTTTTTCTTATGCAGGTTGGATGGAGTCTATTAACACATCATGCTTAACCTCTTTATCTTTCTAAGATCAATGCTAATCTACAATCTTGGCGCTGCTGGTTTGTTGGTCATAGCAGGTTTTTGTTTCTATACAATTAACTTAACTTGGGGAATATTCAAAGCATCATTGTAGTATATACAACCAAGATTCCTCCACAGAGTTTATATAAATTGGAAATCAAGAGGACCGGGACACAGATTATGCATGCAACATGTTTCTTATTGTTGGGGAATACCCGCTGCCCGACCGACTGCCGGGAGGCCCGACCGACCAGAGGGCCCGACCGACTGCCGTAGGGCCCGACATACTGCCGGGAGGCCCGACCGACCGGAGGGTCCGACCGACCGGACGGCCCGACCGCCTAGCGGCCTGACCGCCTCCGTTGGACGACTCCGACTGGCCGATGGGCCGACCGATCGTCGGTCGGGGCGACCGACTGACGGGAGCCATCAGCGGCTAACCGCCGGCCGTCCAACGGCCCGTTGCCGACCGGGGGTATGTCGGGCATGTCCATCCCGACCGACCGAACCCCGAGGTTCGATGGCCGACTTACATGATGCTCGCCGACCAATGGAGGGACCCGACACCACTTATCTGGCTACCGACTTTGGGTCGGTCGGCTCCTCCAACCGCCGTACAGCCGCCAGACGTTGTCAGCTCTGACACGGACATGCGGCGCAGTTACCTAGGGGCATTGTCCCGCCGAGAGCCGGGTCGACCCTGGTGATTAGACGGCTACACGGCGACATGACGTTTTCACGGCGGCTCTGACAGTCCACAGTGAGTTGACAGTTCCTCACTTGTCCGCGCCATTAATGACGGCGCCATACCTAGCTCCACTATATATACCAGGGAAGGCAACAGTGCAAGGGATCGATCCGCCCGTCCCCCCCACATACGCAGGCTCGCTCCTCCCCCTCACTCTCTCTTTCTCAGAGCTCTCTGTCTGCATTTCACTGTTGCCCAGTCACCTCTCTGACTTGACCGTCGGAGGGTCCCCGCCGGAGCCACCTCCGGTCAGTGTGGACTTCCTTTTTGCAGGCGCTCGTTCCCGGCGACCAGGCGACGAGGGGATTGGCCGCAACAGATTGGCGCGCCAGGAAGGGGAACAGCATGACAAAGACAAGAGCTCAACGATCGAGAGTCACTGGGTCGGCGAGGCGCTCTTCCCGCCGGAAGAGGCCTCCCCGCCCCCACCGACGGCGGAGCCTAGCTCTCCGCGCCCTGCAGTGACCACGGAGGCCCAGATTGCGGCCATCGTACGGCAGATGACCGTACTGACCGACGCAGTCAAAAGCCTCCAGCAACAACCGGCGGCCCGACCTATGCCTTCCAGGAGCAGCCGCCGACGGCCGCGCCGACCCCTGTCGCCTCCATGCGAGCGCTCCCAACAGCGCTCCCACGGAGAGGAGGAGGGACGACCACGGCGCGACGACCGACGGTCCCAGCGGCCCTCTCCTTCCCCGTTGGAACGGGCAAGGAAGGAGAAGCGGCCGCGCACACCGTCGGCCTCTCTCTCAGAATCTTCCGGAGGCTCCACCCCTGGGGTCTCCCAGCATCGACGAGCGGACGACTACGAGCGACGGTTCGAGAAAATCGACCGCCGACTCGCCCAACTGCAGATGGACGGTCAGAGGTCTTCGAACGACGTCGACTTCCAGACCGCCCAACCTCTCTCCCGACTGGTCCTCGACGAGCCGATTCCCAGTCGGTTCAAGATGCCGCACGTGGAGCCATACGACGGCTCCACCGACCCGGTCGACCACCTCGAGAGCTACAAAGCTCTCATGACGATTCAAGGGGCAACCGACGCTCTTTTCTGCATCGGCTTCCCTGCTACGCTCCGCAAGGCTGCCAGGGCTTGGTACTCCGGTCTTCGATCGGGCAGTATCCATTCCTTTGCGCAGCTCGAGCACTCATTCGTGGCCCATTTCAGCACCAGCCGAAAGCCGCCGCGAACGTCGGACAGCCTTTTCTCCCTCAAGCAGGGGGAAAACGAGACGCTCCGACACTTCGTGGCGCGATTCAACGCGGCCACGCTCGAGGTCCGGGACCTCAACGAAGACATGGCTGTCTCAGCCATGAAGCGGGGCCTGAGGTCGTCCCGATTTACTTATTCTCTGGACAAGACCCTCCCCCGAACATACGCCGAGCTACTGGAGCGCGCATACAAGTATATGCGCGCGGACGAAGGAGCGTCCGACCGACGCTTGGCGGAGCCCAGGGGTCCGAAGGAGAAGTGGAGAAAAGGTCGGGAGCCCGCCGAACCAAGCAGGCCCCCGACCAATAGTCGGCTTTCTCCACCCCGACAGATCCAAAAATCACCCCGGCGACAGACCCCGAGGCCGGTGCGTCCCAGGTATGACTCCTACACTCCTCTCTCCGCTCCCCGTGCGCAGATCTTGATGGAGATCGAGGGGGAAAAATACCTGCGACGGCCTCCGCCTCTGAAGGCAAAGGGCCTCGACCATCGGAAGTACTGCCGGTTCCATCGGAGCCACGGCCACGACACCGAGCGGTGCATCCAGTTGAAGGATGAGATCGAAAATCTCATCCACCGGGGGTATCTCGGCAAATTCCGGAAGGGTCCGCCGACCCAACCGATTGCCGATCGACGCCCCCAGCCGACTGAAGAGGCGCCGACTAACCAGCCGACGGCCGGAGTCATCAACATGATCTCCAAGCGGCTGGGACCGGGGACGTCTACAGGAGGGGAGCCGACGAAAAAGCCGCGACCGGACGACGTAATCACCTTCACAGAAAACGACGTTCGGGGCATCCAGACTCCCCACGACGATGCTGTTGTTGTGTCGGCGACAATAGCCAATTATGATGTAAAACGAATTTTTGTTGATAATGGAAGTTCGACAAATGTTTTGTTTTACTCGACCTTCTCCCGAATGCGACTGTCAACTGACCGACTTAGGAGGATCCCTGTGCCCCTGATCGGCTTTGCCGGAGACACCGTCACGACAGAGGGAGAAATTACCCTGCCCGTGACGGTCGGCACCGAACCACGGCAAAGTATGGTCTCCCTCACTTTCGCGGTCGCCCAAGTTCCTTCGGCCTACAACGCCATACTCGGGCGACCCGGATTGAACGCCCTCAGGGCGATCGTCTCGACGTACCATCTCCTTGTTCGATTCCCGACCAAAAACGGAGTCGGGGAGATGCACGGAGATCAACAGCTCGCTCGGCGATGCTTCCAAATCTCCGCTCAAAGCGACGGGACGAAGGATCCTCTGACAATCGACAAACTGGACCAAAGGGAGGAGGAAGAGCGGGGTTTGCCCGCCGAGCAGCTCGAGGCAATCCCGATTGGAGAAAATCCCGACAGGAAAGTTTGGGTCGGGTCTCAATTGCCCGACACCGAACGTCACCGACTGGCGGAGCTGCTGACGGCCAACGCCGACATATTCGCTTGGTCGGCAGCAGATATGTCGGGCATCCCTCCAGAAATAATTACTCACCGACTCAACATCGACCCGACAATGAAGCCGGTGAGGCAGAAGAAAAGGTCCTTCGCCCCAGAAAGGCAGAAAGCCATCGACGAAGAAGTGGACAAGCT
The DNA here is from genome assembly GCF_000442705.2 of Elaeis guineensis. Classification (NCBI taxonomy): domain Eukaryota; kingdom Viridiplantae; phylum Streptophyta; class Magnoliopsida; order Arecales; family Arecaceae; genus Elaeis; species Elaeis guineensis. The sequence continues at coordinate 4,354,838 of NC_025998.2, read as the reverse complement.
GCTCGAAGCAGGCTTCATCCGAGAATCCACGTATCCCGATTGGCTCGCCAATGTTGTCATGGTCAAGAAAGCCAACGGGAAGTGGAGGATCTGCATCGACTATACCGACCTCAACCGAGCCTGCCCGAAGGATAGCTTCCCACTTCCGAAGATCGACCAGCTGGTGGATGCGACGTCCGGATTTCGACTGCTCAGCTTCATGGACGCCTTCGCCGGGTACAACCAGATCCGGATGGCGCCTGAAGACGAGGAGCACACCGCGTTCGTGACTCCCAAGGGCCTCTACTGTTATCGGGTGATGCCCTTCAGATTAAAGAATGCCGGCGCCACCTACCAGCGACTCGTCAATAAGGTCTTCAAAGACCAGATCGGGCGTAACATGGAGGTGTACGTGGACGACATGCTGGTAAAGAGCACGCAGATCCCGGACCATGTTCAGGATCTCGAGGAGACCTTCCGCACCCTTCGACGACACCGAATGAAGCTCAACCCGACCAAATGCGCTTTCGGGGTGACCTCAGGGAAGTTCCTCGGATTCCTCGTTTCTCAGAGAGGGATCGAGGCCAACCCTGAGAAGATAAAGGCAATCCTCGACATGCGTCATCCGAACACCAAGAAGGAGGTCCAACAGCTGAACGGAAGAATCGTCGCTCTTAGCCGATTCATTTCCCGATCGGCTGAAAGGTGCCTCCCGTTCTTCAGGACTCTGCGTCAGGCGAACGGTTTTTCTTGGTCGGATGAGTGCGAACAGGCCTTCGAAGACCTGAAAAGGTACTTGGCTTCCCCACCGCTGCTCGTAAAGCCGCAAGTCGGGGAGACCTTGTATCTCTACTTGGCCACATCTTCCGAGGCGATCAGTTCGGTGCTTGTTCGGGAAAACGAGTGCCGAACTCATCAGCCCATCTACTACACCAGCAAAGTGCTCCACGGCGCCGAAGCCAGATACTCGGAGACGGAAAAGATGATTTTCGCCCTGACCGTCTCCGCGCAACGGCTCCGACCGTACTTCCAGGCCCACGCCATTGTGGTACTCACCGACCGGCCCCTGAGGGCCATACTGCACCGACCCGACACATCCGGACGACTCGCTAAGTGGGCGATGAAGCTTAGCGAGTTCGACATTCAGTGCCGACCAAGGCCTGCCTTGAAGGCTCAGGTCTTGGCCGACTTCATCGCCGAATGCCCGACGACCGACCGAGGGTCGGGAGCTAAAGGCCCGGGACGAGATTCGGCCTCCGAGCCAGACCCGATCTCCACCTGGGTACTCCACATCGACGGAGCCTCCAACGCTCAGGGAAGCGGGGCCGGGCTCCTGCTCACGAATTCGGATGGGGTAGTCACCGAATACGCCCTCCGGTTCGACTTCAAGGCCTCCAACAATCAAGCCGAATACGAGGCACTCCTCGCGGGCATGAGGATGGCGAAGGAGCTGCGCATCGACAGCCTCCGGGCATTCTCCGACTCTCAGCTGATCGTGGGACAGGTCAAGGGCGACTTCGAGGCGCGAGATCCGACCATGATCAAGTATCTTCAGAAGGTAAAGGACCTCGTGGCCCGCCTCGAGTATTTCGAGATCTCCCACATCCCCAGGACGGAGAACGCCCGCGCCGATGCTCTCTCCAGGTTGGCAACGTCGGCCTATGATTCTTTGGGTCGGACGTTCGTCGAAAACCTCCAGCAGCCGAGCATCGATCGGGTCGAAGAAGTGCAGCAGCTAACGTCCAAACCAAGTTGCATGGACCCGATCGTCCGGTACCTGTCCGACGGGACCAGTCCCGAAGATCCCGCGGAGGCCAAGCGACTCCGATGGTCGGCGTCGCAATATGTGATCATGGACGGCCGACTCTACAAGAGGTCGTTCTCCCTCCCTCTGCTCAGGTGCTTGGGACCAACCGACGCTGACTACGCTCTCCGAGAGGTTCACGAAGGAATTTGTGGGAATCACTTGGGGGGCAAGTCCTTAGCCTTCAAGGTCTTGCGACAAGGCTACTACTGGCCGACTATGAGGAAGGATGCGGCAGAGTTGGTCCGAAGGTGCGAGCCATGCCAGAAGTATGCCAATATTCAGCACCAACCGGCCAGCCAAATCGCTCCCATTGTCGCTCCGTGGCCCTTCACTCAGTGGGGAGTCGATATTCTCGGCCCATTCCCACCGGCGTCGGGCCAGAGGAAGTTCATCGTTGTCGCCATCGACTACTTCACGAAGTGGGTCGAGGCCGAGCCCTTGGCGCAGATCACCGAGCGGAAGATGGAGGACTTCATCCAAAAGTCCATCATCTTCAGGTTCGGATTGCCGCACACCATCATCACCGATAACGGACGGCAATTCGACAACCAAGACTTCAGAGACTTCTGCGCCAGGTTCCACATCCGCCACCGACTAACTTCAGTCGGGCACCCACAGTCCAACGGTGAGGTTGAGGTGACCAACCGAACCTTGCTCCATGGACTCAAGACCCGACTGAACGAAGCCAAAGGTCTCTGGGTCGACGAGCTGGGCTCCGTTCTGTGGGCTTACCGAACGACCCCCCGCGTCCCGACCGGGGAGTCGCCGTTCAGTTTAGCTTACGGGACAGAAGCTATGATCCCGCTCGAGATTGGCCTGCCATCTTCAAGGGTCGAGCAGTACCAAGAGCCAGACAACTCCGAAAGTCGGAGGGCCGACCTAGACCTTCTCCCCGAACTGCGAGATGAGGCTCAAATCCGAATGGCCTCATACCGACAGAGGGTCGCCCGGTATTACAACGCCAAGGTCAGACCAAAGCTCTTCAGGCCTGGCGACCTAGTCTTGAGGAAGGCAGAAGTGTCGAAGCCCTTGGACCAAGGGAAGCTGGCTCCCAACTGGGAAGGACCCTACAAGGTTGCTGACACCTTCGGGCCGAGAGCCTATCGGCTGGAGACCCTTGAGGGGAAGCCCATTCTCCGGACTTGGAACGCCGACAACTTGAAGCTGTATTACCAGTGAATTCTGTAATTCGATTGTCGGAATACAAGTTCAGTTTGAAAAATCGGAGTTCTAACTCTTCAGCTACTGGTCGGCGCTCAACCCCGACGCATCGACGCGGACCTGGCACCGACGACACATCGGGCCCTTACACGGACCGATGCATCTACAATGACGGGAGTCAATACCCCTTCGACGACTCGTCGGACCTTCACAAGGGCCGACGGACTCTTATGAACGGGAGTTACACTCCTTCGACTTTCGGCAACACATCCGCCCCTAACAAAGGCCGATGCAGCTGTTGCGACGGGAGTTCATACTCCTTCTACGGTCGAATTTTCGGGCAGAATCCATCGGCCGACTGGCCGATCGGGCCCCGACCGAAAGAAAGGCTAAAAGCCCACGCGACTATTGCCGCGACTTCCGACCAGGCTACGGCCGGTCAAGGAATATTCGGCTTGCCACCGTCTATCACACGACTCGCCGACCGACCTACGGCCGGCTGAACGACATTCGGCTTGCCACCGTCTGTCAAAAGACATGGAACCCGACGCAAGAGCATGGGGACCCGACTTACTATCGTACCCCCGACACTGCGCCGGACGATGATCGACTAAGTGCATCTACGGAGGTCCGCCTGCCGAACCTTTTCCAAGTTCGGTCGGCTCCTGACTCAATAGATGC
>NC_025998.2:4231820-4351110 GCF_000442705.2 Elaeis guineensis | reverse complement strand
AAAGACTACATGGCAGACAAAGAAGTATAACTCTTCAAATGATATAAACTGTCTGGCTCTTTTATTATTCAAGACAACATGACTGAATAGGCTGTTTCTTTCTTTTTTTATCCATGGTAAGGGAATTGGATCAGTAGAATAAGATACCTGGATCAACTCCATCTGTGTTGGGAGAATCATATGGAGCCAACACAGTCACATTTCTTACTACCACATTGCTGCAAAGATGGAAAAAACATGATATTTAGAAGTTAGAGGGCTGAACCCTCTTTTCCAGATTATTGTTTTAAAACAGTGCAAACAAACTATATTGTGTAGACATGAAAAAGGATGCAGAGCGACTTATGAGCGGCCACACCAGAAGCCTAGCATAGAGAATGCCATATTAATATCCAATGTTTGGTCGGATCAATTATAATTTACAAATAATGTCGTTGGGCTTACATCTACACACTTCCAGATGAAACGTTCTCATTGAAACTTCCACACAAGCTAGCTTAGAATGTCTCTAGCATTCTCATTATAACTTAAAGGCAAATAAATCAAAGTTGAGGAAAGTTTATTTAGCATGTGTCAAACCAAAATCAAGCTTCCTTTAGAGACACCGCATTGCCCCTTCGTTCCACCTTTTTTTTCTCTCCGTAATTAAATCTAGAAACTTTACTAATCAAAAGAACGAAAAAGAAATCAAAAAATATTGTGGTTAACACCTAAGCTTTAGCCAATAAGGAAGATACAATGCAAAGAGCAAAATATCACATAAAAAGGGAACTATCAAGAATTACCGATCAAGCATCACAAAAAACTATAAGAAACGAAGAATTTCAAAAATAAATGTAGTTTCACAATAATTTGGAATTGTGAAAAGTACAGGAATATATAATAGTTCTGACAAGGTTATAATGTCATTTTCATTAAGCCAAAAATGCAACATTGTTAATAGTGGCAATATATAAGGATTTGAAGGGTTCAATATTATTTCGGATAAATTTTTCATGATTTTGATACTGCAAACAAAAGTGGTATGATATCAAGGATTTTCCATGACATTCTTTATTGAAAGAAGGCACTAAATTTTGCTATTTAATAGATTATAAGATAATATGGTGCCTTGATTGGGGAAATAAAATACAGTGAAAAGTTGAATGTGTAATGTTCACCTGCAATAAACAGGGTGGATGTTCCAAAATGGAGTTGGAGAAGACCAGATTAGAAATAATGATATCTCTAGAGTACATGAGCTCCAAGATATGTGGTCTTGTGAAAGGTAGGGTTCTTCGCCTCCACATATTCCACCAGACCTCACCTTGGCCATCAATTGTTCCATTCTCACCTGTGAACAACAAATGTTACAAAAAAAAAAAAAGCACAGTGAATTATTTAAAAGAAGACCTATATTCATTAATTCAGAGGATTATATTAGTATGAAATAAATTAAGGAACAAAATAGATAAATACATACATCCATGCGCGCAAAATACATATGCACTACATACATACCAGAGGTTTTACATCACATAGTAATTATATGTGCACAGAACAACGCATTCAAATTCATGATCAGGTTACAAGTATAGACAGGACCATCATTTAGTAAAGAAAATTATTATGTAGAGAACATAAACGCAATGCAGTAAAAGTAAGAATAAAAGTATGAGTTCCAGTTAACTTGGGTAGTTAATTTCTAGCCTACTCAGAAAAGCTTGCCATTGTGACAACTATCTTCAGATTAAATAATAATAATAATAATAATAATAATATAATAATAATAAATAATATAATAATAATATAATAATAATAATAATAAACAGAATAGCATTTGCTTCTATTTTGTCATCTTTTTGAAGTCAGATTCTTTAGGCTTTCCCAAAGTTGAGGCACTCCTAGCATGTAAGACAAAGTCAAAAAAAGCTTTTTTGCTTCACCTATCAGCCAATAAGGTTGTTGATGCTTTCCTCGATCGAGCTTGAATGCTTGATCCACCCACAAATTCTAGAGAACATCTGAACTTTCAAGAAGAGAGATTGCTCTGGCTTCATAACCATAAATTCTTCAATAATATTCGTCTGAAAACATGGAAGTGGTGCAAATGTAACAGTCCTCTCCCACCTATTGTGCTTAAGCAGATTGGCATCTTTCAGAATCTCTTATTTACTTGGCCACCAAAGGTGGACATTAAAATTAAAATACTAGCGCTGCAGCACCCCACATTACAGGATTTCTTATAAAGTTTGAACATCTCACACAAGTGATAGTATTGCTCATATCTTTAGATTTCCAGGTTTTCAAATGTTGTCCAGGCTAGCTGTACGTCTCTGTTACAGATAATGCATGCTTCTTTTCTTTTCTTCTTGATTTTGTGTTTTATTTGCAGAGCATCCTGATATAGTAGCTGTGTCAAATCAATAAACCATGCAGTGTTAAATATATTTATAGACATATAAATGATTCAGTTGCTGATAACACTTGTTTTAAAATGAACAGGATAGTAGAAGGAGGGGCAGAAGGAGTGATTCAAACTTGACAAAATCAGAATGATCCTTTTCACACCATCCAATCATTCGACACAAACCAGATCAGTATATGTCAAAGGCTTAGAACGCTAAAAATTATCTAAGTCTTTCCATGATAATGTTAAGAAATGGATTTTGACATGTTATTTCTGACCTTTAAATTAACTAAATAATTCTTCAGAGCAGAAAGCAACAAAGCGGTGCAAGTATTGTTGCAAAAGCAGCAACGGAAAAAAGATGCACCTGTTATTATCACATCTTGAATCCCGTTCCCATGAATTAGACTCATATATCTGCCACCCGGTAGCTCGCGACCTCTCCCATATGATGGCAGAGGATCAATCAAAGGCCAGCTTGATGTATCCTGCACCATCCAATAGAAGGAAACAAATGGAAATTGCTTAAAAGTTTACAACCAAAACTTATACACTCATCACCCATCTATCTGGCCCAAAACACCAAGATTCGGAATAAGATCTTAGAGTAGATGAATGCCAGGAAGAAGAAGGCGAAACCTTCTCCATGATTGCCTATGTTCATCGCGAATACGTACGTCCGAAGAGCGCACAGAAAAGAAACAGTGAGCTGAGCCTACTGGCCAGGCAGTGTACTTATATTTTATTGGTATCAGGATTAGGTGAAAAGAAGGATCTCTTTTTTCCTTTTCTTTCTTTCTTCTTCTTGGGGTGGGAGTAATAAAAAAAAGGATCTTTTTATCAAAACACAAAACGTAGAGGGAGATATAGATTAAACCTGGGTGGACTTGATGACGGCGCCCTTGGCGAGGAAGAGGGTCATGTGGCTGGTGAGATTGAAGGGCCCCGTGAGCCGACCCCCGGCGGGACGTAGAGGAGGGTGCCATTTGGCCGCCCGTCGCCGCTCTATCTCCGCCACGGCCCTCTGGAACGCCGCCGTATTGAGAGTCCGGCCATCCGCCACCCGCCGAAATCGGCCACCGATACCGCCGAACCCCGACTCTTCATGGGAACTATCCCGAGCACGTCTCCTCCCCCTCCGCTGCCACCGCCCGCGAGTCCCATTCCACCAAGAGAAGGACCGCCGCTATCAGTACAAGCGACACCGCTGGCCGTGACGCCATCCTAAGAAAGAAAAAGCAGGAAAAGTTGGGGTTTTGTCGACAGAAGCGAAGAAGCGATTCCACTACGAAACTCCGAACAGAAAAGTTCCAAATAAGCTTTTTAATAAGAATGGTTTTCTACATGGATTTGATTGGAAAAGAGGTATGCTGTCGGTATCAGCGATTCAGAACGAAACACCACAGAGAAAACTCCAAGAAAAGATTTTTTGGGAAAAAAAAATGTTTAATTTGGAATTGAGCTTTTAATGGAGAAAATTGGTTTTCTTCTATGGACGTGAGCCTTTGATGAGGAAAAAATGGATTTTTTATATGGATTTGATTAGATACAGATAATTAGGAGCAATGGAAGTGTCCTTGATCCAACAAAGAAGCAGTCTAAAGAAATGGATTATTTGAGAAGAAGAAGGAACCAAAGGGGAAAGAAATTTAGAAGAGGAGGGAGTGATGGAGAGAGTTCGTACCGCTTAAGAGACCTGGAAACAGGGGAAGGAAAGGAGAGGTTTGTCGGAGAGTGGTCGCCGAGAAGCCTCAAACTGTGAGTTTTTTAATGGCCTCAGGTGAAACAAAAGATCTCGGCCGAGCAGCGGACGTAGAAAGAGGTGAGGAATGTCCAGGCGGCAGCGCTCGGGTCTTGTTGTCTTGTGTAGTAATTGAACTTTGCAAATGAGACGGCTGAGAAGTGGAAAGAATCTCAAGCGTATCTATGTTTCTATCTACATTTTTTTTGATATAGATACATTAATATTCATCTTCATTGGAACGATAAGCGTAGAAACTGGATATTAAATATGTTTATATCTATGGCACCCAAGGAGCTGGGTATTCAAGGAAACACTAGAGTTTATCTGGACGACCTGGTGCTCTACTCTGTTCATTGGCAAGAAGTGATTCATTATGCTGGCTGATGTATATCTATATCTTGTTGGGGAACAAATGATAGTCTTTCATTCTATGGGGTACAAAAGTGATATGTGTGATAAAATGAGAAAAGGGTGAATGTTTCATGGACAATTTATAGGCCCAGAATGGAATGGAAAAATTTCGCACAGAAGGAAAAAATTGAGTGGTATTTTTAAAAACAGAGAGGGGAGAGTTGTGAGGAAATCTCTAACTTACTTTTTGGTTTTTCTTATGCAGGTTGGATGGAGTCTATTAACACATCATGCTTAACCTCTTTATCTTTCTAAGATCAATGCTAATCTACAATCTTGCGCTGCTGGTTTGTTGGTCATAGCAGGTTTTTGTTTCTATACAATTAACTTAACTTGGGGAATATTCAAAGCATCATTGTAGTATATACAACCAAGATTCCTCCACAGAGTTTATATAAATTGGAAATCAAGAGGACCGGGACACAGATTATGCATGCAACATGTTTTCTTATTGTTGGGGAATACCCGCTGCCCGACCGACTGCCGGGAGGCCCGACCGACCAGAGGGCCCGACCGACTGCCGTAGGGCCCGACATACTGCCGGGAGGCCCGACCGACCGGAGGGTCCGACCGACCGGACGGCCCGACCGCCTAGCGGCCTGACCGCCTCCGTTGGACGACTCCGACTGGCCGATGGCCGACCGATCGTCGGTCGGGGCGACCGACTGACGGGAGCCATCAGCGGCTAACCGCCGGCCGTCCAACGGCCCGTGCCGACCGGGGTATGTCGGGCTGTCCATCCCGACCGACCGAACCCCGAGGTTCGATGGCCGACTTACATGATGCTCGCCGACCAATGGAGGGACCCGACACCACTTATCTGGCTACCGACTTTGGGTCGGTCGGCTCCTCCAACCGCCGTACAGCCGCCAGACGTTGTCAGCTCTGACACGGACATGCGCCAGTTACCTAGGGGCATTGTCCCGCCGAGAGCCGGGTCGACCCTGGTGATTAGACGGCTACACGGCGACATGACGTTTTCACGGCGGCTCTGACAGTCCACAGTGAGTTGACAGTTTCTCACTTGTCCGCGCCATTAATGACGGCGCCATACCTAGCTCCACTATATATACCAGGGAAGGCAACAGTGCAAGGGATCGATCCGCCCGTCCCCCCCACATACGCAGGCTCGCTCCTCCCCCTCACTCTCTCTTTCTCAGAGCTCTCTGTCTGCATTTCACTGTTGCCCAGTCACCTCTCTGACTTGACCGTCGGAGGGTCCCCGCCGGAGCCACCTCCGGTCAGTGTGGACTTCTTTTTTGCAGCGCTCGTTCCCGGCGACCAGGCGACGAGGGGATTGGCCGCAACAGATTGGCGCGCCAGGAAGGGGACAGCATGACAAAGACAAGAGCTCAACGATCGAGAGTCACTGGGTCGGCGAGGCGCTCTTCCCGCCGGGAAGAGGCCTCCCCGCCCCACCGGCGGCGGAGCCTAGCTCTCCGCGCCCTGCAGTGACCACGGAGGCCCAGATTGCGGCCATCGTACGGCAGATGACCGTACTGACCGACGCAGTCAAAAGCCTCCAGCAACAACGGCGGCCCGACCTATGCCTTCCAGGAGCAGCCGCCGACGGCCGCGCCGACCCCTGTCGCCTCCATGCGAGCGCTCCCAACAGCGCTCCACGGAGAGGAGGAGGGACGACCACGGCGCGACGACCGACGGTCCCAGCGGCCCTCTCCTTCCCCGTTGGAACGGGCAAGGAAGGAGAAGCGGCCGCGCACACCGTCGGCCTCTCTCTCAGAATCTTCCGGAGGCTCCACCCCTGGGGTCTCCCAGCATCGACGAGCGGACGACTACGAGCGACGGTTCGAGGAAATCGACCGCCGACTCGCCCAACTGCAGATGGACGGTCAGAGGTCTTCGAACGACGTCGACTTCCAGACCGCCCAACCTCTCTCCCGACTGGTCCTCGACGAGCCGATTCCCAGTCGGTTCAAATGCCGCACGTGAGCCATACGACGGCTCCACCGACCCGGTCGACCACCTCGAGAGCTACAAAGCTCTCATGACGATTCAAGGGGCAACCGACGCTCTTTTCTGCATCGGCTTCCCCCTACGCTCCGCAGGCTGCCAGGGCTTGGTACTCCGGTCTTCGATCGGGCAGTATCCATTCCTTTGCGCAGCTCGAGCACTCGTTCGTGGCCCATTTCAGCACCAGCCGAAAGCCGCCGCGAACGTCGGACAGCCTTTTCTCCCTCAAGCAGGGGAAAAACGAGACGCTCCGACACTTCGTGGCGCGATTCAACGCGGCCACGCTCGAGGTCCGGGACCTCAACGAAGACATGGCAGTTCAGCCATGAAGCGGGGCCTGAGGTCGTCCCGATTTACTTATTCTCTGGACAAGACCCTCCCCCGAACATACGGAGCTACTGGAGCGCGCATACAAGTATATGCGCGCGGACGAAGGAGCGTCCGACCGACGCTTGGCGAGCCCAGGGTCCGAAGGAGAAGCGGAGAAAAGGTCGGGAGCCCGCCGAACCAAGCAGGCCCCCGACCAATAGTCGGCTTTCTCCACCCCGACAGATCCAAAAATCCCCCGCGACAGACCCCGAGGCCGGTGCGTCCCAGGTATGACTCCTACACTCCTCTCTCCCTCCCCGTGCGCAGATCTGATGGAGATCGAGGGGGAAGAATACCTGCGACGGCCTCCGCCTCTGAAGGCAAAGGGCCTCGACCATCGGAAGTACTGCAGTTCCATCGGAGCCACGGCCACGACACCGAGCGGTGCATCCAGTTGAAGGATGAGATCGAAAATCTCATCCGCCGGGGGTATCTCGGCAAATTCCGGAGGGGTCCGCCGACCCAACCGATTGCCGATCGACGCCCCCAGCCGACTGAAGAGGCGCCGACTAACCAGCCGACGGCCGGAGTCATCAACATGATCTCCAAGCGGCTGGGACCGGGACGTCTACAGGAGGGAGCCGACGAAAAAGCGCGACCGGACGACGTAATCACCTTCACAGAAAACGACGTTCGGGGCATCCAGACTCCCCACGACGATGCTGTTGTTGTGTCGGCGACAATAGCCAATTATGATGTAAAACGAATTTTTGTTGATAATGGAAGTTCGACAAATGTTTTGTTTTACTCGACCTTCTCCCGAATGCGACTGTCAACTGACCGACTTAGGAGGATCCCTGTGCCCCTGATCGGCTTTGCCGGAGACACCGTCACGACAGAGGGAGAAATACCCTGCCCGTGACGGTCGGCACCGAACCACGGCAAAGTACGGTCTCCCTCACTTTCGCGGTCGCCCAAGTTCCTTCGGCCTACAACGCCATACTCGGGCGACCCGGATTGAATGCCCTCAGGGCGATCGTCTCGACGTACCATCTCCTTGTTCGATTCCCGACCAAAAATGGAGTCGGGGAGATGCGCGGAGATCAACAGCTCGCTCGCGATGCTTCCAAATCTCCGCTCAAAGCGACGGGACGAAGGATCCTCTGACAATCGACAAACTGGACAAAGGGAGGAGGAAGAGCGGGGTTTGCCCGCCGAGCAGCTCGAGGCATCCCGATTGGAGAAAATCCGACAGGAAAGTTTGGGTCGGGTCTCAATTGCCCGACACCGAACGTCACCGACTGGCGGAGCTGCTGACGGCCAAGCCGACATATTCGCTGGTCGGCAGCAGATATGTCGGGCATCCCTCCAGAAATAATTACTCACCGACTCAACATCGACCGACAATGAAGCCGGTGAGGCAGAAGAAAAGGTCCTTCGCCCCAGAAAGGCAGAAGGCCATCGACGAAGAAGTGGACAAGCTGCTCGAAGCAGGCTTCATCCGAGAATCCACGTATCCCGATTGGCTCGCCAATGTTGTCATGGTCAAGAAAGCCAACGGGAAGTGGAGGATCTGCATCGACTATACCGACCTCAATCGAGCCTGCCCGAAGGATAGCTTCCCACTTCCGAAGATGACCAGCTGGTGGATGCGACGTCCGGATTTTGACTGCTCAGCTTCATGGACGCCTTCGCGGGTACAACCAGATCCGGATGGCGCCTGAAGACGAGGAGCACACCGCGTTCGTGACTCCCAAGGGCCTCTACTGTTATCGGGTGATGCCCTTCGGATTAAAGAATGCCGGCGCCACCTACCAGCGACTCGTCAATAAGGTCTTCAAAGACCAGATCGGGCGTAACATGGAGGTGTACGTGGATGACATGCTGGTAAAGAGCACGCAGATCCCGGACCATGTTCAGGATCTCGAGGAGACCTTCCGCACCCTTCGACGACACCGAATGAAGCTCAACCCGACCAAATGCGCTTTCGGGGTGACCTCAGGGAAGTTCCTCGGATTCCTCATTTCTCAGAGAGGGATCGAGGCCAACCCTGAGAAGATAAAGGCAATCCTCGACATGCGTCATCCGAACACCAAGAAGGAGGTCCAACAGCTGAACGGAAGAATCGTCGCTCTTAGCCGATTCATTTCCCGATCGGCTGAAAGGTGCCTCCCGTTCTTCAAGACTCTGCGTCAGGCGAACGGTTTTTCTTGGTCGGATGAGTGCGAACAGGCCTTCGAAGACCTGAAAAGGTACTTGGCTTCCCCACCGCTGCTCGTAAAGCCGCAAGTCGGGGAGACCTTGTATCTCTATTGGCCACATCTTCCGAGGCGATCAGTTCGGTGCTTGTTCGGGAAAACGAGTGCCGAACTCATCAGCCCATCTACTACACCAGCAAAGTGCTCCACGGCGCCGAAGCCAGATACTCGGAGACGGAAAAGATGGTTTTCGCCCTGACCGTCTCCGTGCAACGGCTCCGACCATACTTCCAGGCCCACGCCATTGTGGTACTCACCGACCGCCCCTGAGGGCCATACTGCGCCGACCCGACACATCCGGACGACTCGCTAAGTGGGCGATGAAGCTTAGCGAGTTCGACATTCAGTACCGACCAAGGCCTGCCTTGAAGGCTCAGGTCTTGGCCGACTTCATCGCCGAATGCCCGACGACCGACGAGGTCGGGAGCTGAAGGCCCGGGACGAGATTCGGCTCTGAGCCAGACCCGATCTCCACTGGGTACTCCACATCGACGGAGCCTCCAACGCTCAGGGAAGCGGGGCCGGGCTCCTGCTCACGAATTCGGATGGGGTAGTCACCGAATACGCCCTCCGGTTCGACTTCAAGGCCTCCAACAATCAAGCCGAATACGAGGCACTCCTCGGGGCTTGAGGATGGCGAAGGAGCTGCGCATCGACAGCCTCCGGGCATTCTCCGACTCTCAGCTGATCGTGGGACAGGTCAAGGGCGACTTCGAGGCGCGAGATCCGACCATGATCAAGTATCTTCAGAAGGTAAGGACCTCGTGGCCGCCTCGAGTATTTCGAGATCTCCCACATCCCCAGGATGGAGAACGCCCCGCCGATGCTCTCTCCAGATTGGCAACATCGGCCTATGATTCTTTGGGTCGGACGTTCGTCGAAAACCTCCAGCAGCCGAGCATAATCGGGTCGAAGAAGTGCAGCAGCTAACGTCCAACCAAGTTGGATGGACCCGATCGTCCGGTACCTGTCCGACGGGACCAGTCCCGAAGATCCCGCAGAGGCCAAGCGACTCCGATGGTCGGCGTCGCAATATGTGATCATGGACGGCCGACTCTACAAGAGGTCGTTCTCCCTCCCTCTGCTCAGGTGCTTGGGACCAACCGACGCTGACTACGCTCTCCGAGAGGTTCACGAAGGAATTTGTGGGAATCACTTGGGGGGCAAGTCCTTAGCCTTCAAGGTCTTGCGACAAGGCTACTACTGGCCGACTATGAGGAAGGATGCGGCAGAGTTGGTCCGAAGGTGCGAGCCATGCCAGAAGTATGCCAATATTCAGCACCAACCGGCCAGCCAAATCGCTCCCATTGTCGCTCCGTGGCCCTTCGCTCAGTGGGGAGTCGATATTCTCGGCCCATTCCCACCGGCGTCGGGCCAGAGGAAGTTCATCGTTGTCGCCATCGACTACTTCACGAAGTGGGTCGAGGCCGAGCCCTTGGCGCAGATCACCGAGCGGAAGATGGAGGACTTCATCCAAAAGTCCTATCATCTTCAGGTTCGGATTGCCGCACACCATCATCACCGATAACGGACGGCAATTCGACAACCAAGACTTCAGAGACTTCTGCGCCAGGTTCCACATCCGCCACCGACTAACTTCAGTCGGGCACCCACAGTCCAACGGTGAGGTTGAGGTGACCAACCGAACCTTGCTCCATGGACTCAAGACCCGACTGAACGAAGCCAAAGGTCTCTGGGTCGACGAGCTGGGCTCCGTTCTGTGGGCTTACCGAACGACCCCCCGCGTCCCGACCGGGGAGTCGCCGTTCAGTTTAGCTTACGGGACAGAAGCTATGATCCCGCTCGAGATTGGCCTGCCATCTTCAAGGGTCGAGCAGTACCAAGAGCCAGACAACTCCGAAAGTCGGAGGGCCGACCTAGACCTTCTCCCGAACTGCGAGATGAGGCTCAAATCCGAATGGCCTCATACCGACAGAGGGTCGCCCGGTATTACAACGCCAAGGTCAGACCAAAGCTCTTCAGGCCTGGCGACCTAGTCTTGAGGAAGGCAGAAGTGTCGAAGCCCTTGGACCAAGGGAAGCTGGCTCCCAACTGGGAAGGACCCTACAAGGTTGCTGACACCTTCGGGCCGAGAGCCTATCGGCTGGAGACCCTTGAGGGGAAGCCCATTCCCCGGACTTGGAACGCCGACAACTTGAAGCTGTATTACCAGTGAATTCTGTAATTCGATTGTCGGAATACAAGTTCAGTTTGAAAAATCGGAGTTCTAACTCTTCAGCTACTGGTCGGCGCTCACCCCGATGCATCGACGCGGACCTGGCACCGACGACACATCGGGCCCTTACACGGACCGATGCATCTACAATGACGGGAGCCAATACCCCTTCGACGACTCGTCGGACCTTCACAAGGGCCGACGGACTCTTATGAACGGGAGTTACACTCCTTCGACTTTCGGCAACACATCCGCCCCTAACAAAGGCCGATGCAGCTGTTGCGACGGGAGTTCATGCTCCTTCTACGGTCGAATTTTCGGACAGAATCCATCGGCCGACTGGCCGATCGGGCCCCACCGAAAGAAAGGCTAAAAGCCCACGCGACTATTGCCGCGACTTCCGACCAGGCTACGGCCGGTCGAGGAATATTCGGTTGCCACCGTCTATCACACGACTCGCCGACCGACCTACGGCCGGCTGAACGACATTCGGCTTGCCACCGTCTGTCAAAAGATATGGAATCCCGACGCAAGAGCATGGGGACCCGACTTACTATCGTACCCCCGACACTGCGCCGGACGATGATCGACTAAGTGCATCTACGGAGGTCCACCTGCCGAACCTTTTCCAGGTTCGGTCGGCTCCCGACTCAATAGATGCACCCGACTAACGGCTTCGACTATTGGAAGCCGACCTAAAGTCGGGACCCATTCCACTTTCAGGGCTATGCAAGTTGTCGGAGTCCTACCGACTCATGTGAGTTGGTGGCTTACTTAAGTTAGCGACTAAAGATCGACATCGCAGCTATAGCCGGCATTACAAATAACAAGGAGAGAAAGAAAGAAGTTTCATTCATTGATGAAAAGGAATTACAGAGTCGGGTCGAAGCCCGATTACATGTATTTTCAAAAAGACAAAAAGTAAAGACGGTCGGCAGGGCCGATCACCCGTCCTAGTCGATCTCTTCGACCGACGGAGGATCGGGGATGATCGGCGTCTCGGCCATAAGCGACGCTGGGTCGGCCGCCGAGGGATGGTCTTCGGTCGGCAAAGGAAATTCGGTCGGCACCTGCTCCGGGACGGCCTCCTCCACCACGATGACGCCTCCCGACGGCTGGTCGGCCATCTCTTCCGTTCCTTCTCCTTCGACTCCTTCCTCCTCGGCTAGCGACGGGATGATGCGGCTGACGTCCAACTCCGGGTACAAGGCGTGGACGGCATCCCGACCGTCCTCGAACCCGACCCGGTATGAGGCGAAGCCCGATTCGAGCATCTCCTCCCGGTATCGGTCGGAGGACCGGAAGTCCTCCACTGCCCGTTCGGCCGACTCCCTCGCCGACGTTGCCTCGTCCTCAGCTCGGGCGAGCTCCTCCCTCGCCGACTTCGCCTCGACCTTCGCCATTTCGGCATCGATCTGGGCGATGGACAGCTCCTTCTTCGGCTTCCGCGAGCTTCTCCAGGCTGGCCCGAAGTTGCTCGCGTTCCCCTTTGAGTTCGGCAGTTGCACCATCCCGTTCGCGTCGAAGACGACGCACGGCCCGACCTTTGTGCCTGGCCTCCTTCTTGGCCGACTGTAGTTCGGTCCGAAGCTGGGAAACCTCGTCGACTAACTTGGCCTCCCGGTCGGCCGACTGCAGGAGTTGTTCGGCCAACATCGCCCTCTCAGCTTCGGCCGCCGCCGACTTCTCCTTGAAGGCTGCCCGAACATTGCCGAACCTTCGGTACCCGGCCTCAAGTTCGGACATTGTGAAGATCAGCTGCCGATCAAAAAGCTTCATCAGAATCGCATGACAAGAAAAATTTCTAAGTCAAAAGAAGGGTGACGCGGAGCTTACCTCAACCATCGTCGGGTAGAACCACGACAGCATCTCGGTCACCTGCCGAGACCGCAGCGATTCTACGTCGGCTGGGAGGATCCCTTGGCACAACCTCCTCGCAAGGTTGTGGTCGGCCAACGCCGACGCGCCCTCGGGGTAGTATGCGCTTGGAGGCATTGAGCGGCTCCCCGACCTATCCTCCTCCTCGGGCTCCATCGGGGCTTTCCCCCATCAGCTGCCCCGACCGACGGTACTGGCAGCGACGGCACGCTGGAGTTTGAGCCGGTGCCCCCCGTTGCGCCAGCGGACGCCGCCGGGTGATGTTCGGCTTCCCGAACGACATCCGGCTCCACCCGCCCGGCGAAGCCGCCGATACTTCTTCGGCCGCCTCCTCAGTCGGCCTCTCCTCAGCTCGGACCGTCGGAGCCACGAGGGCTATGACCGGCTCCGACTGGTCGGTCGCTGATGCCTCGACGGTTGGCGGAGCTGGGGTTGGTTTCTTTGCAGGACGCGAAGGGCCGGCCCCCGACGCTGGCCTCTTCCTCGTGGCGAACTGCCGAATTTCGGCATCAGTCGGCCTCATCCTCGGTGGTGTCCCTGCAATACCGACAAGAGAGTTAATGGCTGGGCCAAAAGCCGACCAAAAGATGGACAAAAAGAAAAGCCGGAGGATCGGGCGATACCTATTCGGGGGACCAGACTCAAGCCGGCGTCATAGAGAGCTTGTTCGGTAACAAGCTCCCTCTGCTTCGGTACCGACATATCCTTCAGTCGGTGGAAGTCCTCCCGGTCGTCCACATCCACCCGACTGTTGTCGTTGGCCTCTGTTCGGGGTATACCCCAACGAGAAGGAAAGCCCCAAGAAGAAGAGGAGGAAACAAAGAAAAACTGGTTCTTCCATCCATGAATGGACGATGGAAGACCAGTTATGAAAGCGAGACCCTTCCGGGGTTGAAGAGCCACCACCCTCGGGCTTTAGGGTGGGGTCGGAGCACAAAGAAGGCCCGAAAGAGTGAAACGCGGGGGTTGGTCGGCAAGAGCTGACACAACAGCGCTAAAGAAATGATTAACCGAACAGAGTTCGGCGCCAGTTGCGCCGGACAGAGTCCGTAGTAATCGAGCAGATTTCGGACGAACTCCGGAATCGGAAGTCGAAGACCCGCGCGGAGGTCTTCAACGTACAGCACCAGATCGCCAGGCGGAGGGTTGTTGACCCGACCGCCGGCCCCTGGAGCGGAGAGCCGAAACTGCTCCGGGATGCGATAGTGCTCCCGAAGCTGATCGACGTTCGGCCCCGAAAGCGAGGAGGCCTCATCTTCCGGAGCCGATCGGGAGTCGTCGGTCGGGTTCCCCGACCGAGCTCCCTGAGTCGGTTTCCTGGTCATTATGCAGGGACCGAAAGAGAAGAAAGGAAGGAAGAAGGAAAAGGGGGGACCACGAACCGGATGGACCCTCCGCAGGCGAAGAAGAGCTCTGCCCGTGACGACTGAAAAATCGCCCGGACAGAGTTTCCCCAGCGAAATGTTGCAAATGTGGGTCAGGGTCCGGGAGGTCCTATATATATAGGGCCGACCGACAGTCGAGATCCTTCCGCGCCGACCGAAGACCTGCAGATGCGCGACGTGTGGCGCCCACCGGTTGGCGGAAGATTCGGCGCGCCCCGCCCCGGGACGGCCGCACCGCCCGCATTAAATGCCGGAGGGGGCGCCGGCCAACCACCTTGACACGCGGCACGCGGGGCGCGGCCCTGCATTCACGCACCCGCGCCGGTTCGCGTTCCCGATGGGATGCCTGACAGCGGCCCTCTCTTCCGCGATCGGCGCCGAATATCCGATCGACTGACGCCGTATCGTCCGGCACCCGATCTTCTGACACCGACGTAACGACTGACGATGACAAGACGTGGCGTCTGATGCCTGACGTCGACGTGACCTCTGACATCGACTGGACGTCCGGATCGCTGAGCGTTCATGAGGCGTCTGACATCGGATCATCCGACAGTACGGTCGGATCAACACATACGACAAATCCACTCCCAGTCGTCCGGGATTGCTACTCGAATGGAAGCCTCGGCCAGACCGCCACCCGACTTGAGAGTGGAGGGGGGCAACTGTTGGGGAATACCCGCTGCCCGACCGACTGCCGGGAGGCCCGACCGACCAGAGGGCCCGACCGACTGCCGTAGGGCCCGACATACTGCCGGGAGGCCCGACCGACCGGAGGGTCCGACCGACCGGACGGCCCGACCGCCCGACCGCCTGGTGGCCTGACCGCCTCCGTTGGACGACTCCGACTGGCCGATGGGCCGACCGATCGTCGGTCGGGGCGACCGACTGACGGGAGCCATCAGCGGCTAACCGTCGGCCGTCCAACGGCCCGTTGCCAACCGGGGGTATGTCGGGCGTGTCCATCCCGACCGACCGAACCCCGAGGTTCGATGGCCGACTTACATGATGCTCGCCGACCAATGGAGGGACCCGACACCACTTATCTGGCTACCGACTTTGGGTCGGTCGGCTCCTCCAACCGCCGTACAGCCGCCAGACGTTGTCAGCTCTGACACGGACATGCGGCGCAGTTACCTAGGGGCATTGTCCCGCCGAGAGCTGGGTCGACCCTGGTGATTAGACGGCTACACGGCGACATGACGTTTTCACGGCGGCTCTGACAGTCCACAGTGAGTTGACAGTTCCTCACTTGTCCGCGCCATTAATGACGGCGCCATACCTAGCTCCACTATATATACCAGGGAAGGCAACAGTGCAAGGGATCGATCCGCCCGTCCCCCCACATACGCAGGCTCACTCCTCCCCCTCACTCTCTCTTTCTCAGAGCTCTCTGTCTGCATTTCACTGTTGCCCAGTCACCTCTCTGACTTGACCGTCGGAGGGTCTCCGTCGGAGCCACCTCCGGTCAGTGTGGACTTCCTTTTTTGCAGGCGCTCGTTCCCGGCGACCAGGCGACGAGGGGATTGGCCGCAACACTTATATTTCAAGACTGTGCAATTATGGCATGGTAAAGAGGGGTTGCTCGCAAAATCCTTTGTATCATTTGGGATGAACTATTGTGCCAGGCAAAATATCCACATTTTGGAGGTTTTTTGTTTGGGCTAATGTGCATTACTATTACAAAGATGGGATTCAGATGAAATGCATGCTTTTTTATTAGAATTCTGTGATCCATAAAACTATTTTTTGTTGAGAAAAAAAGTAAAAGGGCAATGGTACAGAAAAAATTTTTAGGCCCAAAAATAAATAAAAAAAACTTGAGAGAGAGAAAAAACGGGAGGCAAAAGAAAACATGAGGAACATCATTGAAAAGATAGAGGGGAGAGCAGTGAGGATTTTGCTAACATATTTTTTGTTATTTTATACGCATGTCTACTATTTCAGATTCACTATTTGGTGGATGTTTGATGAGGACACCACTTTTCAAGATCTTTTCAGTACCACGCGATGCAGCAGGAAAAAAAAAAACAAAACAAACAATCAAAATATGTGGATCAGCCACAAAAGTGTTCACCTTCACCAAGCACGCAAATTTTACTATAAAAAAGAAAATTTTACAAGAGAAGATCTCACCCTCAACCCTTGTACATCCAATTCTCTTTCTCTAAAAGTTTTCCTCACAAAAGCTCTCTCTCTCTCTTGAAAGACCTCCTGAACTCCTGAAGTGATCGACGTCTGCTATCCAGGAGCCTCCTGCTCCTTCTCTCACAGCATACGGCCTTCTCTCTCTCCTTCATGGGTTCCGTACGGTTCCGTAAGGCAAAAACCAGACCACTCAGCCACTTTCTGTGCCTCACAGCTCTTTTAAAGGGTTAAACATGACTTAGATTAGGTTTAGGACTCCTTAATCAACCCAAATCAAGTCCCAGACCGTTGGATCAAGATCGGGAGTCACCTACGCCCTCCGATCGCGCTTCGATCTTCGGAATAGTGCCGTGGACAGCGAGAAATGCGTGGGAAACACCCACGCAGTCCGCCATAGACCGCCTGGTCCACGGTGGACCGAGGTACAGGGCCCAGGCAAGGCACCTGGGCCTGGGCAGGCACACACATGCGGGCCCGCGCACAGGCTGGGCCACGCGCTCGCCTGGGCCGCGGGCCCGGCAAGGCCGCGGGCCCGCTTGGGCCGCGCACCAGGCTGGGCCGCCCATCCGCCTGGGCCACGTGCCTGGGTCGCGCGTCCTGCGCATTGGCCCTGCCTGGGCCGCGCGCTGCCGCCTACGGCCGCGCCACCGCCGCTCCGCCCGCCGGCAGCCGGTAGTCCTCCACCGCCTTGGATCTCGTGCCAACTTCAAAAGCTCGTATCTTCTCCGTCCGAGCTCCGTTTTGGGTGATCTTGGTCTCGTTGGACTCCATTTTTCACCGTAAACCTCGCTGTAGGCTCAATGTGGGCTGAATCTCGAAATGTCACATCCTAACAATCTCCACCTCGACTCGA
Organism: Elaeis guineensis; assembly: GCF_000442705.2. NCBI lineage: Eukaryota > Viridiplantae > Streptophyta > Magnoliopsida > Arecales > Arecaceae > Elaeis > Elaeis guineensis. The sequence goes on along the minus strand of NC_025998.2, from coordinate 4,333,588 downwards.
TATTCGGTCTCCTCCAAACTCTGAGAGCCTTTGGATCTCCTCACCCCCATGTCCTGAGGCAATCGTCTGCTGATCACGGATGGGCAAACATGAGAGTCGAGCCAGGCTGCTCGATCCCATCTCCATCGTATGCTGTGCTCTTCCTGACCTGAGACCTGCTCGGGGCATCATCTTACGGCAATAGGAATCTTACCTTGCGACGTCGCCTCTCGTCCTCCCGAGTCTCTTGTCTCGTGCTCGATCCACCTCTAGGAGCTCCACCTCGCTCTAGGCTCCATCTGGCTTCCGAAGATCCACCTCACACTGGGCTCCTCGCTAGGTAATAATATCCTCTGCTCCCCTTCTTCTCCTCCAACACAATCCTATTACCACGTAGCATCCTCAGGCTTCCTTCACTAGCTACCGTCCTGTAGCCTCTCGAATCCAGTTTGCTAAGTGAGATAAGATTCCGTCTGAAATTAGATATGTATCGGATCTCCCCCAATCTCCTCACTGCACTGTCATGTGTCCTCCAGCTGATCGTTCCAATACCTTTGATCGCACAGCTCGATCCATCCAGCAGATATACAGTGCCCTCACTGTTCTCCAGAAAGTCAGACTGCTCCTCTCTGCAACATACATGATAGGGGCATACAGAATATAATATCCACTGCTGGGAAGAAGTAGATACCTCGTCAGATATCTCTAGGACAGTTCCATCTGAATCGCTGCCGACCGTTGCTACAGCAGCCACCGTCTAATTTTTGAGTTGAGGGCAATCTCTGGCTAGATGCCCCAACTCCTCACACCAGTAACACCTGATTTTGCTCAAGTCCCTCCTGGATTTAGACTGCCCTCGTTGCGATCTCCTGTCGCTCTATCTACCGCCTCCTGCTCCTCCAGAAGCTACCAAAGCTAAACTACCGTCACTTGAGCTCGAAGCTGGATTCTTCCTTCTGAGAACCTCGTTCTGGAGTATCGCCACGATGATCTCGTCCATCTTGATGGTTCTCTTCCCCACTAGAAGAGCAATCATTAAAGACTCGTACGAAGGGAGAAGCAACGCCAGCAAAACCAATGTCCTAGTCTTCTCCTCAACATTCTCGCCAACGCTGAGGAGGTCGGTGAGAATCTTTTAGAAGTGGCTTAGATGCTCCTGCACGCTCTATCCCTCAGTCATCCACAGTTGGTAGAACTGCCTCCAGAGAAAAAGAGTGTTGGTGAGAGACTTCGCCATGTATAACTCCTCGAGCTTCGACCACAGCACCGTCGGGAAAGTCTCGCTCAGCACATGGATCACCACCTCATCCGTCAGGTACATACGGATGGTACTCACTGCCTGCATCTGTAGCCGTTTTCAATCCCACACTTCCATGGTGCTCGACTTTTCATCGCACAAGAGAGTATCGATCAATCACTGTTGGATGAGCATGTCCTTCACCCTTGCCTGCCACAAGGAGAAATTGCTCTTACCATCAAACTTGTTGATCTCCATCTTGATTGTTCCTGTTTTTTTCATCTTCAGTCTTGCTCACCACCGCTGCAATCTGCATCTTTGTACCGTCTTGCTCTGATACCACTTGTTGGGTGGATGTCTGGAAAGGACACCACATCTCAAGATCTTTTCAGTACCACGCGATGCAGCAGGAAGAAAGAAGAAACAAAAACAAAACAATCAAAATACGTGGATCAGCCACAAAAGGGCTCGCCTCCATGGGGCATGCAAACTTCACTATGAAAAAAAAAATTTACAAGAGGAGACCTCACCCTCAACCCTTATACACCCAATTCTCTCTCTCTAAAAGTTTCTCTTACAAAAGCTCTCTATCTCTTGGAAGACCCCCTGAACCCCTGAAGTGACCGGTGTCCGCTGTCCAGGAGTCTCCTGCTCCTTCTCTCACAGCATACGGCCTTCTCTCTCTTCTTCACGGGTTCCGTACGGCTCCGTACGGCAAAAACCAGACCACTCAGCCACTTTCTGTGCCTCACAGCCCTTTTAAAGGGTTAAACATGACTTAGATTAGGTTTAGGACTCCTTAATCAACCCAAATCAAGTCTCAGGCCGTTGGATCAAGATCGAGAGTCACCCATGTCCTTTGATCGCACTCCGATCCATGGAATAGTGCCTTGGACCACGAGAAACATATAGAAAACGCCCACGCGATCCACGCGATCTGTCATGAACCGCCCGGTCCATGGTGGATCGGGGTACAGGGCCCAAGCAAGGCGCCTGGGCCAGGGCCAGCCCACGCGCGGGGGCCCGGGCCGCGCCCACACGCGGGCCCGCGCACGGGCTGGGCCGCGCGCCCGGTTGGGCCACCCGCCCGCCTGGGCCGTGCGCTTGGGTCGCGCGTACCCCACGTTGGCCCCGCCGCCTACAGCCGCGCCGCCACCGGCCTGCCGCTGGCCTCCGGTGGTCCTCCACCGTCTCGGATCTCGTACCGATTTCAAAAACTCGTATCTTCTTCGTCCGAGTTCCGTTTTGGGTGATCTTGATCTCATTGGACTCCGTTTTTCATCGCGAACCTCGCTGTAGGCTCAATATAAGCTGAATCTCGAGGCATCAAATTCTAACATTCACCTATAAGCACGGATGCTATAGTTTGTATACTACGTTGTTCTCTAGCCTCTGTTACGATCACAAGAAATAGACTCCATTTCCTTTTCTGGACTTCTCATGTCAACTATATGTTCGAACACCTCTACTCCAAGGGTCTCTTTGGCTGGATCATTAGGGACTCTTTCCGAACTTCAACAGTATTTTGGTCTCATTGCCACTGTTCAGTCAATACTTTTTATTGCATCCGCGAGCTTCTCATCCGAATTCAATCATAGACTGGTTAGCATGTTACTGGTTTCATTATACGTCCAAGCTTGTAACTGCACAGGAAACAAATGACTATCTTCACTATATGGTTTTCAACACACAAGATAGGACTGACTACTCCACCTCACAGTAGATTCAGTTAGCCTATAAATACTCTTCTCGTCACACCTGAGCTTCTACATTCTTATATGTACTGTTGGATATGATAATGAAGATGATTCAGATGCTAGCTGCTGTCAAAGTATATGGCAGGTTTTCTATTGGACTACACTTGCTTTTGTTTATCAAAAGTGTTCCAATGAGGCACTATCAAAGGCTTTAAGCATCTGAAAATTCTGGTGCCAGGAGATATATATATATATACACACACACACATAGATGTTTATTCCTACTTCCCACTTATCTGCATGTAACAGGTGATTACTGTCCAGATCTATTCTGTGTTCGTTAGTCCTTTTGGGACTATTTGTAAGCCCATACCTTGTCTATGTTTCTTTGCTCTAATATAATTTACTATAATATTTATGAGTAGGTAGGAACCATTAGATACTAGAATTTTTATTCGAATTTGATCGGAATTGACAATGAAATTGGATGATGTTGAATATTGTCCAACATATTTGCAACCCTATGATAGATCGTGGTTGGATTCTTTTCTTGGTTTCTCTCTGTTTATAGTTGTTTATTTACTGGCCAAGAGGATAAACATGTGGATCATATTACTTACCCCTATCTTAAAAAAATAAGTATGAAGGAGCATCTTTGAAGCATGGATGAAAGTAATAACTATTATAACAATATCGAAAGTCGCTAATTAATTTATATTTTTAAATTATATTTTTAAATTTTATTATAATTATTATCATAAAAATTAAAATAATAAAATTATATACATTTCATTTTTCATAACAAAGTGATATAAATGTAAATTTTCATTCAAAAAAAAATTATATCTGATAGTTGTTTGTAAATAACATCATATTATTTTTCTAATATACTATTTGTTGGTGCAAAAATCTGCTTGCGCCGGAGAAGCTGGAGTCGGGGAAGCCGCGGTCGCCGCCGGGACCTGCAAGGAAGTCTAAACCGGAGGTGGGGTTGCTCCGGCAAGATCCTCCGACGCTCAAGTCAGTTCTCTGCCTCAACAAGAATGGATGCTCGAACGGAGAATTTAGCAGAGTTTTGGGATAAGAAAATGAGTTTAAAGAATAACGTATTTGGGTCCTCCTTTTATAGACGGAGGAGGCAACGGATTGATGGCGACGTTTGTAACCGTCTGGTAGTGGGCCGCCCATGGTCAGGGGAATTGATTGCGAAAGATAGTGGGGTAGACCCGTGGCTATCGTCATAGCCCGCCACGTAGGGCCTGTTGCAGGTAGTGAAGCGGCGTCCGTTGCCGCTAGTTGTCAGCGAGTAGTGGGATCGTGCAGCACCTGCCGCAGGGAGCGAAGCAGAATCGTGGCCGTTGACACAGCCTGTCAGAGAGTAATGGGTCCGCCGCAGGGGGTGATGGAGCCGCGCGGGATCCGCTACAGGAAGTGCAACAGGATCATGGTTGTTATTGTGATCTGCCAGGGGGCGCGGATCTATTGATCGAGGCTCGGCAGTGGTCGGAGTTCGGCCTTTGTAGGAGTCCGGGAGGGGTCCTCCTTTCGGTTGAGGTCGTGGGTGGAGTCCGGCTCCAGCAGCTGATACTGAGGTCGGAGCCTGGCTCCCGTAGGAGTCCGGGCGGAGCTGTACTGCTGTCGATGACGGAGCTCGGCTCCCGTAGGAGTCCGGGCGGAGCCGTTCTGCTGTCGATGGCGGAGCCCGGCTCCCGTAGGAGTCCGGGCGGAGCCGTTCTGCTGTCGATGAGGAGCCCGGCTCCCGTAGGAGTCCGAGCGGAGCCGTTCTGCTGTCGATGGAGGAGCCCGGCTCCCGTAGGAGTCGGAGCTGAGCCGTTCTGCTGTCGATGGAGGAGTCCGGCTTCCGTAGGAGTCCGGACGGAGCTGTGCTGCTGTCGATGGAGGAGCCCGGCTCCCGTAGGAGTCCGGGCGGAGCCGTTCTGCTGTCGATGGAGGAGCCCGGCTCCCGTAGGAGTCCGGACGGAGCCGTTCTGCTGTCGATGGAGGAGCCCGGCTCCCGTAGGAGTCGGAGCTGTGCTGCTATCGATGGCGGAGCCTGGCTCCGTAGGAGTCGGGCGGAGCGTACTGCTGTCGACGGAGGAGCCCGGCTCTCGTAGGAGTCCGGACGGAGCTGTGCTACTGTCGATGGAGGAGCCCGGCTCCCGTAGGAGTCCGGGCGGAGCCGTTCTGCTGTCGATGGAGGAGCCCGGCTCCCGTAGGAGTCCGGACGGAGCCGTTCTGCTGTCGATGGAGGAGCCCGGCTACTCGAAGTCGATTCCGTCGAAGATTTCGGCTGTGGGTATTTTATACCCAACACCAGTCCCCCTACTTCCGAGTTTGAATTTCAAGCGAAGAAAGTACACACAGAGAGAGATGTGCACAGCCGGAATCGCCCCTTCGAATCCTGCGCACTGCCGCCCCCAGATATTTTGACATTTAATGCGCGCACGTCAGAGTCCATTTTTTGGTGAAGGTGACCTGAAAAGTCTTTTTGGAACCCCCGTTGAAACGCGATCCCAAGCGTCGTGCCGCGGGAATTTGTGAGCGGTCAACCCTCGATGGCGATGAAGGGGATAAGCGCGACACGTGGCACACACCAGCTGGCCCAGGAATACCCGCCGCCATAACTGTGCCAGGATCCGTCGGCTATTTAAACCCCTCAGTCCCTTCGTGGCTTCATCCTGGTGCTTTTCTTTCGTCTGAGAATCTTGCTTCTCTCACACCAGTCCTTGTCTCCTTCCCTCGCACCAGGTCCTCTACTCGGGAGGCTGTTCTTGAGGGAATTTTTAGGGCTTGGAGGAAGGTGAGGAGGAGAATGGCGGCCGGTGAGAATCTCCGTCGTTTTAAAGGGGGCCCAAGGAAGAATTCCTTCAACAACAGGGATTTAATAACGGGGGCTGTCGGTGAAGTTATTCTGCCCGCGAATTTTGGAGTAGCAAGGCAGGGTGATACCGGTCAAGAGGGCAGAGCAGTCGTCATAAGCCATGACGGGATCCTTGATGCCGTCGGGGCCGAGAGACCAGAGGCGGTCGGCGTCGACGGTGGGGCAGTAGAACTTGTTGCGGAGACGGTGGAAGTAACGCATGCCGACCTTGCCGGAGCATCTTGGGTGGCGGCCGTCGTGGTGCATTCGGAGATGAGGCACATCTCTGGTGTCGCTACCGCTCCTGAAGTGGCTACGGTTCTTCTTGAAACAGGTCTTTGCTACTGCCGCCGTTGCCCTTACCGCCTCCGGAGATCTATCCCACCCCTTTCCCGCTAAGGTTGGACTTCGGAAACAGAATGAGGCGAGATGGGGCGAGAGCTGTTACACGCACTGGAGAACGCGACTGAGAAGGATAGAGATGGAGAGAGGAGTTCGTAGCTCGGAGCGGCCTCTGGTTCGTCCTGCCCGAACCGTGCCTGCGAGACTTGCGATGACGTGTATCTTCTTTTTCCTCTTTTCTTTTTTTTTTCCTGATCCACCGGGTCCTGTAACGTATACTTTTGTTAAATGAAAAAGAGATTTTGGTACCTCATCTGCATCTTGCGTTAAATAGTTGTCTGTCGAATTTTTTTCATTTTCCTTTCCTTCTCTTCGTCTGTGTTACGTCGTCCCAAGGTCATCGGCGACCTCTTCAGTACATGTGGGGTCGTCATTCGCCGAGCTCCTTTTCGGTTTTTATGCCGTTCGAAGATACCCACTTGTCAGGTTTGCTTGGGGCCCTTCGGGCCCAAGATTCCTCCTAGGGCTTGAACCCGGGGATTCGAGCTCCCGTTGCCTTCGGGCACTAGTTGCTTTTCTTTTTTGCTTGGATTTTTCTCCGCTGAAGTCGGGGCTAAGTTCGGCTCCCTTGATAGTCCGAACGGAGAAGCCCTCCTGAAGTTGGAGTAGCCCGGCTCTCGTAAGAGTCAGGGCAAAGTTTTTCTGCAATCAAAGTCATAGGCAAAGTCCGGCTTCCGTAGAGGTCCGGGCGGGGTTGCCCTGTAGCTGATGTCGACGATGGAGCCCGGATCCCGTAGGAGTCCGGGTGAAGTCTATTTTGTTGTTGGAACCCGGCTCCCGTAGGAGTTCGGGCCTTTCATTTTGCTCGAGCCGGCGTGAGGTTCTCCTCGTGTTCCTGACACGACTGTGGGGGCACGTTGGGGCGTTGTAAGGCCTCTTCCCCTATCCGTCTAAAAGAACCGGGCCTTCGACTTTGCTCAAGTTAGGGCGAGGTTCTCCTCCTGTCCCTAACAGGGCTGTGGGGGCACATATGGGCGTTGTAAGGCCTCTCCCCCCATCCGGTCTAAAAGAACCGGGCCTTCGACTTTGCTCAAGTTAGGGCGAGGTTCTCCTCCTGTCCCTAACAGGGCTGTGGGGGCACATATGGACGTTGTAAGGCCTCTCCCCCCATCCGGTCTAAAAGAACCGGGCCTTCGACTTTACTCAAGTTAGGACGAGGTTCTCCTCCTGTCTCTAACAGGGCTGTGGGGGCACATATGGGCATTGTAAGGCCTCTCCCCCCATCCGGTCTAAAAGAACCGGACCTTCGACTTTGCTCAAGTTAGGGCGAGGTTCTCCTCCTGTCCCTAACAGGGCTGTGGGGGCACATATGGGCGTTGCGAGGCCTCTCCCCCCATCCGGTCTAAAAGAACCGGACCTTCGACTTTGCTCAAGTTAGGGCGAGGTTCTCCTCCTGTCCCTAACAGGGCTGTGGGGGCACATATGGGCGTTGCGAGGCCTCTCCCCCCATCCGGTCTAAAAGAACCGGACCTTCGACTTTTATAAGGTTGCCCTCTTGTTTTTGATACAGTTTGCTTGAATTGTCCCAAGACAAATGGGCACGCATTTTTTGATTAGGACGAAATTACTGGTAGTACATCCGTAAGTTTTCTGAGCTCCATGGTCGCGGGAGGTCGGCTCCTCCGAGCTCCTTAAGATAATAAGTTCCAGGCCGGACTACTTCTTTGACCTCGTAAGGTCCCTCCCAGTTTGGGGCAAGCTTCCCCTGGCCCTGTGGTTGCGAGACAGCAGCTCGTCGGAGCACTAGATCTCCTGCTTTAAATGCCTTGTTCTTGACTCGGGCGTTGTAATATCGGGCAACTTTCTGTCTGTAGGCTGCCATTCGAACCTGAGCAATCTCCCGCCTTTCTTCCAGCAGGTCGAGGTTGGCTCTGAGACTCTGTGCGTTTTGGGGTTCGTCGAATGCCACGACTCGTGCCGATGGGAGTTTAAGCTCGATCGGGATGACGGCTTCCGTACTAAAGGCTAAAACAAAGGGAGTCTCCCCTGTAGGCAACCTCTGGGTGGTTCGATACGCCCATAGCACATGATAAAGTTCGTCTGCCCAAGTTTCTTTTGCTTTTTCGAGCCTTGTCTTAATCTATGCAAAAGGGTTCTGTTAGTTACCTCAGCTTCGCCGTTCGCCTGGGGATGGGCTACTGATGTGAAGTTGTGGAAGATGTTTAGATCTTCACAGAATTCAGCAAATCTGGCTCCTGCGAATTGCCGTCCATTATCAGTGATTAGGGTTCTAGACAAACCGAACCTGCACACGATCGATTTCCAGACGAAATCTGCACTTTTGCTTCTGTGATTTTTGCTAGTGGCTCGGCCTCGACCCATTTGGTGAAGTAGTCGATTGCTACAAGGAGAAATTTCCTTTGACCGGACGCCATGGGAAAGGGGCCAAGAATATCCATCCCCCATTGTGCAAAAGGCCATGGAGCACTCAAGGGTGTGAGCTCGGTAGCAGGTTGTCTCTGGACGTTGGCGTATCTCTGGCATCGATCACACTTTTTGACATATTCGATCGAATCATGATGCATTGTTGGCCAGTAATACCCTTGGCGGAGTAGCTTGTGGAATAGAGACCTGGCACCCAAATGGCTTCCACAAGCTCCCTCGTGTACTTCCCATAAAGCGTAGTCAGCTTCTGAGGGCTGGAGGCACCTCAAGAGGGGCAAGGAGTACGATCTTTTGTACAATTTGCCCTCATAAAGGATGTACCGGGAGGCTTGATTTCGAAGTTTTCGGGCCTCTTTCGCGTCCTAGGGGAGAATCCCATCTCTAAGATAGGTTACCAGCGGGTCGACCCAGCTGGGTTCGTGGTCGATCTTCATTACGAGTCGCGGTTCTTCCGTACTCGGATGTTTTAAAACTTCAAAGAGAACGCTTTGGGCAATTCGGCCGGAGCCGATGTCGCCAGTTTGGAGAGAAGATCGGCTCTGGTATTCTCCGACCTTGGAATTTGCCTGATGTCGAAATTGCCAAAGGCAGGGGTGAACTCCTTCACCTTCTCAAGATATTTGGCCATACTGTCCTCCCGCGCTTCAAAGCTCCCGCTGACTTGCCCCACCACAAGTTGGGAATCGCTGTGCACCCGGAGTTGACCTATTCAAGCTCCCTGGCGACCCTCAATCCCGCGATCAGAGCTTCATATTTCGCTCCATTGTTTGTTGCGGGGAATTCGAAACGCAGAGTGTACTCCGCGACGACTCCCTCCGGGCTGGTCAAGATCAGGCCTGCACCCGCGCCTGCCATGTTGGAAGATCCGTCCACATGGAGGGTCCAAAAGCGATCGGAGGAACTGGCTTCTTCGTCGGGGGAGTTCGGTTGAGTCTTCAGGTCGTCAATTTTGCTTTGCTCAGGTTCGGCCTCCTCGGGGATGGTGCACTCTACTATGAAATCCGCCAATATTTGGGCCTTTATTGTCGGTCTAGGTTTGTAGTTGATGTCGAATTCTGTGAGCTCGATTGCCCATTTTGCCATTCTCCCAGAGGTATCAGCTCGGTGCAAAACCGCCTTGATCGGTTGATCGGTGAGTAACGTCACTGTGTGCCCTTGAAAGTAAGGCGGAGTCTCCGAGCTGCAATCAACAAGGCGTAGGTCAGTTTTTCTAATTTAGTATACCTGGTCTCGGCATCCCTCAACACGCGACTAATGTAGTAGACCGGTCGCTGGACTTTCATTTCCTCTTTGACAAGGACAGCTGCAAGGGCTGTGGGAGAGACTGCCAGGTACAAAAATAGTTCCTCCTTAGGCTCGGGCTTCGCCAGCAGTGGGGGCGAGCTAAGGTAGCTTTTTAATTCTTCGAATGCTGTTGGCATTCAGGGGTCCAACAGAAGTTCTTCGGCTGCTTGAGGGTTTGAAAGAAGGGCAAACATCGTTCGGCCGACCTCGTGACAAAGCGATTAAGAGCCGCGACTCTTCCGTGAGGCACTGAACCTCCTTGATCGATCTTGGGGCGGTCATATTTTGGATGGCGCAAATTTTCTCCGGATTGGCCTCGATCCCGCGTCCCGATACCATGAAGCCCAGAACTTTCCTGAGGTTACCCCAAAGGCGCATTTGGTCGGGTTCAGCTTCATTCTATACTTTCGAAGAGCGCCAAAGGTTTCTCGAGGTCGGCGACATGATTTTCGAAAGACCTGCTTTTCACGAGCATATCGTCCACGTAAACCTCCATGTTTCGGCCGATCTGCTCCTTGAAGATTTTGTTCACCAGTCGCTGATAGGTTGCGCCCGCGTTCTTGAGGCCGAACGGCATAACCCTGTAGCAGTAAAGGCCGCGATTAGTGATAAAAGCTGTCTTTTCTTCATCTTCCAATACCATTCTAATCTGATTATAGCCGGAGAACGCATCCATAAAAGTGAGAAGCTCATGGCCCGAGGTAGCGTCCACCAGTTGGTCGATCCTGGGAAGGGGGTAGCTGTCCTTTGGGCAAGCCTTATTCAGCTTTTTGAAGTCGATACACATCCTCCACTTGCCGTTTGCTTTCTTGACCAAGACAACATTGGAGATCCACTCAGGATAATTGACTTCCTTGATAAATCCGGCCTTGAGAAGTTTATCCACTTTCTCGGCTATTGCCTTCTGCCTCTCCGGGGCATGACTCCGGATTTTTTCTTTTGTCGGCCGATGTTTAGGGTCGACCGCTAGATGATGTTCCATGACTTCTGTGTCGATTCCCGGCATATCCGCGGGACCCATGCGAAAACGTCCGCATTCCTTCGGAGGAAATCCACAAGACGCGTCCGCACCTCCTCCTCCAGGTTGGAGCCAATTAACACCACATGCTCCGCATTCCCATCATTCAAAGGAATTGGTATTAGGTCCTCGATTGGACCGCCCTCTCTTCAGTGAGGTCATCGCGCGCATCCAATCCGTCGACCGGACAGAGGTCCGCTTGATCATTTCTTTGCAGGGCAATGTTGTAGCAGTGCCTGGCCAGCGCTTGGTCTCCCCGGACTTCTCCGATCCCCTTGTTGGTGGGGAACTTCAATTTCAAATGGTAGGTCGAAACAACGACTCTGAGGGCGTTGAGGCCGGGTCGGCCAAGAATTGCATTGTAGGCAGATGGCGCCTTTACCACCAGGAAATTCACCAGGGCCTGGACTGCTTCGGATGCTGGCCCGCGGTCACAGTTAGAGCTATCATTCCTTCCGTCGGAACGGCGTCACCAGTAAACCCTATTAAGGGGGAGCAGATCGGCCTTAGGTGACCGCCAAGAGTGGCCATTCTTGAAAAGGCATTGTAGAACAAGATGTCGGCCGAACTTCCGTTGTCGACGAGAATGCGACGGACGTCATAATTTGCTATGTTCAAGGAAACTACGACCACGTCGTTATGAGGGAATTGGACTCCCTGGGCGTCTTCTTCAGTGAAGGCTATGGGTTCTTCAACTTTTTGCCGTTTGAGGGATGCAGCTGATGTGCTGATTGCCCCCTGCCGGGATTCCCCCGAGATGACGTTGACGGAATCCGGCGGAGACTGGTCACCCGGCCACCCTTTATCGACGACCATAGCCGGAGGTAGTTGTGCAGAAACCTCGCGAGAGGGCATCGGATGGGGAAAAGAGGATTGGGTGCCGGAAAAGATGGCCGGAAGCGGGTCGTTGAGCGTTCCTTCAAGAACAAGGGTGCTGCGAAGACACGCGCCCCTTCCTCTAGCGCCAATCCTGTTGGTGCAAAAATCTGCTTGCGCCGGAGAAGCTGGAGTCGGGGAAGCCGCGGTCGCCGCCGGGACCTGCAAGGGAAGTCTAAACCGGAGGTGGGGTTGCTCCGGCAAGACCCTCCGACGCTCAAGTCAGTTCTCTGCCTCAACAAGAATGGAGTGCTCGAACGGAGAATTTAGCAGAGTTTTGGGATAAAAAAATAAGCTTAAAGAATAATGTATCTGGGTCCCCCTTTTATAGGCGGAGGAGGCAACGGATTGATGGCGACGTTTGTAACCGTCTGGTAGTGGGCCGCCATGGTCAGAGGAATTGATTGCGAAAGATAGTGGGGTAGACCCGTGGCTATCGTCATAGCCCGCCACGTAGGGCCTGTTGCAGGTAGTGGAGCGGCGTCCGTTGCCGCTAGTTGTCAGCGAGTAGTGGGATCGTGCAGCACCTGCCGCAGGGAGCGGAGCAGAATCGTGGCCGTTGACACAGCCTGTCAGAGAGTAATGGGTCTGCCGCAGGGGGTGATGGAGCCGCGCGGGATCCGCTACAGGAAGTGCAACAGGATCATGGTTGTTATTGTGATCTGCAGGGGGCGCGGATCTGTTGATCGAGGCTCGGCAGTGGTCGGAGTTCGGCCTTTGTAGGAGTCCGGGAGGGGTCCTCCTTTCGGTTGAGGTCGTGGGTGGAGTCCGGCTCCAGCAGCTGATACTGAGGTCGGAGCCTGGCTCCCGTAGGAGTCCGGGCGGAGCTGTACTGCTGTCAATGACGGAGCCCGGCTCCCGTAGGAGTCCGGGCGGAGCCGTTCTGCTGTCGATGGCGGAGCCCGGCTCCCGTAGGAGTCCGGGCGGAGCCGTTCTGCTGTCGATGGAGGAGCCCGGCTCCCGTAGGAGTCCGGGCGGAGCCGTTCTACTGTCGATGGAGGAGTCCGGCTCCCGTAGGAGTCCGGGCGGAGCCGTGCTGCTGTCGATGGAGGAGCCCGGCTCCCGTAGGAGTCCGGGCGGAGCCGTTCTGCTGTCGATGGAGGAGCCCGGCTCCCGTAGGAGTCCGGCGAGCCGTTCTGCTGTCGATGAGGAGCCCGGCTCCCGTAGGAGTCGGAGCTGTGCTGCTATCGATGGCGGAGCCCGGCTCCCGTAGGAGTCCGGGCGGAGCCGTACTGCTGTCGACGGAGGAGCCCGGCTCCCGTAGGAGTCCGGCGGAGCCGTTCTGCTGTCGATGGAGGAGCCCGGCTCCCGTAGGAGTCCGGGCGGAGCCGTTCTGCTGTCGATGGAGGAGCCCGGCTACTCGAAGTCGATTCCGTCGAGAATTTCGGCTGTGGGTATTTTATACCCAACACTATTTTATCATGATTTAAAAATAATAATAATTATAATAATCATTTCATTTTTTAATGAAACAATGAAGTTAAATCAAATTTTAGGATCCGTTTGGTTCATGAAAAGAAATATTTTTTCTAGAAATCAACTTTTTTAGAAAGTAACTTTCAGGGAGTTACCTTCTAAAAATATAATTTTGACATATTTGGTTGGCCATAGAAAAGTGATTTATTTTAAAGTAGCTTATGTTTGATTGAGTATCTATTTTTTAAAAAATATAAAATAATTATTATATCTTAAATAAATATAAGACCATATCTTTTTGTTCATAAACTTTATGTAAATAATAATATTATATTATATTAAAATAATATTATAATATTATAATATAATATAATATTAGATCAAAATAATTTATTATATTGATATAATACTAATATATAGTAATATTATATTAATATAATATTAATATATTAATATAAATGCTATATTAATATTTATAAAAATATTTATTTTAGTATAAATATCAAAATAATATCAATATATTATAAATATTATAATATATATTAAAATAAATATTATATTATATTATATTAATATAAATATTAAGATAATATTAATATAATATTATATTAATTTTGCAAGAAGAAAAAAATAGAGATATTGACATATATAACTTTTTAGTATTTCATCTTAACCATCTATTGATATTTTATAAAATTTCAGTCATAGATCTTAAAAGGATATTTTTAGAAAGAAAAAAAATATTAAATTTCATCCCATGAGAAGTTTCAAAATTTATCTCTCCATGGATTCTACTTTCATGAAATATAGAAGTATTTTTTCTTGAAAAGAGTTTTTTTTTTTTTTTTTAAACTCTAATCAGACAAGAGATTCTCCTTCACTTTTCAGAAATTGCTATTTCTCACTTTACTTCTTGTAAACCAAACAAATCCTTAATGTATAATTATGGTATAAATATTATAAAAGTAGGCCGATACTTTTTTTGGGGGGTAAATAAGTAGGTTGGCACCTTCTCAAAGAAGATGTGAAAAAACCAAAACAATAGATAATTGTCATTACTTTTATTATAACAACAAAATGCCTAGGGTCTCTAGGGTTATTGAAATGAAATCTTGAATATGGTGAATGAAAATAGTAAAATTAATAATATCAAATCCCCACCAAGAGCCCTGGAGAGTGGATAATACGATAAAATGATAGATTTGGCCTTTAGCCACTGTTCCTGAGCATCTTTTAGCACGCAATCTTGGGTGAGACCAACCAACAACCTGTTCACGTGAAGACAGCGAAGGTGGCGTTTGGGGGCCTCAAGAATGAAGCGCATTCAGCAGATTGTCGGCTTAGAGCAAAATTATTGATTAGAATAGTTCAATTAATAAAAAAATATGATAATATTTTAAAATATTTACTTTTAAATTTGATTTGATAAAAAAAAATATTTGAAAACAACTCAAATCAACTTGCATACCAGTTGAATCTTACTTGCACACGTGTTTGAGTTCAAATTTAAGTCTTTATCGAAATTTAAAAAAATAAAAATAAAATAAAATACAAAATATTTTTTTAAATATATAAATTATATATATATATACATATTTAATTAGATTCATGAGTTTTCAAATCGAATATTTTTACTTAAGCTCATAATAATCAAATCTTGGCTCACCCGCATCCCTAGATTTTATGGCCTTTAAAAAATATAAGATATTACGCTCAGAATTTAAACAAAAGGGCTTCTCACTCCCAGAATCTACAGAAAGTACCATCAATTTTTCCAGACATGTCATCTTCACGAAGATGTTATATATATTATGTATGTACACGCACAAATGTTGTTTCTTAAAATTGCAACTCTTTCGGTCCGTGTCTTAAAATATTTTTAGATAGATGTAGCACGTATGGTACATCAAACTAAAAAGACTTCATTATTTGCCCATGTAACACGAGTGGTGAACATGCCTCGTGGCAATCTTTATAAGTTCAGATTTTATCATGCCATTTCCAGTCTCGGTCAAAAACTTTCATTAGGACACTTGCATCTTATACGCACGTTTTAATACGAGGAGAATGAATTGATGCAGAGAAATCGATGTCAATGGGTCGGGCAGGACCAACCCCACCAAAGACCATAAATGGGCTTGGTTTCATCAATTAGTCTCATATATCAGGCTGGGCCAATGGAGCTCAAATCGACGAGTCCAGAGGAGTTCTGGCTAGATGCGTTCTTGAAATCTTAGAAAATTTAACTACACCGAACATTGAGCTCAGCTCAATCCAAAAGAAAACCAAAACTCAATTGGAAAAAAAGAAGTTGCTCAGATGCACCAATGCCAGATATATTTGAAAATATTATAAAAACTTAACCAGGCCCAGCAATGAGCACAGGTCAATCCAAAAAAATACCTAACTTGATTTAAGAAAAGAAGTTGCCAGGATGCACTAATCTCAACAATTGATCACCCCTCTTTATCACACTAATTCCTATTAGTTATACCAATCCCCTTAAGTCAGGAGGCAGAATAAATATTCTATGTACCAGCTTACAACCCCGTACACAAATATTCTATGTACTAGCTTTACAAACCCGTGCTGTGTACGGATATAATTTTTCTTGAAAAATATTTTATTTTATTAATTTATTAATATATATTATATATTTATTTAAAAATAATTTAAATAATAAAAATTATATTTTTATGGATAATATAAATTATAAATTATTTATAAATTACTTTATTTTTTTTTCTAAACTCAAAATTTTTTCCTCCATTTTAATATATCCTTAGATTGTTGAATTGACATCATATATTCGAAACTCTCACCCTCTCTAATTTTTTAGTTTCACAAAACTAATATTCTTATTTCTCACGATTGGGCATTTTTGAGTTACCTAATATCATGATGTTGTCATATTTTTTTCTCTTATTTTTGCAGAGGATGAGCAACGAATTGGCTTTTTTTTCTTGTCCTAGCATCTTCAAAACTTTTTGAGTCATGCAATTTCCTAACAATTGGTGCTTCTAAATTATGAATGTCTTCAATATCTATTATTTTGTTTCAACCACTATCTTTTTACGTCCTAGTTCCTACCTAAAGGTGTTTTTCTCGAAAAAATCATCCTTCACCGATTAAAGGATCTATTTGAATAGGCTCTCACATGTGGCTTCAAGGGGTGGTAGGTGCCCAACCAAAACCAACTGGCAGGCCCAAACATATGGGTGAGCCCACATCAACCGTAGTCTGTAGATGGCGCAACACGTGACCCAAAAAATGACCGCAACGAGAAGCGCAGTCTTATCCTCCACGTCCTTATCATACACATGTCACACGAAGAAGGCTAACACATGGCGACCGAAGGTTAATGCCTCCATTTACACACACACACACACAGAGACACACAGAATTGGTTTCTCATAGCATTACCTGTCTTAAGCCAATATCTGAGCTACTAAATATTTTATTCAAATGAGAAATTTATATACCCTATGCACCATGCAGCCATGCATCACATCAATCCCCTCTCTCTTTCCTAAAGACCTCTCCTGATGACATGATACTTGTCTACGAGCTGACGCAGCAATTATATAGCGTATAATTTGCCGTTAGGTTGCAGCAAAGTGTTAATGGCATCTTTCTCTCAACAGTCTGACCCGGATCACATGAAAATCGGCACAAAGCACCGATTTCAGCCAGACCAAGGAAAGTATCCCAACCGATTCCCCACTTGCGCGACGAGTCAAGAAAGAAAAGAGCGAAGGTAGAGAGAGGGGGGACAACCACGCGGCCGCGCCGCTCGAGATAAGATCTCTACGACTCCCCCCGAGTCTCGCTCCTCTCTCTCTATCCTCTCGCCTTTTCGATCCCGTGGCTAATAATTCCCGAGCCCTCCTCCCTCCCTCGAATTCCCTCGCTCTCCCTCCAACCCCGACCATATTCCGGAGGGGAGCGAGGTGGGCAGCTCGAGAGCACGCTCGTCTCCGCTCCAACTCCCTTCGATCTCCTCCGTCGCCTCCTCTGCCATGTCTGCCCTCCAGGCCTACCTCCTTTTCCGGCCTTCCCCGCCCATCCTCCACCCTTACAAACGCTCCTCTATCCCTCTTTCGTGCACCCTCCGCTGCCCCGACTTCTCTGCGGGCTTCTTCTTCCCTTCCCTCCCCATATCCCACTCCATCCGCCGCTTCGCCCTCGTGCCCCACGCATTGCCGCCAGAGAATGTGGATTCGGAGCGGGAACCCTTTTTGTCCAGCCAAGAATCGATCTTGGGCTCGGATACCCGCCGAAGCTCCAACCTTTCGCAAGGTACCGGTGGGGAGGGGTCAAAAGGGGAGACTGAGGCTGTCGGAGAGGTCGGGGTGGTCGGAGATAGTGGTTCCGTGGAAGAACTGGAATCTGGTCGTCAGTTGGTGGAGAAGAAGGAGATGAGGAATAGGTGGCCGCTGGTGGCGTTCTTGGTTGGAGTGATGGCTTCGCTGAGGAGGGGATTCGATGCTGTGATGATGTCGGAGTGGCTGAGCCGGTGGCCGTTCTGGCGGCAGGAGAAGAGGTTGGAGCTTCTCATTGCAGAAGCTGATGCAAACCCTGGAGATGCTGCGAAGCAGAGCGCTCTCCTTGCTGAACTCAACAAGCACAGGTTCAGTCCACCCTTTTTTTGGAGCTTTTCTTCCTTTCTTCTTCTCCCTGTGCTTTTCTTAGGTCTTTGTACCCAAAAACAAGCATTATTTGGGCAATATCCCTATGTAGACGTTATATCATTTTATTATATATCACCTTTGCTGAATTTGTTGTTTATTTAGGTTTCTCTATTGGCACTTTCTTGCTGAAAACTGCACTTTGAGTTTTTGGTTGGAAATCATAACAAATTCAAAATTGGTTGATGGTAAGCTATCTCAAACCTCCATAGATTGTATCTTAGTCTGTGGAGGTCTCCCAATATAAATGGTAAAAGTACACATGTATTAAGATCTTATGAGCTTTATTATTCCATAGTGCATACTTCATCAACATCTTGAACAACAATTAATCCTAACAACGCATATGATTTTCCTTTTCCTGATATTTTGCATTCATTCTAGCAATGCTGAGTGCTTATGTAGGTAGCTCTTCCATGTTTTTTAGTTAGCAAACAGAAGGTTGGATATTATCATGAATTTATCTCTTTCTTTTGATTTTTGCAGTCCTGAATCAGTTATTAGACGGTTTGAGCAAAGAAATCATGCAATAGATAGTAAAGGAGTTGCAGAATATCTTCGAGCTCTTATTGTCACCAATGCTATCGCAGAATATCTTCCAGATGAGCAATCTGGAAAGCCTTCTAGTCTCCCATCACTGGTAGTTAAGCTCATCCGGTGTTACTATTTTGTTGCGTCATGTACACATTCACTTTGTTGATCACCTCTTTTTTAGATCATATTGCATCATTCATGTTCTGTGGATTATTAGCATTCCCTTCCTGTTCTCCTCAAAATTTCTACTTGTTTTGATCTTGTAATCTTGCTACATTGTTGATATACTTCTTAGAAACATATAATGTGACAACATTGAACTATATTTCTTTGCAACAATTTGACGATACAGGGAGGGAAAACAGAAGAAGGAACGTCGATAACACCAACAATCTTCCAAAAGTCCTAAATTATCTTTAGAATTTCAATTGACTGGAATCTGAAGTCATTATCTAACTTGCTTCAGTCATTTGAATTATTTTAGTCAATATGAAGTCATTATCGATATGGGGATTGCTGCTGCTGACTTTTGACTTTTCTTAAAAATATATTCATGTCAGTAGTTGCAAGAGTTGAAGCAGCGTGCATCTGGAAATAGTAATGAGCCATTTTTAAACCCTGGAATATCGGAGAAACAGCCACTGCATGTAGTTATGGTAAGAACATGTTAATCCTTTCAGTTCTGGACTGTGTGCTTGGTGCTGGCTCGATGTATAAAGAAAATGTAAAAAATGTTAGCTGTACTTTCTTCTCTCTCCTTTAGTATCGTACTAATATTCTGCAAGTCAGCCATTAACTTTGTGTCCTATATGTTGCTCATCAGGTTGACCCAAAAGCATCAAGCAAATCAACATGGTTTGCTCAAGAACTTCTGTCAACCATTTTGTTTACTATTGTTGTTGGACTGATGTGGTATGTTTTTATTAATGTTACCAAACTATATGATGTGTTTCTAGTATATTTGAATGATACAATAACTTTTCCTTGTCCCGATTAACTTTTTAATCCTTTCTTTCCACAACATCTATGCGTTGGATCTCATGTTGATAGATTTAAATGTATAGATTGTATCCTTCGATAAATATAGATTTGCAGCAAGCCTAATTCTGTCAATTTAACATGGGTTATACTAGGTCTAATTCAAAATTAGTTGATACCCAAGGCCACCTTCTATAAAATTGAAGATCTTGCCGATAGATTTATCACTACATTCATTTTAATCATCTCTTCTCTTTACGTTCCTATCTCCATTCTGCAGCAAACATGCTTATGAAACCATCTTAATTGGTTTTCCCCCACTTCATTGTTTGTTGTTTGCAATCCTAACCTTCCTGAAAAACTGAATTTTAACTCTTCTAGTTAATGGTTTACCACAGTTTGCCTCAGCATCTCATATTTGCTATAGTCATCTTATGCCCATGTTCTTTACTGATCACCTGACATTTTAGTCCATAAGTAGGTATTTTTTTTGTCTTTAAAGAGTATCTGTACTTGTGGATGAAGATGGGAGGATAAGATTTAGAAAGCTAATGGAAGAAAGCATTCAAACTAATGCAAATAGATCTATAATTGTGGAACATGAAAATAGTAGATGCAGAGCTAAGAGTGCTAAGAAATTAAGGAAATACATGCTATGAGATTCCTTAACCACAAAGATGGTTAAGGATAACTTGAAAGAATACCACAACAAAGGTCAAAGCTTGTACTTTGCACTTTATATAGACTAAAGAGCTTACTAAGAGAGAAATAAGAAGCAATTCAGTTAATCAGGATAAGGATATGACCTCGATCATTATAACTAGTCTAAGAAACTCAATGGAACCCCAAGATGATTCATTCATGTGTCAACCAACATATGACATTTAAATGTACTTAAATGAAGTTACCTTACAATGAATTGGTATTTGTTTCTATCTAGTCCTGTTGTAAAGAAGTTGATAACACCCTTCATGTGTATGATGCCATTTTCTATGCTACCAAAATCTCTGTTGGGTGTTCATTGTGTATTCCAACTGTTTGCGGTTTGTATTGGGCTTTGACTCCCTGGAGACCCAATGTTGGCCTTGGTGTGCCTATGTTAAGTAACTTATGCCCCTTTTTCCCCTTTTGTCACAATTGCAAGATTTCCCAATGTCATTCTGGTGTAAAAGCTCAATCTTTTTCCCTGGTTATTGTGGAAGAATACTTTTCTCCTCTTGTTATTTAACTCTTAGAAAGAACTAAAAGAAATCATAGAAAAGGGTAAACCAGGATGAGCAAAAATGCAACCCAAATCCTTGCTAACCATTAAGGGCCTTAAGGCACATAACAGCTAATTTATATTAAGTATATTAAGTTCCCCCTCCCTCAGTTGTGCTGTTATAGAGAAGGGTATGCATTGAATTATGTTCTCTTTGATGTATCATAGTTCACATTTTCTTTTTAGGAGCATGGGACTATTGCAGCTATATGAGAGTACTTTGTGCATATTTATGTCACTCAATTCCTTTGTAGGTTTATTTTCTAAAGTCACATTGTTAAAGCTTCTTACATATTTTATATATAGGAATTTTTTTACTTGAATATTATCTGTTAATGAGGAAAGCTTTCCTGACTGGAATTCTTTGTTTATATAGTTCTTTTTATTTGTGTATTGTTTTCCTTACTAGGGCAATCGGTGCAGCTGCACTCCAAAAATATGTCGGTAGCTTAGGTGGTATAGGTACGTCTGGTGTTGGTTCGAGTGCTACATATTCGTCAAAAGAGTTAAACAAAGAAATCATGCCAGAGAAGGTATTGTGGCTCTTCTGTGCCCATGTGTGTTTTTCTTGCATTAAGTTTGACTAGTTTTCTAAGTTCTGATATGAGAGTGCTCTGGTTTTTTCATTTCAAAATAATCAGCTAATTTGTTTCAATGTTGCTTGAGTTCCTTGATTGGTTCATATTCAGCAAAAGACTAGATAAGGCTGTTCTTAGAGACGTGTTTCATTCTATTTATAGTTGAAGTATTATATTTTTAAATTTTAGAGGGCCTGATGACATAGTTTAAATGCATTCTGATTTAGGCTTGGTAACAGAAATATAAAAGTTGCAAAATTCACCAGAAATAAAGTTGTTTTTCAAGCAAAAACAGTTAATAATGCTGGTCCTGAGGCTCCTTTTGTGATCGAGATCGTATACATGTTCCTTCTCATGGAGGTGCAGGATAGATTGAGAAAAGCGCGTGGATTCAAAATATTGTAATAAACTTCTTAAACAATCCCCGTGAGTTCTCTATATTATTGTAAATTATTGCTTCTCTATCCTATTATTGCAAGTTCATAGAAACTTTTGAATACAAGCAAATGCAATAAATTTGACTACCAACTAATAATAATGCAACAACATGTCCTTTTACTATGGAGAACTGATAGACAAAAGTAAACTCTGAATCAAGGTTTGCCATCTCGGTATCGAACCCCATACTGGTAAAATACTATTGTAGTGTTGATACATAGTGTATCGGTACGGTACCGTATGATACAGCACACCCCATACCAGGCGGTATGTGGTGGTACAGGGAACCATACTCTGAATAATCTTTAGTCTCCATGCTATCCATCTAGATAAGTGAAATTATTTTTAAGTAGAAATATCTTGTACCTTAAGTAATTTGGGAACTCTGGATTGTGCTGTTCAGCTGGAATAGTTTTCCACTTGGAAGCATTTGGTAACATATTTATATCTTATGATAGAAGAAATTGGTAACATGTATCTTATGATGGAAGATATTTTCATGAACTGTTCTATGTAAATTACTTCGTATGTTGTCAGGGAACATTATTCATTTTAACTCAATAATTTAAACAAACTACCTATCTACTATGCACTTGCGAGTGATTGAATTACAGGTCTAGTTTCTTTCAACTAATTCCTGTCTGCTATGCTTAATCAAATGAGCGATACCATTTCTTTACAAATCTTGACCTCACCCTACTTTGGCACAATTTTAAATGAATATTTGCTAAACATGAAATTTTGGGAATCTCAAATATTTTATTCTCAAATTGTAGCTTGTAGTTGTTTATCCTTTACTGCTTTGCTGATGTGCTTCTCAGTTCCTAACTTGAGCAGATAAAGAAATTACAAAGCATCTCATGTTTTGTTATAGTTTACTTATGAAAAGTTCTGCATCTTTGGTAACTTCATGTGTAGAATGTGAAAACCTTTAAAGATGTCAAAGGGTGTGATGATGCAAAACAAGAGCTTCAAGAAGTAGTGGAGTATCTGAAAAACCCAGCAAAGTTCACTCGCCTCGGGGGGAAATTACCGAAGGTTCGTTTAGATTTCAATCTTTCACTATCAGCCTATTTCTTTCCGAATCATGCATATTTATATATTGTTAGAATGTAATGCTTCAGGTTCAGGTAATCATCATTCAAGGGCTATCTTTTGGATGCTAACATTCTGATAGCTGTATTTGAGATCACTATGCTATGTGTATGTGACTGTGGGAGGTTGATTTTTGGACTTAAGCTAATAGCTTTGTAAACATTAATCCTTTTCAAGGGCAGTTATTTTTTAAGAGACTTAAGGACATGAATGACATGAACTCATTAGACTTATATCTAGCTATGATATGATTATAAACTTCTATCTTATGTCTTAGAATAACTGATCATTTCATCATTTCTCACATTTAATGATTTAAAGCTCATGCAAAAAGATAATTCATCAAAAATCAACAATGAACTTGTTGGTACCAAATGGAGTTTCATCCTTCAATCTGAGAACTCATGCGAAAACCTGTCTTGTAATATGTGATCCTTGTGGTGTCTTTGCTTCATAACACATATTATTTGATAATGCATTGTATTATGTACAGTAAGGTGCTCTATCTATCAATGATCTCGTTTAGATTATCGGGCATGTTATGTATGAGCATTCAATTTTTGAGAGATCTAAGTACTTCTCTTTTATTCTTTCTTATATGTATGTGTGTTTGCATGCGCGCATGTGCATGTGTGCATGTGTATGTGTGTGATATTGATCCTAATGCATATTGTTTTGTAGGGAATTCTTTTGACTGGTGCACCTGGAACTGGAAAGACTCTGCTTGCTAAGGTGAGATCATCCACATAAAAGGACACACATGCACAGACACACGTATGTGTAATCACATTGTTATCAAGGTTCAACTTCTCCTCAAAAGTTATTTGGCCTTTGAGAATATTTATATGCATTACAACTCAGGTGCTTCTATGACAAATAGAATAATTCCTTGTGTAATCTTAGTTCTTGCATGGCCTATTCAAGCTGGCTTTTCAAGAAATTATATATTCACCTTTATTTTATTAGATAGAGGATATCAAACAAAGGTATGTGTCAAGACATGTAGGTTGACCATCAGATGCAATTTTTCAAGAATGACTATGAGCCTTTGGAATTCCCAGTTGCTAATTATTGATATCATTCAGCAGTGGCGAGTAGCTTCTTTTTAGGATAAAAAAAATAACCCCCTGCATTTTAGGTTGATTTGCAAATATCCCTCTACATGTCAAAATGTTGTAATGTCAACTTTTCATTTTATATATTGTTGCAATGTCACCCAAAGACCTCCCGATTGGGGCCAAAGATGCCATCCATGCCTATGTGGCTAGTTATTAGCTGACATGGTTGTTTCTTTTTTTCTTAAAGAATAGACAAGTTGACATGGGTAGTTGGTAAAGATCCAGATTTGTTTGAACTAGCCCAAAAAAAAGGTTTTGGCCCATCCCTCACATGCGTGCTTGGCACGTGCTCATGAAAGGAAGAAGACTCCAATTGGCTAGTTGGTAAAGATCCAGATTTGTTTGAACTAGCCCAAAAAAAAGGTTTTGGCCCATCCCTCACATGCGTGCTTGGCACGTGCTCATGAAAGGAAGAAGACTCCTAATTGGAGTCTTCTTCCTCTCCTGATTCCGGTGGAATCGAGTCCTAGGGCAAGCCAGAAACCTTGGAGTCTTCTTCCTCTCCTGATTCCGGTGGAATCGAGTCCTAGGGCAAGCCGGAAACCAAGCTAAAGCCCTAGGATCTTGTCTATAAAAGCCTCACGACTCCTATGGATTCCACCATCGAAAAACCATGAGAAATCCCCATTGATTTCGAGCTTTTCATTGTGATTTTATCCTTAGATTTTCCATCAAAATAGATCACCAGATCACCTTCTTGGCCTCACCGGATTTAAGGACCTAAGTCCTTGATTCCTCTATTTTTTTTTTGATTTCATAGCTGTCGTCGCACTCGAATTAGAGTTGGTGAGTCGCCGGACTCATCTTTGAATAGAGGTGCTCTGTTTCAATTTCTTTTCTTTGTGAACTTTTGCTAGCCGCCGGTTGGTTCGGCCTTTATCACTGTTTTGAGTGCTCTAGGCTCGCATGACTGACATTGGTCATCGGTCTAGAGAGCTAACCTTGAATGATCTATTTTTTTGAACCAATTTCTTCATGAATTTTCTTTATTTTTCCTTCCATTTGACCGGTCATCAATCATAGCCATTGCTGCCGCCACTATTGCCACGGGACGTCACCATGAGCAACGACCCATCGGCCATGGCCTTGTTTGAACTGGCCCTCTTTTTTTCTTGGATGTGAGGAAGAGAGAGGCTTCACGTCTCTTGTTTCCCTCTTCTCTCTTCTCTCTCTTCCTTTCTCTCTCCACTCTCTTAAATTAATCGAACCTCCACGTCAGCTTCTCTATCCCTTTAAAAAAAAAGAAAACAATCATGTCAGGCAATAACTAGCCATGTAGGCATAGATGACATCTTTGGTC
The DNA here is from genome assembly GCF_000442705.2 of Elaeis guineensis. Classification (NCBI taxonomy): domain Eukaryota; kingdom Viridiplantae; phylum Streptophyta; class Magnoliopsida; order Arecales; family Arecaceae; genus Elaeis; species Elaeis guineensis. The sequence continues at coordinate 4,308,444 of NC_025998.2, read as the reverse complement.
CCAATCACGATGTCTCTGGGTGATATTGTAACAATATGTAAAATGAAAGATTGACATTACAGCATTTTGACTTGCAGAGAGGTATTTGCAAATCGACCTAAAATACAGGGGGTTATTTTTTTTACTCTTTTTTGGAAACTGATGTCCATCTCTTCTTTGCTATTAATATTTTCTTCATGACAAGATCTAGAACACCTAGAAATTGTTTTTAGGTGTTTCATAACTGTTTATATATGTTTAGTGGCACTTGATTTTGATAGTCAATTAGCGCAGGGACATAATATCCTTTTCTAGATAATAAGGGACATAGAAATGGAATTAATCTTTTGGACTAAGTTTTGGCATGAAGATAAGGAACATGGACTTGGAGACTGAAAATTTTATGGTGGTCCTCGTTTATGCAGAAAAGAGATATTCTTCTTTTTTGAAGGGAATGTGGAAAATACATGTTCAAACATGTTTGAACTTGTTCTGGCATATGATAGGTATATTATTGCATGAAGGTGGTTTTTCCCTATGCCTATAAAATATACCTTATATAATGAACACTGCATGCCATTCTTGTTTGGGAATGGTTATTGGTGCAGACACCTTATGTTGCTTCATCATCTTCATTGTAAACACCTCAAGCAAATATCATATACTGACTTTGGTGGTTAGTATATAAGACCTTATAACATATGGGTAGCTTGAAGTTTAGTCCAACAACAAATGAAAAATGGAAAGAAAAAGCTAAGTAAAATCCTTATAGATGAAAGGTCCCTTTGTTCCCTATGTGATTGTTCTAGCACTAGGTTTTGTTGGTTCTGTTTTTTCTTCTTAGCAGTATAATTATGTTGTTTATCAACCAGAGCTAATCTGCTGCAGGCTATTGCTGGAGAAGCTGGTGTTCCTTTTTTCTATCGAGCTGGATCTGAATTTGAGGAAATGTAAGCCAACTATTTTTGTGGCAATAAATTTTACATCCATTTTTGCTGTATTGCTAATAGTTAACATTTAAGTTACAAAATCCTATGAAAGGACAATGTTTAGAAGCTCTGCCATGGTCATTAATTGTAACATAATGCACTTGTTAAGTTTATTGACCACTCTGCATCCAGTGCTTAATATCTTGCGTAACGTAGTCTGTCCAATTTATTATATATTCAAATTTTGTTTATTTTACTTATTTTGTTTTTTCCTTGATAACTGGCCTTATGTTTTAGGTTTCCTGTGATCTTGTGCTATAGAAGCTTGTTGATTTGTATTATGTGAAGTTTAAGGTGTTTCTGTCTGTGAAAAATACTGATGCAGGACCAGATTTAAATTATTAATTTTAAGACCTGAAGTTTAAATGTAGACGGGGCCTAAATGTTCAGAAGTGTGGATGCTAAAACTAAAGACTAAATTTTAATGCTGCTTGAACTTACTGGAATCTGGAATACAGTTTAGTTTGGACAATAGGGGTGGTCAATGAGAAAATTGGGTAGGAGATTAGTTAGTTAAGGGTCTTGATGGGCCTTTAGAATATTTGCATGAAGCAAAGTATGAAAAAAAAAAAAAAGGAAAAAAAAAGGTTAACATGGAGTCTTGGTGATCACAAACCTTGAGAACTGTCCGGAAAAATCATTATCAAGAAAGGAAGAAGGCTACTATTCTTTTAAATATTAAAGAGGATAACTTTAAGGATTTTGTTGCAGTTTAAAATTGTGTTGGATGCAAGACTGACTAGATGATTATTGAGTAGGTTTTTAATGCACTGCACTATAGGAATTCTGTTACTAGCAGGAATTATTTATTCAAAATAACAAAAAAGAGATCTTGATTAGTAAATCTGACTTTTCCTAAACCTGTACATTATAAAAAAATATAACTCTCAACTACAAATGCTATTCAAAACACTGTACTTCCAGTTCTTATGAGCAAACTAGACCTGTCAAGATGATTTTTTTTTTCTGCATCATCACTTCCTTTCCGAAGTGCTCTCCTTCAGCTACTTAATTTGTCATATTTGTTCATGAACTATGATATCAAGCATTGCTCTTTCCTTTACTCATGACTTTGTAGGCTCAAACTTAAGTTTGAGTATGGTTGGTGGATGATTTTCTTTTCTCCCTGATGTGTGTGCCTGTCCTTTTGGTGGTGGGTAGGGCTTCATTAGGATTGTTAAATAATTGCATTGTGTGTACAATATATTGGTCTATTTTCTCATAAGTGAATAATTATTGCATCCTGGCATCATGTGCTCTCTCATTAATAGACCCCTCCTTAAAATTATATTCTGGATTGGCTAGCATGAATAGACCATATGAATCAATTCTTTATTCCATCACATTGCATCACAAAAGCATACAGCACTCGGTTCTCCAAATTATGTTCTCCTCATTTGAGGCTTTTCAATATGTAGAGGAGTTTGCAATTCTTGGATTAGAATGCCTTTCATGGGTTGCTCCTCTAAGATGACTTTATGCTACAATTGTGAAGACTTGAGAATAATTTTAATTTTGGAGATATCATAAAAATTTAAATTTTAAACACTTCGTGTTCATATAATTTTCTTACTGTTTGTCTCTTATGTCAGGTTTGTTGGTGTTGGTGCTCGGCGAGTGAGATCCTTATTTCAGGCTGCTAAGAAAAAGGTACACTTCTCTTTAGCACCTATGGTTTGATTTGTTTGTTTATACAGTATTGCACTCATGACTGAAGTGTTACATATTGTTAGCATGTCAAGTCAGTTGTAACAATTCTCATTGCTATACCATGATGCTGTGATTAATATTATAGGCAGCATGTAGTATAAATAATTATATTAGAAATGATGTGAGGTAATATTTTTCCTTTTCTTTTCCATTCAACTTAAGAACGAAACAGGAAAGGTAGATTGAAGAGTTATTATTGTAAATAAATCACAAATATCAATTTAGATATCTTGGATTGTTATACTTTTTCATGGAAGGCCGGGTTACATACCTTACGCTGCTAAAATGACGTCAGATTTGAATATCTCACTATAATGAAGAGTAGATGACTAACCAACCATCTCATTTCTCTTACATGACAATGGGTGACAATGAAGCCACCTGCTCTTTTTATCATTTAATAAAGGCCGTCCTCTCCCAATGATCTCTATGGCTTTATCAATAATATCGTTTTGCACACGTTTCTTTCATTTTAATTGGTGTCATTAGCTTTAAATGATATGTTAATCCTCTAACAAATCTTCATTACCCATTTGCTGCATCTGCTTTTGTATTCATAGGCACCTTGCATCATTTTCATTGATGAAATAGATGCTGTCGGATCCACTAGAAAGCAATGGGAAGGGCATACTAAGAAAACGTTGCATCAGCTACTTGTTGAAATGGATGGCTTTGAGCAGAATGAGGTATTTTATACCTTATACCCGTACTACTCTCCAAAGTCACATGTTAGTATGTGCCAACAGCTCTAATAATTTTATACAGGGTGTTATTTTGATGGCTGCGACAAATTTGCCTGATATTCTAGATCCAGCGTTGACAAGACCTGGTAGATTTGACAGGCATGTAAGTTCTGTTAATTTTTTCCTGCAGTCTTTTCTTATGTTTTAGTTTTTCTAAACTGAAAATGGAAATTTGATTGATTTCTGCAGAAAAAACAAGTTGGATGTTACAATATTTGAAAGCGAGGACTCTTTTTTGCCAAAATATTTAAGCCCCTTATATGAGTTATTCGATTCAGAAACTTGCTAAACATTAATTAGTGAAGCACTTGCAATCTTTTTGCTTGTGATACAATTTGAACTTTGTAATGTCTACCTGTGAGGAGATGGCTCTAGTTTATTGGTTACTCACCAAGCTGGAAATTTAATCCCATCAATGACTGGCCAAGCATATTCTGAAAGTTATCCTGATCTTCATTTTTGAACTAGCAAGAATCAATAGAAAGATTCAAATTTCTGCTTTGACTTACAGTTAGTGGCAAAATTACTGTATGTTTTCTTATTCAACCACAAACTGTAACTTAGATCATAGCTCAAGTATGGAAGAAAATTATGAAAGTAAGACCATATATATCTAGAAGAAAGTAATGTTTTCTGAAGGATAATTATGAGCTAATTGGTTCCTTTCAAGTATTTATTATCAAGTTCTGATCAAACTTATTATTTTTTATGAATTATGACAACTGATGATAGAGCTGCATTGATCTGGGTTTACGTTTAAACTTTATGTTAATGATGATCTTCAAAATTCAGTTTGTATTCCCGTCCTTGATCTCATATCTTGGATTGGTATTGTTGGTTGGGTCAGATTGGTTCAACTGGGCCTGAAGAAGAAATATTCCTATCTTAAGCAATAAACTTGGCGGCATTTGAGTTGCAGTTGTAATGACTGACATGGAAGTATTTATTATATGGATGGAGAAAACATGACAATTGTTTCTGAGTTGATAAATGAAGATGCTTAACTTTCAAAATTTGAAGTATAAGGTGCAACTTTTGGTTGGTTCATCTTCATAAAAAATTAATTTTAAGAAACTGGGAGAAATGCTTTTGGTTGCAGAAAACACAAGGATTGCTCCTCCATACAAGATCGACAACACAGGAATGTTCTTATTTTGATATTTCGCTTCCAATCTGTGCTCCAAAGTGGGGCACAGTTCTCTTATACATCCCTTTGATGGCTGATGTCAGGTTGAAGGTTGCTTGTGAAATGCTCTCAAGATTTTGTTGATTGTGCATTGTCATTAAAGATGCTGAGAATAATAATAGTTGCAAGGATCATGGGTCTTATGTAGCAGGGGAAAAAGAGGGAGGTTTAAAAAATGATGATGATAGAACGTACTGGAAGCTACATATGAACGATTAGTTGGCAATTAGTTAAAACGAAAATGTATCCCATGAAAGGTGGTGAATGGAGATGTTATTGGATATAGATATATCTGATTCAATTTGGTATTTCCGTATGATTTTGAACCAAGCACAAACGTAGCCAAGCTTTTAATATCAGTTCAGGTTTAGACATGGGTGCATGGTTTAGAGTTCAGCTAAATTTGGATATGAGTATTAATATGCGTATAGTTTTCAGATCTGAATATGGATTACCATGTATACTTATATGGACGAAATATGCTTATATGTTTCCTTTTTAAATCAATATACTATTTCTGCCAACTTTTTACAGATGCATGGGCCCACAAGAAAGGCAGTCTGGACACCTTGGTAACCTGTGTATTTGATACCTCAGCCATCAGTATTTGGTAATGCTGGATGTGCTATTAGCCAAATCTGATTATGTTTGGTGGTGTTTATATTTTATACCATGTACATTTGTTGCTCATATCCAGTTTCTATCTGCATTTGCCTTTACCAAGAACAGATATTTATTTGAAGATTTGAACGATCTCTTGTTTGGAAATGGCTATATAGTGCAAATTATGAATATGAATTTTTGCGTATATCCATTCTGCACAAACTCTGTTTGCATCCTAATAGTTAAGCATTATTTATTTGAAATAGCAGAAAGGACAATGCTCAATAAGCCGATTATTATTCTTTCAAAGATGTTTGAAATTAGACAGCTGTTTTTAATGAGCAACAGCCTTAAACTGAAGAATAAATATTGAAATGTGAATCAAACATGTTGAAACTGAAATTTCATGAGGTTGTGTTCATGTTTGGCTTGTGAGTATTTTTGTTTACTTTGACAGATGCACTTGTTTATGATTTAGATGTTAGAAATCTTACTAATATTTCAGTCTGGTGGATTATATGGTAAAAATTTGTTGAGGCATTCATTCATGGTATGGAGGAGTTCTTTAACTGGTGAAACACTATGCCTTATGTGAGGGTTTAGTCAATAGACTTATCTCTGTAGTTGCTAATAACTGAATTTATCATGTATATAGGAGGAGTTTTCTGAGTAGGTCACAAGATGTAAGTCATAATGTATGACCGCACGGACTATGGACTTAATCTTTTACCTGTCTAAAACAATTACTTGCTAAACTCATGGGCGATGCATATGCTCCCTTTGTCCTGTTGTTGATTTTCCAAACGCTTTTATGAGTATCTGTGGATGAGTATATAAGCACTAATTGTACAGGCAGAAAGAAGCAGTAGAATGCATACACACTAAACACCACTGAGCTTGCATGCTTTTGGTTTGATGTTCTTGCTACTAGATTTCTGCTTGAGGCACAATAAATTCTAACAAAATTTGCTTCTAGATTGTTGTTCCGAATCCTGATGTGCGGGGCCGGCAAGAAATTCTGGAGCTTTATTTACAGGACAAGCCATTGGCTGATGATGTAGATGTTAAAGCAATTGCTCGTGGTACTCCAGGCTTCAATGGTGCAGGTTTGTTTTCTTAGTTTATTTTAACGCAAAAAAGTGTACCCGCATTTTTTTACTCTAATAACACTAATCACCAAAAAACTTAGATTAGCAAGTAGCTTGTTTCCTATTAATTCCTTGTTCCTTATCATCTTTTTTACCCTTCAACAGCATATCATTTTGCATTTGCTCAAATCATCTTAGGGTTTTTTTTTAATAGAAACAAAGACAATTAAACTACATATTTATTTATTTATTTGTCTTATTTGTTAGATCTTGCAAACTTGGTAAATATTGCAGCCATTAAGGCTGCAGTTGAAGGTGCTGACAGGTTAACTGCAGCACAGTTGGAGTTTGCAAAGGACAGAATAATTATGGGTGCAGAGCGGAAGACTATGTTCATAACAGAAGAATCAAAAAAGGTATGCATGCTGTGTGCTTTTTATCTTTAATGATGGCAGTGCTAGTCCTTTCTTGGTATGCAAAATATAATCTTTCAATGCCTGATCTAAACTTATCAGATCCATGAGAGATTTTTTATTAAAATAAATGTTAATATAATTATCTTTTTGTTAGCTCACTGCTTACCATGAGAGTGGTCATGCCATTGTTGCACTCAATACCGATGGTGCTCATCCTGTTCATAAGGCGACTATTATGCCACGAGGATCTGCCTTGGGGATGGTGACACAGCTTCCTTCTCAAGATGAGACATCTATCAGCAAGAAACAGTTACTAGCACGCCTTGATGTTTGTATGGGAGGGAGGGCTGCTGAAGAGCTCATCTTTGGTGAAGAATATATCACAACCGGTGCAAGCAATGATCTCCATACCGCTACTGAGCTTGCACAGTACATGGTATACTTTTCTAAGTCCAGCAGTATTGGTGTTGTTTTTATCCAATATCAGTTTCTCACAAGTTTGTTGGTTTTCAGGTGTCAACCTGTGGGATGAGTGATGCAATTGGCCCTGTGTATGTCAAAGAGCGACCAAGTTCAGAGATGCAATCACGAATTGATGCAGAAGTATGTGTTACGAGACTTGGTCATTTTCTAAGTCTATCGATTACACTTTGGTAAGAAACTTCTTTTTTTATATGTATTTACAGGTTGTCAAACTCCTAAGAGATGCTTATGACCGAGTTAAGCAGTTGTTAAAGAAGGTTTGTTTCTCGAGGTCTATTGCTTGATATGAAACTTCTGAAGTTTTACAATAAGATGCATTCATTTATTTGCATAATTCCATACAGAATGACTTTTGCACTAGAAAATGAAGCATTTGCTTGTGACCCATAATGATTTTAGTATGATTACAAGGTTATATTCACCATTCCAATTCCATGAGACCAGAGGTGTGGGTCTCCTCATTGCATTAATTACTTTGGTTTGTGGTTATATTAGCATTAGAATGAAACAGATGGCCTCCAAAGTATTACGGGAGAATTAGGATATGCTATGGGATTACATATAAATTCTTTGGATCCTTCTTTCTGCATTGTATAAGAGATGACTGCATGAAGTTTCAAGGATGATAAAAGCCAGAGACTAGGATTTTGTAAAGCAGTGAGTTAGAGATAACTTTTACTCATCAAAAAAATTAAGTTAGAGTTAGGAACATGCTGATATGGTTGTATCAAGGTTGCAAAAGGCAGTCGATACAGGTATCTATGAGGAGCAAGGACTGAGAATTTTAATTGTTTTCGGGGAAAGAGAGCTTTACATGTTACAGAGATGAACATGTTCCTACCAGAGGGGGTTTCATGCATTTATTGTTCTTCATTATATTTTCAATACAAGATAGAACATGCTTGTATAACTAATTTCATAGATGCAGCTTCAGATTTAATAATTTGTTAGGCTAGAAAAAAGTGATTACTTTTGCTTCCTCGTTATGTGATAAGAAAGATGAAGTGGTAAGGACAGATATCTCTGACCAATTTGAATGAGCATATGAGGATGCACAGCTGGTGTACACCTCAAATCATGTGAAGCTTAGCTGTAATTTGAAGACAATATTGGGCAATTCATGTCACATAATGAGAACTAAATGCACAAAAGTTCAGTTAACTAATGGTTGGAGTGTTCTCTATAATGGAAGCATACATGTGATTCTCTCTATGAACTGGTGAGGAAGATATAAGGTTGGTATCAGTTTCTGTATGCTGGTCCTCTCAGAAGCTGCATAGTACTTCAGGATGACAAGCAGCCTGTTTTGCTTCATGATGCATCATTCTGATTTACTTGCAGATTGAGTTATACAAGCATCGTCATTGAACATAAATAGTAGATAGGGTGTGTTGCCAATCTTACGGATTCCTAGTTAACTTGTTTACATCTAAGCATAAGAAGTAGAGACCAGGAATCAAACATGCAGAGTTTATATTTGTGGTGCTTTTGCTGATGTAAGCAGTGAGGATAGCTTTATATATTGAACTTTGCTTACACCATAATCAGAAGTAAAAAATGACTCAAATTGGTAAAGCATTATTTTGCTCTGTTACTTGGGTGTGTAAATTACACAATAAATAACTGTCATCATTATTTTATTCATGATTGACGTAGTCATGACTAAATACTTGGATCTTTTGAATAGTAATTAATGTATTCTGATAATGTGATACAGCAGCCATTTGTAATTGACTTCTGGCATCACTCTAGATCCAACATTCCCTATGTGCTTAAGTGGCTGCTGAGTTTCTCTCAACTTTTTCTATGCTCTTGTAGCTGCATTAGTCTCTCTCTCTCTCTCTCACTTACCATATACATGGCTTTTGTTATTTTTTTCAGCATGAAACGGCATTACATGCACTAGCAAAAGCGCTTCTTGAGTATGAAACACTCACTGCAGATGAAATCAAGCAAGTCCTCAATCCTTACCAAGAAGACCAACTTTTGGAGCAACAAGAGGAGCTTGCACTGACTTGACTAATTATCATTTATTGACTTAGTTTTGCCTCACTGTAAAGCTGTGTACAGTAATGCAATCACAGGTAAATTATTAGAAATTCTGTGACGTCCTTTTTTCTAAACTGGCTACTAAAGGCATAAGGGAAGTATCATGTTCTTTTCAACTTCCGTTCCATTTAGAAGGAGCGGAGGGAAATATAATTCTCACAAAGGACTGTAATTTATCTCAGTTCTGTTGATCAAAGCCGATGCAATCAAATACGGAATAAGCAACTTTTGGAGAAGACCTGCGGTTGTCTGCAACAATTTAGGTATTTTGATCAAAGGTACAGTGGAAAAATAATTGTATTAGATTCCAACAATACCGATTTGTTTAGGTAGTAAATTTTGTGTATCTGACCATCACTGTTGTTGCACACACAGTAGAGATCATGAATTTTGTGTGGTTTGAACGCAACAAGATATAATTGTTGCTGATCATTCCTTCTCCCGGGGAAAATGAGAAAAGAGGGAGTGGGGCGAGAATAAATCTATGAACTAATTCTTATTTCAGAGGTTATATCACTAGGTGGTCCCTCACCTGTACGGCCATGGCTGCAAGGCTGACTCATTAAGGTGAGGTCAGCTATGAACATAATACTAATGTGGAAAATAGGAAACAATGGTAATAGTAATGCAGTTGAAAATCTCAACACCAACAATCAAAGCCTCACTAATGCAGCGTCCGCTATGAACTTTCTTTTTTTTTTTTTTCGTTTGAAAGAGTCCACTATGAACTTTGTGGAGCGTGACTCCCGCGAGGGAATAGTAACACGAGAAAAAACTTCGGAAGCATGTTTCCATGACATCATACGTATCAAAAAAAATAATAATAATAATAATATATATATATATATATATATATATTATATTATATGTAGGTGGTCATACCACTCTGGTAAGAGAGCAACTTCAGAGTATAAAATATCTCGTAGAATCGGCGAGCAAGTCTCATCCTATTTAAATCCAGTCTTCGGAATGCTCTGTCATATAAGATGTGATTCAATCTATCATCCTATTTTTTTTTTCGGTTGATATATTGAATCGATATTGTAGCAGAAAGATGAAGAGCAATCCAGATGTTACGGAGCAGCGAATGAGTTTTTAACTGCTTCATATTGTTTCAGATCCAACCAATGATGATGGTAAAATCTCTATTAATAAAAATCCTCTTCCTCTGCAGCTCTTAGGATTGAAGGCTCGAAAAATAAGAGCCCTTGCTGTCATTCGGATCTTGAATGACAGAGCCCACACCATCCCTATCATATCTGAAACTGTCATCAAAATTCATCTTGACAAACTTTGAAAGAGAGGGCTTCCAAAAAATGAAAATAATCTTCTAATTGCTGCAAGAGCAGCATGGGAGTTCCAAAGATCAAGGGCATCAAGGGATAAGCAAGCAGCATTGAATTGGGTATACTTTATAGCCAAGTAGATGGTAGGGCTGAGCAAATAACTGAAATCCGAAGAAACCACCTATCTGATCCAATAAACATCGGTTTCGGTCGGTTGAAAAATATAAATTGGATGGAATTGGGTTGGGGTTTGTTAAAAATTGATTATTTACGGTCAGATTCGGTTCTTACATTTTTAATCCGTATGAAATCGAACATAACCGATGTAGTATTTCACAAACTTATTTTCATTTTGGAACGGCATCGTTTAGACTTAAATACTTTATTCTAAAAAATACTTTATCATCCATTTGGATTCATAGAAATAATAATGTTGAATTGTTGATGAAAGTACATCAATTTGAGATAATTTTAAAATAAAAGCTTTCAGATGTAGTTGCTTTTAGATGAGTAATTTTTTTTTTCTGTTTTATTTTGTATAGATTCAAAAATAAGTCCAAAATTTGTAAGTCATAAAGTTTAGATCTTTTTTATATTAAATTAAAAAAAAAGTAAATAAGTTTAAGTTGATCAATATTGGATTTAAAATCAGCATTAGATTAATATTAAAGTCCAAACTGACACAACCCATCCGAATCCGTTGCAAATCATTCATTTTGGTTCCAAACGGTTTATACATGATAAATGATCCGCAATAGATTAAACTTTCTTCAATCCGATTGGATTCGATCGAATGAAATTTTTGTCCTGAGTTGAACTTTTTTGTCACATCTTAGATCATGCTCTCAGGAATATTTAGATAGAAAAAGAGCTTCCAATAATAAAAAAAAAATTATTATCTTCGAACAACAAAAAGGAGGTCAATGAGCACCAACTCTCTTCCCTGACCTTTTTTTTTTTTTTTGGAAAGGAATGCTGCTCCTGGTGCGGCTATCTCACAGCAGATGTTCAAGCCTAAATGATTCCACAAGTACAGGATATGCAACAGAAACCTAGTCCGGGTGGCGCATATCCCAAACCGAGCCAGCTAGTCAATACCGGTATTACAACGGGCTGGAGAACACCTTGCCTTATCTCAGTAGGCTATCCAACCCACGGCCGTGAGAATGAATATTTCTTGGGTGCTATCTATTGATTTTATAAGTAATTACAGCAACTTTTTAGGTACAACTTTTTAGGACATGTTTGGTTTATGCACATGTATATAAATTTTAAAATAAATGTTATGCTTATCATACGGTATTTGGAAAGGTAGCATAATCAAGAAATAGTTATACTCGTCAAACTTATTTATTACGGGCATACCTACTCCAAAAGAAGCTATCATAAACTATTCATTGATGTAGAAACATATTTTATATAAACTTTTTATTATTTTGTGGACAAAATTTATCGTTTAAAAAATTATTTAATAAATAATTTTTGATACTCAAATATAGAGCCAAAAAAGTCGATGTAATTCATAGTATAACTATCTTTATAGGCAAAACTTCAATTTTTTCTATTCTTTAATTTCCAAACCAAATGGCAAATGCAGTTTTAAACAGAGAAATCTCTTCGTGATATTTGACTCTCTTGATAGACTGGCGAGGAAAATGATTGGTTGGACCTAGAGTAAATTCATGGCTGTCATAAACCGTCACCGAGATGGAAAATTTTTTTTGTTAGGTCACCCATTTGTGGCCTTTTAAAACTTATTACGTACCTAGCCAAGAATTTCAGGTTGATTTGCACTTAAGTTTCCATGAAAAAAGAGTTACAAGTTCATAAGAATTATTTGCAAGTGCAGCCGAAAGACATCTGTTAGCTGAAAAGCTTTGCAATTGTAGCATCTACAACCACCATTTGTGCTCACTTGCCCCAATTAGGGATGGCAATCAGATCAGATCAAACAAATTATGAATCAAATTGGATGATACAGGATACATAAAAAACCTATGGATTCGAATTCAATCTCTTTATTAAATAGATAAAAAATCTGAATCAAAATTAATTATTTTATTAAATAGATAATTTATTTTAATTTATAATAAATTGAAATAAATTAAATGGATTAAGCGACAACCCTCCTGCACCTCGTCCTCATCCCGACACCCCAACCCACCCAAAACATATACAAATTTATCTTCCATAAAGGAACTTGGAGCAGCTTCAGGCTAGAGACGTACTGCCGACACTCGAAGCTTATCTATCTCATCGACACCACTAAGGCATCCAAAAACCCGTGATTCAATTCAAAAAGCAATTAAAACCAATGGATCATGGCTACTGAAAGGAAAGCTCTAACAAAACAAAAGCATGTCCTGAAGGTTTCTTCTGTTCATAAAATAGAATAGAATATAGTCTAGTGCATACATCCACATGCCTCCATAATGCACAATAACACGCAAGAAAACCGTCCTCTTCCCCGTTTTTACAGAAACATATTTAAGCTTCTGTGACATGGTGTAGACGGCCTTTACCAAAAGCACATAGTGACCAATTCAGCTACATTATATTGCACGTAGCACCACAGCCTGATACAGGAAAGCCAGTGATAACAGGGAGGCCTACTACTGCAAACCTTCAGTTTAGGCAGATGATGGAGATAAAGAGGTCGAGAAAGTAGAGGTTCTTGAGCCAGTAAAACACTAAGGAATCCCTCCACCATCCAATTTTAAAGGGTTAAAGAAGTACTGGATCAGCCTCAAAGCATCCATGCCTGCAGCTATGTACATTTCCTCCACCTACCTCTAGTCGACTTATAATCAGTCAACCGCTTCCGTGGCGTTCTGCCAGTCGCTCGGACACATTGGCCAAAGATTTGAGGTTGCACTTGATCAAGGCCTCCACAAAGTAGCACGTCTCATCCTTGGTGTTCCCATCAGGCACGTCAACCACAAACGACTCGATTACCAGAGTCCCTGGTCTCCCATCAATTACCTCAGGGTGGACTGTTATAACAGAAGAGTAATTCTGCCAAGCAAATTGATATGAGGATTGGATAAATTGCAGCTCATACCAAGATTGAGCCAATATAATTGTTAAGTAGCAATTCCTGATAATTGATCTATCACCATGTTCTAATTTTCCACTTCCTACATGTACACTATTAATCACAAAATGGAGTGTTGATATAAAGGAATGGGACAGGATCATTGTTACATTGTGTAATTTGTTCCTAGTTGCTAGTTACCCGATAATAAGGAATCAACAGATACATAAACAACACTAGCATGATCCAATTAACAATTATCATCTTTTGGCAAATTGAGTTGGAAATAATTGCTATTGGACATATATGAAGTTGTCATGGTTTCCACAGTGCTCAAGAGATTATATTGCAAAACCATGGTTTGATAAACAGACTACAAGAAAGATCAAAGGAGTAGCACTCTTAGAAATTTTGATGGATTAGTTAATGAGAATATGCTGGTTTATGAATCAAGCTGAAAAAGGCAAGGGTGTTATCCACAAGAACAAAGAATATTGTTGCTTGTTTGGTAATACCATCCACCGAGAGGATGAATTAAAATGATCTAGTACATAAATCTACCATAACAATGCTAAAAAGGCCTCAATATTTTCTGAAGCCAGGAAAAAGAAAATCATAAGTGCGTGTACGATTTGATCACCTGGTTATACAGAAGAAGCAAATCTACCACAAAATCGATTGCACTATTAACCAACTTTAAGACCACATGCTCTTTTACTGGTGAAATAATGAAGGAATCATCTAAAGTAAGAGTTGGAATAAATTTGAGGTACAAGAAACAAAGGCCACATTTGGACTTTTAGAGCCAAAATCATTTCCAGAGCTTTTCTCTGATTTAAATTCTGATATTTCAATATCAAAACAATCTTATTGCTTTGAATTTGTAAGACACTGAATAACAGCCTAAAGTAACCAATAAAACACAGAGCATAGAGCAGACAATTGGCTTCAGTGGATGGTGCTAAGTCAAATATCAAAGGGCCATCACAAACAAATCGAGTCAGCCATTTTAAAATCCCATAATGTTTCTTCACTATGTCAAACCTAGTGTTAGATCCATTCTATTTCTTTTTGTTTAATATGTTTTGAGGCTACCAAGAACGGCGTCTAAACTAACTACTGCTAAGCTGGAGAAAAGAGCAGGAAAACATGAACAAGATTGATGTAAGAGAAGAAGCAATTGAAGAGAATCAAACCCTGAGTCTATGATCTCCTCCAACAATCTTGATGCTAAGGATGTGTTCGTCGTCATCAAGGAGTTCCAAACGCTCGGTGCTGGTGGTGGCCGGGAGCCCTGACTTGACATTGACTTCTCGAACGCTCCCAATCTCCAGATCACCCTGCACCACACATCTGCTCACAAAGGGTTTGTATTTCTGCGGCTGATCAAATCTCCTCACTAGTGACCACACCTATTACCAAAGAATTAGAAAAAGTAATCAAAGATCACAATAACTAAAACAGCAAAGAAGGCCACAATTCTACAAGCATACCAAGAACACGGCCAAAAGGGGTAAGGCTGCTAGACCCCTAATAAACTGGAGCAAGATTCTTATCTTTGAAAAAAAAAAAAAATGATTTCTTCCTTCAAATTTATGAAATGCACAATTTTGCAGGCACAGAGAAAACAAATTGATCCAATCAGTTGAGTAATATCTCATATTTCCTAAACAACCCCAACCTTAGGTTGTTGCGATGGCTTCTGGCCCCACAATACTGCATTAAGAGATCAAATCCCTAAAATTCCTCAAAGTAACCATGGAGAACCGACGAAAGATCTCGCCTTTCTTGACATATCCAACACCAAAGGATCCACTGAAGAGTGATATAATAGAGAAAAGGAGAAAAAAGCGAGGAGGGAGAGGAAACTTACGAGATGGACGGGGGCCTTGATGTGCTTGACGAGAGTGGAGCTGCACTGGTTCTCTCTCGGCTGGTGGCGGTGGTACCGACGCACGAACTCGGCCTCCATCTGCCTGCATCCATGGCCACTCATCTCGTCGGACCACCACCCGCCCGCCGCCACCGACAGATCTCCGCCCCTCCCTCTCTCCCCAACCATTCACCCCCTTCCGAAAAAAACCTCACCTTTGATCAAGAAAAAGGAAGAAGAGCAGCAGGAAGATGAAGGCCGACGTCGAAGAGGTCTTTAAGATGAGGGAGAGGAGAACCCAAGCTTCTCTGCTTTCTTTCCTCGTTGGGCTGCCGAAATTCTTCTCTCGTCTCTTCTTGTTTGTTTGTCTTTTATGGATTCATTCGGACAGACAGCAGCAATAATGGCGGAGAGGAATCTCTCGATGGTCCCTGCGCTCGCCTCCTCCTGCGTCGCGCTCGGCAGCGATATAAAAATGGGAACGGGAGGCAGCGCCCACGTTACTCTTTAACTCCTCCATCACCATTTGCCATTGCATTTCCAAACGATTTATCGAAATGCCACTGAAGCTGCTTTCCATCATTTTTACTAATGGAGGTCACCTTTTAAATCCGCTACTTATTATCTTTAATCATCTGACTTGATTGAGATTGTTTGAGATTAAATTAGCCACAGCCGTGATTAGTTGTTATAACAGAAAAGAAAAAAAAAAAACACTCAAACAACTTAAAAGAATAAAAGCATTGTTCACTTTTATTGCAATTCAATAAACAATAGGTTTTTTTTTTAGTGGATATAAAGGTTTGCATTTCAGAAAATGTTGTAATTTAGATAGTATAGATGTTAAATAACAGTCTTTGTCTTGATCATTATTCATGTTATATGATACCTATCGTAATTAGAGGAATAGTGAAATAATGTTTGGTATTTTGATTTTATTATAAATAAACATAAGATAACAGGCATTCAGAATCGATGTAATAGAATTATTTTGAAATGTGTATATAACCTCGAAGTTAGACGGACTACTTGCCATGAGCCCACAATATAGGATCTTTACTAAATGAGGGCTAGTAGTCTATATTAGACCTTGCATTTATTTTAGGCTAAAATTTACATTAGTTGTGTGATATGGTCTATAAAAAAGTAGGTTGGATAGCTCGAATTAAAGTTGACTTGAGAATTTTGGAGTAACCATCTAGAAATATTATAATTAAATGTCAAAATAAGATAAATATATTGTTGATATTGTAGCAATCATAAGTAGTATCATTGCTCAAAGATTGAACTTTTTCTTACTTATTTGTATCTTCAAGTTAGATCATAGTAATACTATCAGTTTTTCAATAAATTGTGATATATATTACTACAAGAAGAGGTATCAAGGGATAGCATTTTTTTTTTTAATCTATAAACTTAGATCAAGTAGCTAATTAGTTGCATCTACCTACTAAGGTTTGTACAAATTTTTGTTTCATAAATTAATGATGCATATTTTAATTTTATGACATCTATGTAAATATTTGGTAGAATCCAATCCTTGATTGTTGATATTTGGATGGCTTCTTACCTTACAAGTCATCCAAGCTTAATCCCAATTTCAACCAAATCTTGAAAGCTTGGTTTTGAGGGACAAACCAACACTACTCAATTTGATTTAGATATATATTTTTTAATCTAAAATTCGAACCAAAATCAAATGAAATTGGATTCAAGTCAGACAAGTTATTAGTGGAGATAAACAACTGAGAATGAATTTCTTCACGAAAGCTGCAATAAAATAATTTCGTAAGTCATAAAGTCCTTAAGAGGTAAATAGCTTACATCCAATGAATATTATTTTTTTAAAACTTGGTCTCTATCCAGCTTTTCATTGCTCCTGACTTATGCTAGCATTGCTCCACTATAGTCTTTGCTTCTTTCCTTTTGAATCTAGAAAGGACTAATCTCTACTTTCTACCCATATCCATCCTACCCTGTGATGACCTAAGGGAACGCCGACCTAACTTGGAATCAAATCCCATCCTTTTTATCCAAGAAATAAAAAATATTGTTTAACTATAGCCAAAAAAGGTGTGGCGTTCGTTTTGTCAACAGAGACTGCATTGTAGTTTTGTTCAAAGAAGTGGGGGCACTGGCGTAAAAGCAATTAGTTTTATTTGACCACCCATTTGGTGCAGTGGAATCCAGTACAATGAATGGGCCAGATAGAGACACATAGAGTGGGTGCAATTAATTAGTCTTCTTCTCATTGATGATAATATTATCATCTTTTTGTGGTGTTTTTTCTGCTCGCCGGCCGCAGCTGCCCCCACCCCGAAGGCAAAGGCCGGAATGGAAGGCTGCCATCCAGACCGTCCATTTCTACAGATCGATGGCTGCAATAAATGCTTTTTTTTTTTTTTGTTCGGGAACCGACACCGGTTTTGACCAGGGAGTGGGAGTTTTTTTTAAAATCTTTTTATTATTTCCCTCCCGCTGGAAAAAAAAAAAAAAAAGGCCTTATCCACAACAACGGCCTATGGCTGTGCCATTCCCCACCTCGGTGCTTGCGGAATCTTTAGGGAGAAATGAGAAGACGACGACACTGGCGAATGCCCCACTTGCACACCCAATCGCTTAGACGTCGGACCCCACCATGTGGCTGGAAGAGCACGTGGCTCGGCCGCCCGGCAAAATGGCAGGCATGTGTAAAGAGCCAATGTGTACGGATACGTTCGTGGTCTTTTGGAAGCTTGCTGTGGACGCATGCCTCGCAGCGGAGGGAAGATACAGACATGAGAGGAGATATTAATAGCTGCAATTTTTATCTGATAAATATACCTCAAATTTTAATTGCATTTTTATCATTAGAATATGGCATTGATCGGCAATTATAATGTATGAACTAAGTAATATTTTTAATGTAATCAATAATTGATGCAAATGAGTTGCAAAGAAGAGGATGAAGAGTCTGAGGGAAATTGTAATGGAGAAGGTGAAGACGATCCCTTATGTTTGGTTCACAGCTGATGGGACATGGGGGCATTATTTATATCATATCCTTATCCAATGTGGCACATTAGAAGTGCATGCTTGTTCAGCAACTTGGCAAGTTCAGAATATGAAGAGAATATCCCAAAAGTTAAGACCAAAGTAAGAAACACCATGTATAAGATGATAGTCAACTAGAGGGTATCATATTAGAGGTCAAATATACAAAAATACAAGGGAGGCTGAATGGAGGTTCAATAAACATTTGAATTGATTAAGCATGACTATTGGCTCGATGAGTAGTACAAAATTAGACCGTTTTGATGGACGTGAAGAGGAGACGGGATAGTTGGTGCCAATTGCCAAAATCGTCGGCACTGGAAGAGGATCTTAAGCCACCATCATATATAATAGCTGGTAGTTAATATATTATTTATTTTTTAATATAAAGAGGTGGAATTGCACTCCAAGAGGAATCTTGGACACATCGATCAATCTTATTTTATTATTATTATCTTTGCATTAGCTTCACTTTATCACGCACCTTATTTATATGTAAGATTTTTACTTTAGGAATGGTATAAAATTACATTTCTCCCGCGTGACACAACAAGGAATCTAATTTTTTGTGACAAAATTTTTTTATCACAAAGATGAAATTTTTGTCGTTAAAATTATTAGCGACGAAAATTTTCATCGCTAAAAATTTGTAGAAAAAATTAAAAAGTTCGTAGCATTAGCGACGAAATTTTTTCATCACAAAAGCTTATACTTTTGTCATTAAAATTACGATAAAAATTATTTTTATCATCAAAAATAAATATTATTCATTATAAATTTTTAATTTTTTTTTTTTTTAAATTTTAGCAATGAAAAATAGAATTTCATCGTAAAATTTAGCAATGAAAAATAATTTTAATAGCTAATTTAGTGATGAAAAAATAATTTCGTTGCTAAATTTGTGACGAAAAAAATTTCGTCGTAAAATTTATGACGAAAAAAATTTCATCATAATTTTAGCGATGAAAAAAATAATTTCATCACAATTTTAGCGACGAAAAAAATAATTTTGTCACTAATTTAGCAACGAAAATAAAAATTTGCAATGAATAAAATTTCATCGCTAAATTTGTGATGAAATTTTTTTGTCGCAAATTTAGCGACAAAATATAAAATTTCATCGCTAATAAAAAGATAAAGAAAAAAATAAAATTTATGATAAAAAATTTCATTTTTAGTGATGAAAATTTATTTCATCACAATTTTAGCGATAAAAATTATTTCGTCGTAAGTTCTAGTGAAAATTTTCATTTCAAATAGGAGATAAAATTTTTTAATTATTTTTTACGATGAAATTAATATTTCATTGCTAAATTAAGTTAAGGATGAAATAAAATATTTTTTACTATTTTTGTCATAAAAGCACCTGTTTAAATATAAATTTTCATCAGATTAAGCATATTTTACGTAGAAATATATGAACACAATAAAAATATTCAAATTTTAAGTAATAATAAGTTTCATAGCTATCATTATCAGATATAAAAGTATGAGTTTATACACCATTTAAAATTAAAAAAAACTACAAATTATACATCATCACCGTCGCTGGTCTCGTTCTCTCCTATAGGCATCGATCTCTAGCCTGATGTGTGTCACAATGGCTGTGCAAAGACGGCATCATGCGGCTGTAGAGGTGCTAACTCAGAGATATCGATACCGAGCCATCTCGCCATCATCGCTACTATCCTCTCGAGCATCTGACTGTGATTCATCCAATAAGTAATTCGATCCTATATCATGCTCATCAATGTTCTGACGGCCTCTGGCATCGAGGCATTATCAGACCAGTCGGACGATGAATTGTGAGATTTTTTTGAGTGCATGTTGTGCCCAGACCCTAGCTGCAGCCCGAGGATGACATCCAGGATCGTATCATCTGTCATCGAACAAATGGATTATAATCCAGCATCACTGTCAAATCCAACCTCTCTCGTCACCTGCTCTCTCAATTGTAATATTTTTTTCTTCACAATAAATCAAATAATATTATAAGTTTGTTTCAAAGGTTTTAAAAGCATTCAAAATATAGTACCATACTTACATGATGCTGTCTCACCTCTTCAATCACAAATTCGCCACTCTTATTCTGATAGAATTTATCATAGGCATCGATCCCGGATTGTCTCTATTCAAACAAAAGAAAAGAAGAAAAAGGACATCAACATAATTTATATATTCAATAAGAACTTATAACGCGCAATTGCAAATACAGTTACGTACCATCATCTTCATTTCTTGTATAAATGAGATACTCTCTTGCGTGTGAATAGAATCAATCTTACTCCTATTCACCTTGTTCACCTCCGATCGTCGCTAAAAAATATATATAGTTATAACTAATAAAGGACATAATAATATCAAAATAATTTGAAATACTAAACATGCCTTAAATGCCTCACTCTCAAAATACTCGCATAACCACCGTCAATCATCACTAGACCCAGCCCAATTTCTGTAAGACTGGATCACAGGGTCAATCTCCTTCGTCTGCAGTTGATTACAATATGTATGAAGCCTACATCATCAATTTTTGTACCTATTTGCAGTCATTTTGAGAATACATGCCGTCACTTGTTCGTTGGTGCAATCCTTGAAGTTAATATTATCTTGCATATATGAATATTTATCATAACAAGAAGCAAAGATATAGAATTATCTATATAACAAAGAATTATCCATGTAACATCCTTGAAGTCTAACAAAGAGACTACAAAAAAGATAATATAGATTATATAATGATATGCAAGACATAGAATTATCTATTATTTATGAGAACATTCTTATTATCCTGCACATTCGAAGTTAATTCTTACATTGATGTGAGAGACAAGGGCATCGTGGTATCGAGGGGCGATATGTTTGAAACTTTCGACGGCCTATGAAAAATGATTCTATATGTACAGACTGATCTCGTTGGCGACTATACTAGCCTCTGTGCCAATCGGATAATCTCAAAATATCTATACTTTCGACTTTTATTATGCGTATGCATGTATTTCTCCAAAATGAGGCCCTACTAGGACCATGCACCGTGCATCGCTGCTGTATTCCTGCATATGAAAATTTATGAAATGAACATATATCATCTACCAATAGATGTATATAACAAAAATATATATATAGTTTATAAATTTGATAGAGATGTACCTGCAGAGAGATGATGCTGCGGTGCCATGACCTCCAGCTGGATGGACTCTGGTTGAGCACTAGCTTGCTCCGTAAACTCGAACAACTGAGTCTCATCTAAGTTCTCTGACTCATCGTGCAAAATACTAAAGTAAGGATGTGTATCATCAAGTGAGGCCTGCTATCTATCCCGTGAACGTCCACATCCACGTCTAGGACTAGCAATGATGCTGTAATGATTAAGATAATTCAAATCAGTACGTAATAAAAAAAACTCAAATACTATATGATGTAATAAAAAAATAAATTAGATTACTTATTTATATTAATTATTATTCTCAGAATCTGAACTCATATCATATAGTCATCCTCAATAAGACTCGTAGAAGGCGTCGACCCTGAAATGCTATCATCATCGTCATTGATGAAGTCATCATCTATATGTGATTGTGACCTCAAATTATTGTTGAATCATGCCCGTGCTAACATTCCAACAATAGAAACATCCTCAGGTTCATAGTCATCTCATTGCAATTGTCCTATGTCGACCGTATCATTTGGCACTAATATATTATATGGTACTTGCATTTGATATGCTTTGTTTTCAATAGCTGCACGAACTTCATTCTTTAGACCTTCATCATTTGGGCATGTGAAAAGTGTGGGATCGAACAAATATCTATACTGAGCCCTTATTGCAACTCGCTAAGACTCTTTTATTTTGGTGTCCTCAACATACCACACTAGTCTCACTTGCTTTGTAAAAATAGAAGGATCACTTTCGTACCATAAGTGACAGGTGTGGACACTGACGAGCCGAGGGTCTACAATAATTGGCCTGTATCATCCTAAATCATACTATCGATACTTGAATAACATGATTCGTCGAAGATCACTATACCTCAGCTTTATAACCTCATGCAGAACACTGAAAAAATCCATTATCTCACCCTTATGCTCACCCTCCATGCTTATTCTATAATTCTGTGTGGTTTGATCACGATCATATTTTTTCATTAAGAATCGCACACCATTAACTATGCATGCTAAATATATCGATGCATGTCTTTCAAATTTTCATGCAGGTGTAACTAAGTCATCAGTGATACAGTTGGAATTGTCTATACGTAGCTGAGCTAACTATAATTAAAAGAACAATAAGCAGGTTATTTTTGATAAAATAAAAACTATATAAATGAACCTTGAGTCATGGTGAACATTAACATAGCTTATTTGTTCGTCAAACCATGATGCGAATTGATTTCTATGTCGTGTCGCTGTCAATGTAAGATTAATTCTTCTGAATTCACTTGCATGCTCACTGAAGTGATACAGTAATAACATGTATATTTTAATTTAGAATCTACGAGTACGTTCATGCAATATCAATATTGAAAAAATTAAATATGTATACTCATATCATGTATGCTTCCATCTCCTCACAATTGTTTAGCACATACCAATGCATATCATCTATTTTTTGTAGTGTCAACATTCAAAATCTATCTTACTATATAGCCAGACAATATTGGAGAACACGGACAATTCATCGATGAAAATATCGTCAACATCGATATTCCGTTGCGCCTCGTAAATTTGATCTCCATTCTCTGAAGGTACATAGAGCAGAATGTCAGACATTCATTCATTCATTACGTGTGCCTCCACTATTGAACCTTCGGACCGTGCTTTGTTAGCAACGGTACTCTTGTATTCTTGCATCTTCCTATCCAATAAATTATCAATTGATATACATACATAATAATTTTACAATAATGAATAATAAGTTTTACAATATCATGCAATTACCTTTTAATTAGATACATCCACTTGTATGTACTGGCCCATCCAATCTAGCCTCATATGGAAGATGAACTGAAAGATACACCATGATATCAAAGAAGGCAGGAGGAATATATTCTCGAGCTTATAGAGAGTAATGATAAACTTTTCTCTAATATGTTGATTTGACTTCATCTCAACGTCTTCGCACATAAGTCCTAAAAATAAGTTGTCAGATCAAGTAATGCATCACACACATTATCCGACAACAATCCACGTAAGCCAACTAGAAGCACATATTGTAGAAGCACGTAGCAATCGTGACTTTTCATCCCGACGATCTTTCCATCTTTCGGCTTGATGCACCATTTCAAGCTTGAGGTATATCCATCGAAAAATCTCACTGATCTCAGATATGTGAGAAATTAATTTCTCTCTCTTCAGTTCAATACATAACATGCTAGTGGCTTGACCAGCATATCTCCTTGTCGAATCAAATGTAATTCCTTTCTAATCTGCATGTCCTCCAAGTCAAGACGAGCCTTCATGGTATCCTTCATTCTTTCTTCGATATTGATGATGGTATAAAATATATTATCAAATATGTTCTTTTCAATGTGCATAACGTCAAGATTGTGTCAAAGAAGAAGTATTTTCTAATATGAAAGATTGAACAACTTGTTTTTTTCTCTAATTTTGATATTTGTTCGCACGCCTGCTTGGCTGGCTGGATCCTTACCAAATATGACATCTTGTGGATCGGATAGTTGATTTAAAATATTATCCATAGATCAGAACTTTGGCTGGGCACGTCGTTCATGCTTGTCATTGAACTTAAGACTTCTCCTCCATCTATGATTATTCAGCAAGAAACATCGATGGCTAGTGCAATAAATTTTTTCACGAATACGATTCGATGTAATATCATCGTTACAAGTTGGGCATACTTTAAACTCTTTTGTACACCATCCAAAAATATCACTGTACATAAAAAAATCATTAACTATCCAAAGCAGTGCCGCATGTATGTGAAAGATACCTCCTATGATATGATCATACATTTTGTATTCTTCTTCTCACAAGTATTGCAACTCTTTGATCAACGGTTCTAAAAATATATCTATATCTCTTCCAAGGGCATGGGGATCGGAGATTAACAAAGCCAGTAGATTAAAAGATGATTTCATGCACTTTTAAGGTGGTAAATTATAAGGAAACACTATAACGGGCCACATACTGTATATAATGCTAAGATTATCATATGGATTAAATCTGTCTGTTGCCAATCCTAGCTTGATATTTCGTGAATCAGCTGCAAACCATGAATGTTCATGATCGAAATATTTCCATGCATCTCCATCTGATGGATGTCTTATGATACTGTCGTCGATGTTGTTTCTCTTCTTATGCTATCGCATGTCACAGGTAGTATGCCTCAACATGAACAATCGACACAATCGTGACATAATCGAAAAATACCACAAAATCTTTCACAGTATTTTCTTGTATCCTTACCATTACTTTCATTCCATCTACTTGAATGACA
Organism: Elaeis guineensis; assembly: GCF_000442705.2. Classification (NCBI taxonomy): domain Eukaryota; kingdom Viridiplantae; phylum Streptophyta; class Magnoliopsida; order Arecales; family Arecaceae; genus Elaeis; species Elaeis guineensis. Next base: position 4,283,515 of record NC_025998.2, on the reverse strand, counting down.
AATCGCATATGCTTGTAGATCTTTTTTATCCTTTCGAAATAGAACATAATCATTTGGATATGCATGTTTCTTTTTGCAGCATAGGCCCAAGTCATCGACTCTCAATTTGAGTCCTTTTAACAATTTTTTGGCTTCGTAATGACTTGACAGAAGTAACTCTCCCTCAAGCAGCAAGTTCTTCAAAAATTTGAGTAATCAATTAAATGAGTTATTTGACCACTTATCAAGCCTTCATATGTAATAACTTTATTATGATGGACAATGGAGAGTAATTCTTACAATCAGGATAAACGTCATTTTGCGCATCTCTTAATAGATGCTCAAATCTATCATTGACAGGCATGTTACTGTCTTGGAGATGGGATGCTGATGTTCTGATCCTGCTTCCACATTTACTTCAAATAACTCTAGATGGAGATCTTCCAGAATTTTTCTATCTTCTGCACCGAGTATTTGCCTTTCACGACTAGATGTTCCACCTACTGACGATGCATTTGTGAGACTTCTGGGCAACATACTCGAGCCAGTCGGTAAATCTTCACCATGACAAGTCCATCTCTTGTAAGTCACATCTATACCATATTTGTATAAATGATTCTGAATATCCGATAGGGTACACCAAAATAGATTTCTGCATCAACGACATGGATAAAGAGCTTTTCTATCTTTTTTAGTGTGATTGGACGCTACGTTCATAAAAGATGTCACACCCGCAATATACTTGAGATAGAACTTATCGTGTAATGACATCCAACTACGATCCATGCCTACATATTTATGATGCAAACCGTACAGTCAATCTTATGTAATAAAAGTTGACTAACGCCTTATATCCCCTATCTATAGGGTGGTGGTCCTATTCCATTTAGAAATGTGAGAATTTAACATTGCCATACATGTTTTTTACGTTAAAAAAATTTTAACAGTATTTCGACGTAGTTCTCCAGATACACAAATACTAAAATTATGCTATGTATCCAGAGAATATGACAAAAAATACCGACAAAACTCTTCAATATAGAAGCACATGGTATGTAACATAAAATTCACTCACATGCCCAAACTATCCACAAGAACAATTCGAGAATAGTATGTACAACATCAATATTTTTTTCATTAAAGGACAAACATTGATTCATACACGTTATCCTCGAATGAAAATTCTAAGATTTATAGATTTGTTATGCTACGATTAATATATTATTATTATAATCACTTTTATTTTTAAACTATTTTTAGATCTCAAACTATACTTCATATAAGGAGTAGATCAACAAATAATCATAATTATATCTAACGACTCAAATCAATTAACAAAAAGAGAATAAAATTTAAAACACTGAGAACGGCCAAAGTTTTTATTTTGATTTGTGTAGCCACTTAACAATCATAAAATTTAAAATAAATCATACCTTAATCTTCTCACTCTCCCTATAAATCTCTGAGAGAGAGGGAGAGAGAGAAAGAGGGGTACCGAGATGGATGCGGACGGCAGTGGCTATGCAGCGACGGCGATGGCGATGGTGGGTAATGATAGTGATGACGGCAACCTATAGGATGGACCGTGAGAGATAGAGAGAAAGCCATACAGAGAAAGAGGGCCGTACCTGAGAGATCTTGAGAGAGAGAAGAGATCGTGGCCCGACGGACTTCAAAGAGGGATGGTGGCGGAGGCGGAGCGACGATGACAGTGGTGAGGCAGAGCAATGAGGACCGTGGCGGCCCTAGGAGAAGTAAACAACCATAAAAGAGGAGAGAGACAGAGAGAAAGTGAGGGAGGGAGAACTCGAGAGGATGATGACAGTAGTGGCGAAGGGAGGACGACGACGAGGGATGGCTCGATTCAGCCGACATGGTGGGACGGTGGTGCGGAGGGACAACGCCGACCGATGATCGCAAAGGACTTGAATCGGCCAGCCAGTGGCGCGGCTCGACAGAGTGAGAGAGCAAGTGAGAAAGACGAAGAGAGAGGGAGGGCGCAATGGGATGGTAATGTTGGCGTGTGAAAGATTTTGGGGCAAAATTTTGCTCTAAAAACCTTTCTTCCCTCCTTTTTTTTCCAACGAAAAAACTTTTTAGCAACAAAAAATTTTTTGTCACCAAAAATAAAAAATTTGGTCACAAAAGAGTATTTTTTGCGATGAAAATTTTATTTATCAAAAATACTTAATTTTTGACAATGAAAATTTTTTTCGTCGCAAAAAAAAAATGAAACTTGAGCGACGATAAAAATTTTCATCGTTAAAAATTCACTTTTAACAATGAAAATTGACATTTCTTGCAAAAAACTCAATTTTTTGTGACGAAAATTTTTTTCATCATAAGTACTTAATTTTTGACAATGAAAATTTTTTCGTTGCAAAAATATATTTATTTGCGATGAAAAATTTTTTCATCACTAAAATTTTATCGTAAAAAATCATATTTTTTGTAGTGTATAGTCTGAGCTACATCATATCCCAATCTATCTTTTTTTGAAATGATGGTGTGATGATGGCAAAATTCTTAAAGTTAAAGCATCTAGACTTATGCTATCCTCATTATCCTCCCTTCGATAATTGTCTTTTTGCTAGCTCTAATGCTGGTAGCATGCCCACATTTAGCCATAAGATTTGTTATCTTTCTCCACCAGCCAACAAATTTTTTGGTATGCCGACAAAGCTAAAAAGGATAAATGCATAATGTACTATTTTGATCATTAGATAGTAATTATTGATATTGTTGCTATCAAATCCTGAGCTTGAGGCCGAAGATGATCTTCTCGAGCAGAAACTAATTATTTGGCTCCTTAGCGGAAGATGAGAAGGGTTGGTCTTCGATTGAAACTAAGGTGCCAAGGTGGTGAACTCCAGGAATTGGAGCAGGATTTACAAAAAACCCCTGACCGAAGTATTCTTCGACGGAGACCCTCCAACACTAAATCAATGGAGAGATGGAGAACAGAGAGAAAGCTGAGACTTCTTTTGAGAGCTTATCCTGAGGTCCCCGTTCTCTCCCTATTTATAAAGGGGAGTAAGAGTTGTGCACGCTGGGGAGAGTGGCTACTCCCTGAGTATCATATGTGGATCATGCTGAAAGCGATTGTTTCCTCATTTACAACATGGGGCCAATCGATAGTTGCTGTTTATGGGTATGATCTGATCTTGGTAGTTACAGCATCTTATCTGTCATTTTTGCGAATATGGTTGATCGTCTTCTCAAAATGTCCTCTTACTAGATCAGGATGACCTGTCGAATATAGGATCATCGTCTTATCTGGATCAACTTCCTCTGATCGGCCGTAATCAACCTTCGCCTACCTCAGTCATGCCCAAGGTTTGGTCTAGCTTTTCCAAAACCATGAGAGACGAGCTCCTTGTTAGATTGGTTAGCATGTTTTATTTCAGCTATTATGTTTAAGTTCTCCAGTCCGCGTAGCTGAGCTTTTAACCTCCCCAGCTTCCTCGAGGATCGAACTCATCTAGGCCTCACCATTGACCAAGGACCAGATTGGTTGAGACTGAAGTGATGGCCCATAATAGATATTTTTATTTCTAAAATAAAAACTATCTAATCAGTGCCCTATTCTGATAGTGATTATAGCTATTTTTATAATTCTAAAATAAAAATATAATTTTTAAAAATAAGATGAAGATTTGAACCAATTAAATAATATTTTGATGAAACAATATCAAGCAATGGTCATTCAATTGAGATGATAACCAAGCAGCAACTATAGTTTAGATAAATTTTGTGCGTGTACAATGTGAACGAGCATCCTACAAAAGTTGACCATATTCTAAACCGTACACAAATTCTAGATATGGTCCCCTCCTAGACATAGACACAAGTGGTGATGCACGAACCCTAACATGGGATGGATGGCGAAATATTCCACTTGTTGCCACCAAAATCCAAGCTCTGAGCTTAGAGAGGTTGGATAAGCTCTGAGCTAAAGAGAATGGCTAGTGAGAGTGATCGGCTATGGCTATATTTGGATGAATTAACTTGCTTGGTGCTGACTGTCTAATGTAAAAATATGAAAAAGAAAATGACTTATCAGCGTTTGTCCGATGAAAATCTCCGATGCTTTAGTTGGACAGAGAATTTGATAAAACAGTAGGGATTTGAAAGACAGTAGTAGATAACATATAGAGAAAAAGCATATTTGGAGATCCTTTGGGCACTGTTTTTTTGGGGTGCGGGTCGGTGTCCATTATCGAGCAAGGCAAATGTGTCTTAATTTCTGGGTAACTGCCCATAAATTGCATCATGGGGCTTAACCGCATGCAATTGTAGCTAGGTTGAGCTGCACCACCATCCATTGGAGAAAATTTGAAGGGCTTTATGGTGCCTTTAGAAGGGTGGCTACTTTGCAAACTCCCACGCTCAGCCTGACCACATCGACAACAGTTGGATCCAAGGCACACCACCACCCTATTCCTAGATGCTAAGCAGAGGATAAGAGGAGATAAGAGATAAGAAGCCATAGTAATCAGCATTGCATGCACGGAGTTTCAAAACCTGCATAAGATTTTCTTTCTCAGGAAACACCCGCATGAGGTCCTGACGTGGTTCGGTAATGTCGCTGAAAAGCGTGGATTGGTTAACCTAAAACCAGTACATGTCTCATGGCCGCTACCAGTAATAGATGCAAGCTATCAATGGGGTTTGGGTTGTATCTTTGGCATCAAAGAATGATCGATCTTTTTTCACAACTTTGATCATTGGATCGCACCAGTTGTACATTTCTCGATGCAAGCATTACGTGATCCAATGGTGCATATTTGCCGGAAGGAATGGGAATTCTTCTTTCGCATTGCCCCTGTCAATGTGTGCAGTCCGCCAGCAATACCATTACCACAACCTTTTATCTGAATCCATTACCTTAACAAACTTTGTCATGGTAAAACGACCTTGCAATTACATCATATGAGATCTTAAGCCCCACTTTCAGTGCACCAAGTTTCAGTGAAAACCCTTTTGCTCTGTCAAGACAGCAAATTAAGTTTCAATATTTATAATATTGCAGCTTTCAAAAAAAAACAAATGCTTGGAATATATAGATTGACCAGCAAACAAATCCATCATGAAAGCAAATTGGTGCTAAACCAATTTAAATTTCTCATGAAATACTAAATTAGATCCCATCACCAAGTGCTTGCTTGGGCGGTATATATCATCCCTTGCCACCTGGACAAGGAGATTGGTTCAATTCTGGTTGGATTTCGGATAACTCCGAGAATGGAGTGAGAATAGAATTTTTTTTTTAAAAAAAAAAAAATGGAGATTGACCACTCCTAATTTTAAAACAGAAAAGTAAAGGTGAAATGATATAGATATTATCCATTTGGATCCATTTTCGGATAAGAATCAATTCTGATATAGACATAAATTTGAGAATCCGATTAATATCTATATCTATATCAATATCGTCAAAAAAAAATAAATATACATATAAACATACAATTATTTCATCAATATCTGAATATCTGAATTTACATGTATCATTATATAATTTTATATGATATTATTAATTTTTTAAAAAAATATATAATTATGTAAACATATTATCAACTCAATTTATCATTTTTTAATAATATTTTTAATTCTGTAACAGTAAAATTTTATTATATAAGTTATATTTATCATTATATTCATATTTTTAATATCCGAATTGTATCCATATTCGTTTAAAATAAATATGATATAATTTTTATATCTAAATAATATATATATATATATATATTTATATTTTATAGATAAAATAAATATAAATATGATATGTTGGTATCCAATCCGACTTAAATCCTGATAAAAAGAAATACCTAATCAGATCCTGTCATAAATATCTATTCCAAGCCAGCCCTTTGATAGAAACCACCCTTTCACTCGTGTAAGGGTCCCAATGGCAGAGGAAATGATCTATCCTTTTGCCTCCCCTACCACGACCACATCAGAATCGTTGGCCAAACTCTATTCTCTATCTACAGTACCATCAAATTCTTCACCTACTGGACCAGGGAGCAGAACATGGAACATTTGTTTTTGGGGAGCCAAGCAACATGGCACCTGTCGATTCTTTGTTGAGCGAAAGGATGACGGAGAATGATGCCAACATTCCAACGTCTCGCTTCTCAAAGCGGCAAGGCATGATCAGTGGGAACTATCACCGTAGAAAACAGCGTAGAAAATAGTTTGGGGCCGCAATGCGGTAAAAATAAAAAATTCAAGACTGTATTATAAGAGGTGCTATACACCACCACCTTTCAGGTCTTTTTGTTGATCTCGAGTAAATATTCGTAGCAATGGTGATACCATATCAAATTTACCAATCAAAAATCAAAATCGATGGAGCAATATGGGTATCATCATTGGAATCGATAAAATACATGACAATCGACGAAATGCAATATTCTCGTTGGCTTGTTACAAGTTTGACGTGGTATCAAATATTTACTCGTTGATCTCATGTTACATCGTCTCTCTTGGCTTCAGCTTCTACACTACAGACTTCTTTCTGATATGTAGTTGAGTTTTATTTATTTTCAAATCTCATCTTATCTATAAACCTTAGTTAAAAGATATGGAAGGATGTTTGGTTGGAAAAAGTTGAGATCTGATATCGGAATGGGAATGGATAATTTTTGTTTTAATCATTTGGTTGGAAGGAGTCCAATTTCAATTTTAAGATGGAATAAAAATAATTCAATCTATTTAAAATTTGATTTTTATTTTTTAAAAAAAATAAATTTTAATTTTAATTTTAAATTCGATCATAAATTAAATATTTAAAAAAAATTAATTATTTTAATTTCGATTGCAAGCCAACCATCATGATTGCAAACCAAACATCCTTTGTTCTCAGTTCACTGGTTGGATCGGATATGCATCAAGTGGGGGACACTTCGGCACTCTTTCACTGCATGACCCCTCGTATTCTACTTGCTTTGCCGTCATATTTTGTCTTACTCTTCTTTCCTGTTGTAATCATAAGATTTTGTATCTTTTAATCCAGCAATGCTCCTCTTTTTATCAAAAAAAAAAAAAAAAAGAAAAGAAATGACATGCCGTCAGTAGAGAATTTCTTGATTCCAGTTGGGCCCTGCAGCATTATTCTGGATGATGTATAGATGAGAGTACTTTGCCACATAAGCCTATCTTTTAATGACAACATGAAAAATGAGTTCCATTTAAAGCTGTTTTGATAGATGTGGTTGTGATTGAACAACAAGGTTGCGTGGTAATGATTCGATGAATATTTTTTGTTAGAAAAAAATAAAGAGAGCTCCTCATATAATTTTTTCTTGTTTAGGCAAAACAACTTCTCTCGATAGTGGGACAAAAAGTACTTGGCCTTTTTTTGGTAAAAAAAAGGTACATGGCTTTATTCACACGGTGTTGTATAGGATGCAAGCCTTTTCGCACCTCAAAAAAAAAAAAAGAAAGAAAAAAAAAAAAAACACCCCTTAAAACTTGATTATTTTATATTTAGACTCAAAAAAAAAAAATCAACTATCTATCAAAATTTTAAAAATATTACAAAGAGATCTACCGGTCTGTCTCCATTAGGCAACATTATAATATAAAATAATTGAGAGATTAAATTTTATAAAATATTATAAATATCTTTCCCTTTTAGTTACTCCAGAGAACGGAAAAAAAAGAAAAAAAATCTAGACAAAACATAAAAAGAAGGATGAAAAAAGAAAAAAAAAATTTTCCACATAGATCGACCAAATTTTTTCATTTTTTTCTCATTTTTTTCTCTTTATCAGAGATCTATGGGAAGGAAAGCACAAAGAGAGATTGGAGGGAGAAGGCTGATGTCGGTGAGGACATTCGTAAGGGAGCAGACGACGATAGAGACTGACAGGAGATGGGCCTTCGCAATGGGGAAGGCAACGTCAGTGAAAGCATCCTTGAGGAGGAATGCAATGGTGGAGACTGGGGGAAGGTGAGTATCCGCGCGGGGGAAGGCCGATGTCAGGGAGGATGTTCGCGAAGGAAAAGAAGATAGTGGAGATCAGTGGTAGGTGGGCATTCACAGAGGAGAAGGCTGATGCCGGTGATGGCATCCGTGAGGGGAGAAGACGACAACGAAGACTGACGGGAGATGGGCGTCCTCGAGGGGGAAAGTGGTGGCGGAGATTTGCAGGAGGTGGCGGAAAGGAGAGTGGAGAGGAGGTGGGCATCCATGAAGGAGAAGGCGATGATGGAGATCGATTGGAGGTGGCAACGATGAGAGTAGGAAGGAGCCGTCCCCCTCTTTTCCTGTCATTTCTCTCTCTTTTCGAAAATCTATGGGAAGGAAAGCACCCGAGGGAGATTGGAGGGGAAGGTCAATGGTGGTGACAATGGAAAGGAAGGCAATGATGGAGACTGGTGGGAGGTGGCGGTGCAAGAGCAGGGAGGAGGTCGGGGAAGGAGAAATTATGGCATGCACTAAGTTCAAGTGAACCGGATAAATCTCGAAGTATATGCACGATGGATAGTGCGCAATCAAGAATCGATGAAATACAAGGGGTAACGTGGCGTGTCATCCACCATGGGATTTCGCACGATCCAACTGCACCCGATGATTCAGAAAAAAAAATAAAAAAAAATTGAATGTGAATTGAGGGTATTTTAGTCATTTCGTCCTTTCTGTTAATACTATTAAATTAGAGATAGATGGCTAGGACTTTTTACAATATTTTCAAAATTTTGGTGGATAGCTGAAATTTTTTTTTTTGGAATTTAAGTGTAAAATGGTAAAACTTTAAAGATGTTTCGGTAAATTTTTCAAAAAAAAAATAATTTTTTTTCTTTTTTCCTAAGATGAAACAAGAAACAATTTTTCGAACAAAATATAGATCATAAAATAGTTAATTGGATACATCATCTTATCCTTAAGGTAAATTGGATAGAAATGAGAGATTAATGAGCTAAATTAGATCTCACTATTACGCTTAACTAGATGGATCCTACCACTAAATGTGTTCGATCTGGAAGAGATTTTCTTGCCACATCTAATGAAAACATTCATGCCAATAGCCTGGCGAAAAAGGAAGTGTAAAACCTTCATCAACTACCCAATTCTCAGCCCAACATTACTCGCCTTTACGGAAACCAAAAAGCCCAAACCAACCCAAATATGTTCAAAGATGATCAAAATAATGATCTAAAACCAGTAAATTGACATTGGTGCACGTCCTCTCTTGCAAGTCCCAAGCACTATACATAAGAAAAACAACCATATCATGGATCCAACTCTATCCACCACCATGCATGCACCATGGAAAGCTTACAAAAGGAAAAAAAAAAATCTATTCCATGGAAGGGAATATGCATGGAATCCCACACCACAAGCAATGGCACGATAGCTGTGTGACAGGGTGTCCTTTGTCTTGTTTGGTTTCGTGGGCTGTGAGTTCCCCTCGCTCCACTTCCCAAAACCGTTTAGGTTCTCTCGATAGAAGAGAGGAGCCTATAAAGTTTGGTGAAGTGACAACACCCTTTTTTGTCTATAAATTTTTTTTAAAAAAAAGAAAAGATTCTTCTTTTCATTGATAGATTTTATTCTCGGAGCGAATCTATCTTTCTTTTCTGATGTACTGGCTGATGGTGATGGCCGTAGGGTTGGCACCAATTATTGGAGAGGAGCATGTGTAGGAACGAAACATAGAGCTAACGTGGAGTTCAAGGATTTGAATATAAAAAGTGAGCCTGGGAAAATAAATGGACGGTTTCAAAGGTCATAAAGTGGATTTTAGATGAGGCCAAAATTTGGGTATTTGATGACCATTGTGCTTTAGCCAGCATCGCGACTGCTTCACAAAAGGTAGACATTGTTGGAGGTTTAAGTAGCAGCACTCACATGAATGGTGGGATCATACACTTCCCACCCGCGTACGTCCTCCAACAATTTTTATCATGGGTATCCAAAACGCCACGCACTTGTGCTGCTTTTCTTGCACCGTGAAAACGTATGGGCATTTGTTTGGGTCGAGCACCACCTGGGGCATGCTCTTCGTGCGCCTTGATGACATGGGTTTTTCATGCCAAATAAAAGCAGCGCAAGAATGTGATGGTTTCAACACACAATCTTTTTGTCACGTCGCTTCAAGCTAAAAAAATTATTGATGAGCAAAAGTTATTAAAAAAAATAATCATTTTATTTTTTTTGTTCATTTCCTTGATGGAAGGATTACAAAGGAATTAATGCGCGGAGACAAACCTGCGTATCAGAACTCAAAAGGCAAAAGAGAAAAAGTTATATGATTCTTTTTGTTAAACTTATTTACATTATCATATTTATTTATTTATTTTATATTTAAATAATTCTAAAATTATTTTAAATATTTATTATTTTTAATTATTTTATTATTTAAAAGTATTGTTGGTGCATTAAAACACCCTCAAGATACATGGCATCACGATAAAGATATGTCAATCTGAAAACGCCAGATCCCAATAGACCAATTTACCGATTAGCATATTTAACTCGGTATATTACCGACCTGAATAAAAGACACCCTTGTATTCTATCTGGATGACGTCTCGGCTAACAAAAAAATATTCAGATCAGATATTTACCGATCTAAACCCCGATGCCTCCTTATCCAAGATGAATGTTATGACATCTCTATTGCATTTCGATCATCTACCAAAATAAACTATTATACTGATGGACTTAATCATCGTGCGAACATCCGTGGTGGTTTTCTCAACTAAGCCACAATTGATCACAATCTCATATCTAGCTCATATGTACGACTGTATGCCAACTCATTTATAGGTGGCTCTCTAACCGCCTAACAGACTCCTTTAATGGCCTAACAAACTCTGAAATGGTCTCTTCAATCTCTCTATAAGTAGAGGGTCAGAGATCTTTCATCGGTAAGTTCTGCTCTCTGAAAAAAGAGAAGACTCTGTCAGTAGAAAATTAGGCTAGACTTTTGGCTTCCACCAAGTTCTCCTCCAGTTCTATTCAATCTCTCTTGTTCTTCTACTGTTTTCTACCGCTGTTCTCAAGGCTCGAACTGATTTAAGTATCGGAGGGTCAAGAATCAGAGAATCTTCATCTGATTTCTTGATTCATTTTGCAGATTGAAGAAATTCTCATTAGGTCGCAAGGATCACTCCAGCCTAGCCTCACTCTGGTTGGTCAACTCTATTTCAGATTTTGAGCCTTGCAGTAATAGATTGACGCTAGAAGGAGGGTATTTTTAATTTCTTTTGTAGAAAAGATGGTCAAAGCACGAGCTTAGCATCCCTCTCCTTCTGCTCCAAAGGAAGGAGTACCTGAGGTGCCACCACAGTAACCAATTGCTGTTGATCCTCAACAATTCAGCTTCTTTACTTAGCAAGTCCAAGCTCTGATAGCAACAGTTCAACAGCTTCAAAAAAAGGAGGAGCAATAGTCGAAAGAAGCTCCTCCACCAAATATTTTGTCTCAGTATAGCCCTCAATCAGTCGATCAAGATGAACACCATATTGATGAGGCTGACAGTGAATTTGCCCTCAGTACTTTGAAAATTCAAAGATGGGATGATCTGGAGCACAAGATCTTGGATCTTGAAAGGCGTTTGATGGAGCTCTAGATAGGAGATCGATCTCAGAATAAAGATAGTTTCAATCTTCGATCTCCATTCTCTCATGAGATCTTGAGTGAACCAGTTTCAAACCGATTCAAGCTACCCGCCATTAAGTCTTTCAATGACTCTGCTAATCTAATAGATCATATCGAGGGTTATAGGGCCCTCATGGCTTTGTAAGAAACTTCTAATATTCTATTGTGCATTATTTTTTCTGTAATCCTCAAGAAGAGGATGAGGGTGTGATTTTTCGGACTCCCATAAGGGTTCATCTCTTCTTTTGGGCAGCTTGAGAGACTATCGTCATTTATTTTGGTACCAACAGACCTCATTTGAGGTATGTAGATAGTCTTTTTTCTGTTCAGTAACAGGAATGAGAGGATCTTCGAAAGTATGTGGCTCGTTTCAACGCGGCCATTCTGAAAGTAAAAAATTTTAGTTGCCATGTCCGTTTTGAAAAGGAGATTCCTGAGCAACCGTCTGATTTTTTCTCTGAATAAAAACTTTTCGAACACTTACAACGAGATGCTTGACCTGGTGCGTAAGTATGCCCAGGCCAAGGAAGAGGAGGCTATCTTAAGATAGACAAAAAAATGATAAAAATAAAAAAAAATGATCGAGAAAGAATGATGAGATGCAGTAGACTAAAAATTCAAATCGATCCTGAAAAAAATCTCAGGTCAAAAAGCTTACCTTGATGCTTTAGTTCTTATACCCCTCCGTCTGCTTTCCAAGCTCAAATTTTGATGGAGATTGAAGGAGAAAGATATCTCCAAAGGTCTGATCCTTTGAAGGCCCCTCCAGAGAAGAGAGACAAGCAAAAGTATTGCCGCTTCTACAGAGATCATGACTATGACACCAAGGAATACAGGCAGCTACAAAATGAGATAGAAACCTTAATGCATCGGGATTATCTCGGCAAATATGTCAGACCGGCCACAATCGGAGAATAGGGCCTCCAACAGAAGAAACTTCTGATGATCACAACCGACCAACTGTTGGTGTATCAATATAATATTTGATATCCTTTCTGATACTGATAACTTGTCTTCCAAGAGGCAGAGAACTAAATATGTTATTTCATTTTTTGAAAATAATGTAAAGAAAGTTCAAACCCCTTATAATGATACTGTCATCGTCTCTACGATGATAACAAAGTATGATGTAAAAAAAATTCTTGTTGATAATGAAAGCTCTACTGATGTATTATTCTATGAAGCTTTCTCAAAAATGAATTTGATCGGATAACTCAAACAGATTGGTACTCCCCTCGTCGGATTCTCAAAAAATCTAATGGTAGTTGAGGGAGAAATTACTCTATTAGTTACAATGGGACAAGAACTAAGATAGTCAATGGTATAGCTCACTTTTCTGGTAGTCAGAGTTTCATCTACTTATAATGCTATTCTCGATCGATCTGGTCTCAATACCTTCAAGGCCATTGTCTCTACTTACCATCTACTGATGTATTTTTTGACTAAGAAAGGAGTTGGTGAAATACGTGATGACCAGATGGTGGCTCGACAGTATTTTATGATTTCTATTAAAATAAATCAATCGACAGAAATTATGCCAGTTGATGTACCAGATGCATTGGATGAGATCAAAAAAATTCAAGGTGAACCGATAGAAAGGTTTGAAGCCGTTCCTTTGGAAGATAATCTAAAAAAAATGGATCAGATCGGTGTAAACCTCAAGCCTAGTTTAAGAGAGATAATAATCAAGTTTTTGTGAGCAAATACTAATATTTTTGCTTGGTCAGCTTCTGATATGCCTGGTATCCCTGCTGATGTAATTATTTATAAACTAAATATGAATCCAAATTTCAAACCGGTTCAGCAGAAGAAAAAAGTTTTATCTTGAAAAGGCAAAAAATCATTGATGAGAAAGTTGACAAGCTTTTAAAAGTAAAATTCATTAGGAAAGCTCATTATCCGAAATGGATAGCCAATGTTGTTATGGTCAAGAAGATCAATGACAAATGAAGGATATGCATCGACTATAAAGATCTCAATAAAGCTTGCTCGAAAGATAATTTTTTTCTATCAAAAATTGATCAGCTTGTAGATGCTACCTCTGATCACAAGCTCCTCAGTTTTATAGATGCTTTATTAGGCTATAATCAGATCCAAATGACTCCAGAAGATAAAGAAAATACTATCTTTATCACTGAAAGAGATTTATATTGCTACAAAATGATACCTTTTGATCTTCAAAATACATGTGCTACATTCCAACGCCTCATCATCAAAATTTTCAAGTAACAAATTTGTCAGAATATGGAGGTCTATATTGATGACATGATAGTAAAGAGCATCGAAAAAATCTACATATTATCGGTTTGAAAGAAGCATTTGGAAAACTTAGAAGGTACCAGATGAAGCTCAATCCTAATAAATATGCCATCGGAGTTTGCTCAAATAAGTTTCTTGACTTTTTCATTAATCAAAGAGGAATAAAAATCAATCCTAAAAAAATTAGAGTATTATTGGAAATGAAATGTTCGACCTCAATCAAAGAAATCCAGCAGCTCACTGGACGAGTTGCAGCTTTCAATCGATTTGTTTTCAAGTCAGCTGAAAGATACCTTCCATTCTTCAGAATATTCAGAGATATCAAAAATTTCAGCTGGACAGAAGAATGTCAGACTACTTTTGAGGATTTTAAGAAGTATCTTGGCTCTTTGCTTCTTCTTTCTAAGCCAGTTAAAAGTAAAGAACTATACATGTATATTTTTGTCTCATCTTATGCAGTCAGCTCGGTCCTTATCTGGAAAGAAATGGATGTTCAAAGGCCTATCTACTACACCAGTAAACTGTTGCGGGATGCAGAGATCCGATATAAAATGATCGAAAAGATGATATACGCTTTGATCATGGCAGCTCAGAGACTTAGGCCTTACTTTCAAGCTCATACTATTGTAGTATGGACAGATCAGCCACTCAGATCGATATTATAAAGAGTTGATACATTAGATCGGATCGTCAAATAGGCTATTGAACTCAGAAAATTTGATATCTACTATCGATCTCGAACTATAATTAAAAGTCAGATACTAGCTTATTTTGTTGTAGAGTGCACTATCCCAGATGATGGGTCAATCCCAATAAATCCTAAAAGTGATGATTCATTCTGGATTCTACATGTGGATGGGGCCTCAAATTTTCAAAAAAGTGATGTCAGTTTGATTCTTACTAGTCCTGAAGGGTTCATAGCTGAGCAGGCCCTGAGATTTAATTTTAACATTTTCAATAATGATGCTGAATATGAAGCCCTAACGGTGGGTAAATGGCAAAAGAGTTTGGGGTCAGAAAATTAAAGATTTTTACAGACTCGCAACTTATCGTCAGTCAAGTCTGAGATCAATTTGAAGTCAAAAATTCCACGATGGCCCGTTATTATCTGCAGAATGTCAAAAAGCTATCTGAAAATTTTGAAAAGCTGAAAGTGCTCCAAATTTCTAGATCGAAAAATATTTGGGTTGACTCTCTATCGCACCTCGCCATTTCAGATTTTTTCGAACTGAATCAAAAAGTACTGATCGAACAGTTGGATAGGCCTAATATTAAGATGCTCTCTATATTTTAGATCAGTCATGAGCCGAGTTGGATTGATCTCCTCGTAGACTACATATCTAAATAAAGTTTTGCCTAATGATCTAGCCAAGGCCAGAGGTATTAAAAGACAAACTCCATGGTATGTTCTTCAAGAAAGCCACTTATATAAAAAATCTTATTCTCTTCCTCTACTTCAATGCTTGACACCATATGAAGTTGACTACATATTTCAAGAAGTGTATGAGGGGATATATAGAAACCATCTAGAGGGTAGGTCACTTGCTTATAAAGTAATCCGATAAAGTTACTACTGGCCAACTATTCAAAAAGATGCAGCTGATCTTGTCAATAAGTGCGATCAATGCTAGAGGTACACTAACATCCAACATTAACCTGCTGCTGAGCTTATTTCTATTACCGCTCCTTGGCCTTTTGCAATTTGGAGGATGGATATACCGAGATCTTTCCCAGTAGCGGTGGGTCAAAAAAAATTCCTGATGGTAGCCATTAATTATTTCATAAAATAGGTAAAGGTAGAATCTTTAGCCCAAATCATAGAAAAAAAGATGCAAAATTTTGTATGAAAATTTAAAATATGCCAATTTGGTTTACCTTGGATCATCATCACTAAAAATGATCGATAATTTAATAACCCCAAGTTCAAAAAAATATGTTTCAAGTTTCATATTGACCACTGACTCATTTCTATTGGACTTCTGCAGTCAAATGGTGAGGCTGAAGTAACCAATAGAACTATTCTTCAAGGTTTGAAGACAGGGCTTACTGATGCAAAAAGATTGTGGGCTGAAGAGTTGCAGAGTGTACTATGGGCATATCGAACTACGTATCGAATTCCAACAGGAGAAACTCCTTTCAGACTCACTTATGGGATTGAAGTTATGATTCCAGTAGAGATTGACTTAATTATCTAATAGAGTCAGAAATTTTCATGAGGCAACCAATTCTGACAAATTGAGGATCGATCTGAATCTTCTTAATAAAGTGAGAGAACAAGCCTATGTCAGAATGGTGACCTATAAGCAAAGGATTGCTAAGAATTACAATGTCTAGATAAAACCAAAGTCATTTCAGAAGGATGACCTCGTTCTTAGAGGAGCTGAAGTTTCAAAGCTTACTGATAAGATAAATTGGCTCCCAATTGAGAAAGATCTTATCGAATCACCGATGTAGCTTGTCCAGGGGCTTATAGAATTAAGAATTTAGATGGGTCTATTATTTTTTACACTTGAAATTCTAAAAATCTCAAAAAATATTATCAATGAAAATGCTCTAACGGATCCTTTTTTTATATGTCATATTTTTTCATTTATCGAGAATCGATCCTTAAACCGATAGAGCCTCGAAGGGCATACAAATTAATCTGAATTTTAGTCTGATAAAGTCTCGAAGGGCATGAATATCAATCCAGATTTCAGTCCGATAAAGCTTTGAAAGACATGAATTTTAATTCGAATTTCGATCCGATAAAACCCCGAAGGACATGAATATCAATCCGAATTTTAGTCTAGTAAAGTCCTAAAGGGAATGAATATTAATCCAGATTTTAGTTCGATAAAATCCCGAAGGGTATGAATATTAATTTGGATTTCAGTCCAATAAAGCCCCGAAGGCATACATGTTAATTCAGATTTTGGTCTAGTAAAGCCCTGAAGGGTATGAATATTAATCTGAATTTTAGTTCAGTAAAACCCCAAAGGGCATGCATATTAATCTGAATTTCAGTCTGGTAAAATTTTGAAGGGCATGAATATTAATTCGGATTTCAGTCTAATAAAGCCCT
The DNA here is from genome assembly GCF_000442705.2 of Elaeis guineensis. Taxonomy (NCBI): domain Eukaryota; kingdom Viridiplantae; phylum Streptophyta; class Magnoliopsida; order Arecales; family Arecaceae; genus Elaeis; species Elaeis guineensis. The sequence continues at coordinate 4,266,599 of NC_025998.2, read as the reverse complement.
GAAGGGCATGTATATTAATCTGAATTTCAGTCTGATAAAACCCCAAAGGACATATATATTAATCCAAATTTTAATCCGATAAAGTTTCGAAGGCCTTGGACCTCCACCAATCGAGTCTTCTGTCGAGCATGAGATCGAGAGGATCTTACATCAATTTCGAACTGATGTGATACTATATTCATCTCTGGAGCGAGATTGTGATCTTACATCAGTTTCGAACTAATGTGATACTATATTAATCTCTGGAGTGAGATTGTGATCTTACATCAGTTTTGAACTGATATCTTTAGGTTCTCTTGAGAATATCAATCTTCGGATTGAATCTTAAAACTTGATCCATCTGCGGTCATAAAAATAAAGGTACATTCAAATCTTTATTTTTAGTTAATTGATGATGGATGAATTTAAAGTAATCAATTTTTGATTCTATTGAATTATAAAGATATATGTGATTATTTTATCCTAGCAAGTAATAAAATTTATTGGGAGTACACGAACTAAATCATGACATTTGAAAAATATTTCTTGCATTCATATGAAAAGAAAGTACAGAAGCAAAGATCCGTATCAGGTTTACATGATCCAAAAAAAAAAGAAAAAAAAAAGAAGATCTGTATCAGATCAATACATTTCAAGAAGAAAGAAAAATTTCTACTGGATGATTACCGGTACATTAGAGTTCTTCTCCATTGGTTCCTTTTTTGTCTTCTTCAGCTTCTCAGTAGTATCAGTGGTAGTAGGCTTTGTGGCTATATTGGACTTCAATTTCTTGTCGACCTCGAAGACTTTAGTTTTTACTGGAGGCACCACAGATGTAGGCTCCACACGATGGCTTTAGTTATTTTCACTTCGGTAGGAGACCGACCAGACTCCTTCGCTGGCTCCTCTATCACTTCAGGGGGTGACTCAAGATCCCCCTTTATGCCCATCTTGATGGCCATCTTCAGAGTGACCTTGAAGATATCTATCTTAAGATACAATTTTTTGATTAAGTTGTGGCATTGACTGAACGCATAATCATATGCACCTTCAGAGCTCTCAGAACTTCATCCTCGAACTCCTCGGAGGCCTTGTATAATTCCACTGTCTTGGTCACTTTGTCCTGCACCTACTCGACTTGTTTCTTCAAGATCTCGATGGCCTTCTCATGAGCCTCATTAGTCTTCTCCACCTCTCTAAGTCTTGGCTCTAGTTCCTTATTCTTCTCGATAATAGTGTGCAAATTAAAAATATTTTTTTCTTGTTCATTGACTTTTCATTGAAGATCCAATAGGTTCTAATTCTTCTCCTTCAGTACTTTTAGCTTCTCTTCAAGTTGATGTTTGAGTCCCGCAGTGAGTTCGGACTCCTTTTTCTTCTCCTCCTGAAAAATAATCAGATTGACATCCATGGCCTCTTTATTCTTCAACAAGTAGACCATATTCTCATATATGACCTTGAAGTCGATGGCAACCTATAAAACAAAGGTTCAGATCAGTCATTCATCGAAGTAAAAAGAAGAAGAAGAAGAAGAAGAAGAAGAAAAGAAAGAAAAACTCACATACATAAGCTGTTCGAATCCATGGTTGGCGATTTTCTCTGATTTATTTTTCCAATGCACCTCCAGATCGACCGTCGACATCACTAATTCGAGAAGATCGCGGCCCAATCAAGACCTCTCCAAAAGTAACATCCTTGTCATGGCATCCCCCTCGATCGAGCTCGATGGGACCGTGGAAGTTGTGGTCGGCTTGCGTCCATTCTCTTTGGAAGGCAGCGTAGGTCAGACATTATTATTCTTGATCCTCACCAAAGTGGGTTGGCAAGGTGGGGGTTCTAGTGATAAGGCTCAGAGAGAATTTTGTGGTCCCCAGGAGGCTTCACTTCTCCCCAAGTTAGTCGGAGAAGGGACCACTGAAGAAGACTAGGACGATGCCTGGGTAGGAGGAGGTTTTGCACCTTTGACTCTCTTTGGTGCGGAGATGGTAGCAGATGGCTTTGATTGGTCCTTCCTCTTCCTATCCTTCACTCTCATCGGATTGAATCTTATTTCTGCATTAGACATGTTTCAGAATAATAAAGATGAAAAAAAAAAGTTAAAAAGTAAAACACTTTGATCTTATTCCAAAGAGAGTACAGACTGATACTGACATCATATAATGCCTGATCATTTATCAGAAAAGATAGTTTGGGTATTTTGGTGGTAATCAGGGTTGAATGAGCCACCTCATCTTCAGATAGAATTTCATCATTGGAGTTATGTTTGGTGTTCGGACATCCTCAGAAAATCTTAAAACCCCATGAAAAAGAGCCCGGATGAAGAAAAAATGACATTTCTAGCCGTGAATCGAAGAGCGAAGACAAGGTCCAAACTTATGATTTTTTCGAAGTGAGAAGTACCACCAATCCTTCTCACTCAGATGCCTTTTCAAAAGGACCAAAGACCTAAACAGGGAGATTCTAAGATCTATGTGAAGAAAATTATACATGATTATGAATACTATAATCATCCTAATTGTGTTCAGAGTTATCTGAGTGGGGTGGACTCTATAAAAATCAAAGACATTGCTAAAAAAGTGGTGCAATGAAAATCGCAGGCCAGATCGAAGAGACTCATCATAGAAAGCTATACAACCCTCAGGAGATTCAAAAACCCGACCTTTCAGATCCGGCACTATCATCTTATACTCATCGAATATATCATATTTTTTCCTAAGGGTCATGAGGTTCTCCTCAATCAAAATAGATCCCTCTGCTTCTGGACTGTGGTAGCCCATGAGACCATGCACAGGAGATTCTGCACTATAATCCAGACTTTTCTCACCTATGGAACCAATTTTAGGATGCTCCCATAGTTGATTTTCTATCTTAATAGCTAATAAAGGCTAGGTCGACCTAATTTGTAAGTCACCTATGGTCTCTTTCCCCTTTCTACTTCTCTTGGATATATTTTTTGAGGAAAAATGTGAGGGAGGAACGAAAATAATTGAAAAGGAAAGAAAGACTACCATACGGATGAAAGAGAACAAATGAAAGAGGATCGATACCTAAGAGAGATAAATGAAATTTTTTCAAGAGATGAAGAATGAACTCCTTTCCTCCCACTCCGATGAAGCTTCTCACTGTCTTCGGCGGACGTTCAATGCAGAGAAACCTCTGAAAATAATTTGGCAGCACCTTCGCATGGTAACAGTAGAAATGAACAGTAATCAAGGGACAAAAATCATTTATAGACGAACCGATAGTCTGAATTAACTGATCTCCTTGCTGATTTGCGACATCTGGCATTAATCCGATACTCGATCAGATGGTGGTTTTACACATCTCCCCCTAGATTTAGCCATGACAGATCAATTCATGCCCAAATTGATAAGCTAATTAGATATCGATAGATTACACACTCTTATTTGATATTTTCAAATTGTCCATCCAAGCAATGATGGTAGAAGATCTGGTGGATCATTTTTTGAAAGGTTAAGTCTCTTCATTTTTGATTAAGTAATTAATTTTGATGCTTTTGAGGTGCGGCACATTTATTCCAGGCGACGGCAACACCAGTCTGGAAAGTTTCAAGATAAAATACGAAGATAAGATTTTCTGATCAGTGAACGATCGAGCCAAAAAGCAAGTGTGGAGACAAGATCTCCGGATCGATAAAAATAGGATCGAAAATTCAAGTGCGGAGATAAGATCTCCTAATCGATAAAAATCAGATCAAAAATTTAAGTACAGAGATAAGATCTCCTGATCAGTAAAAATTGAGCCAAAAAGTAAGTGTAGAGATAAGATCTCCTGATCGATAAAAATCAGATCGAAAAGTTAAGTGTGGAGATAAGATCTCCTGATCGGTGAAAATCGAATCGAAAATTCAAATGCGGAGATGAGATCTCCTGGTTGGTAAGAATCAGATCAAAAATTCAAGCATGAAGATAAGATCTCCTAACCAGTGAAAATTAAGTCAAAAGGCAAGTATGGAGATAAGATCTCCTGATCGATAAAAATTAGATCAAAAATTTAAGTGTGGAGATAAGATCTCCTGCTTGGTGAAAATCGGATCAAAAATTTAAGTGCAGAGATAAGATCTCTTGGTTGGAAAGAATCAGATAAAAAATTCAAGCACGAAGATAAGATCCTCTGGCCAATGAAAACTGAGCTAAAAAGCAAGTATGAAGATAAAATCTTCTGATTGATGAAAATCAGATCGAAAATTCAAGTGTGGAGATAAGACTTCTGATCGGTGAAAAATCGAACCAAAAATTCAAGTGCGGAGATAAGATCTCCTGGCCAGTAAAAATTGAGCCAAAAAGTAAGTATGGAGATAAGATCTTCTAGTCAGTAAAAACTGAGCTAAAAAGCAAGTGTGGAGATAAGATCTTTTGATCAATGAAAATCAGACTGAAAATTTAAGTGCGGAAACAAGAAGATCGGTAAGAAATCAAGCCAAAAAATCTAATTTGAAAATAAAATATTTTGACCAATAAAATTTGATTTTTATGGCAAACGCCCTCCAAATTGGTGAAAATCCAACCTTATGAAGGTACTTTTACTTTCTAATCCGATCAAAAAATTATCACCTCGGACATAGAAAGTGGAGGGCAAAGGCATTAAATCAGCCTCAAGACACGTAGCATCATCATACGAGATCAAAGAGATATCAATCTAAAAGCGTTAGATCCCAGCAGACCAATTCACCAGTTAGCAGATTTAGCTCGGTATTTTACCGATCTGAATAAAGGACATTCTTGTATTCTGTTCGGATGACGTATCAGCTAATAAAAAATATTCAAATTGGGTATTTACCGATCTGAACCCCGATGCCTCCTTATCCGAGATGAATATTATGGCATCTCTATTGCACCGCGATTATCTACCAAGGTGAACTATTATAGTGACTGATTTAATCATTTTGCGAACGTTCGCAGTGATTTTCTCAATCAAGCCACAGCTGGTCACGATCTCATGTCCAACTCATCTGCACAACTATACGCCAGTTCATTTACAGGTGGCTCTCTAACCGCCTAACAGACTCCTCTAACGGTCTTACAAACTCTGGAATGTCCTCCTTAACCTCTCTACAAATAGAGAGTCAAGGATCCTTCATCGATAAGTTTTGCTCTCTGAAAATAGGAAAGCTTGTCGGTAGAAAATTAGATCAGACATTTGGCTTCCACCTATTCTCTTCTAGTTTCATTAAATTTCTCTTGCTCTTCTATTCTTTTCTACCTCTGTTCTCAAGGCTCAAACTGACTTAAATATCGGAGGGTCAAGAATTGAAGGATCTCTATTCAGTCTTTTGACTGATTTTGTAGATTGGAGGAATTCTCATCAAGTCGCAAGAATCACTCCAGTCCAGTCTCACTCTAGTTGATCAATTCTATTCTAAATTTTAAGCCTTGCAGTAACAAATATCTATCAAATTTGCTAGTCAAATATACAGCAGACTACTTCTATAATCTTAAAATAACTTTTGAATCTTGATAGTTAAATATTTTTATAGCAAAAAAAATGGCTTACTCTAAACAAGTTTTGACCTCAAAACGCTATTTTTGTCAAAATCTATTTTTGACTAGAAGCTACGTCATCTCAAATAGACCCCTAATGCTACATAGATGTGGTCAATTATTTTTGTTTGAGACAAAAAAAATGAAATGGTAGAAGAAAGCAGGCAATAACATATAGATTGTCACATGCAGACGTAGTTGCACTAATAATGTGTATTTGAGCTTGTAGCTTGTATAATAGATTTTGCCCAAAAACATAGATTCTTGGTAGACATGAAGATATCAGTAAAGCATGCATCAAAGACGCGTGCGCAAAAGCTGGTAGCTATGTACTTGCGATCTTGCATTTATAAGAGATCATCATTTGAATGATGCGCAAGCATTAGCACATAATTTAAACTATGCATCAGCTTCTGAAACTGGTTTGTAGTCATCAATTGTGGAAACAAGACATATGCTCAATGTTCATCCCTATGGCATGTGATGAAGAAAACCTCTCAAAGTCTGTAGTTAGAGAGATGCGACAATCGAGCTATAGAGCTATTAAGCAAATATAATTGAAGTATTCGGTCATAAAGTGGCATGGAATCAACTCCAGATATTTGTTTATGGATTATGGATAATATCATATCATGTCACAATTAATTAACATAAAAGAACTCCAAATGGAAGCCCTTTTCTAAGGCAAATCAAGTTTTGTTACACGAGGCACAATGTGGGACTAATGTTGCTTGGACAAAATAAGTTTACCATATACATTGAACCAGATAACCAATTTCCCCAAACTTCAAAAACAGGTAGAATATTTAGTGTATGTCGATCTAATACAACTAGCTCCAGAGCTGGATTTTTGGTTAAGATGTGTATCACAGTGATAAGGATGAGGCCCGGCCCAATAGAGGAGACTTTGGATGACCGGATGCTTAGCGTAATCTTCACTCTCTCTTCGAGTATTTCTTTGTGCACCGCATGCGGTGCAATAAAAATATGCCGCTCCTTCGGATCACGTAGCCATACTTTCCAATGCAAATTAAATATATATTTTTTTATTTAAAATTTTGAATGATGAAAATGTCCTTCTATTCTAAAAAAATTATGACATCCCGTGGCCTGTTATGACATCCTGGAGACATATTGTTATGACATCCTGGAGACATATTATGACTTCCTGAAAACAAGAAGTTATAAAGGAAGAAGCAAGAAGTCATAAAGGGGGAAGGATATTTTCATCATTGAAAATTTTATTTTATATTTTCAGAAAATAATAATATATTTTCAGGATATCATATGCAGGCCACGGGATGTCATAACAGGTCACGAAATGTTATAATTTTTTTTAGAACAGAAGGATATTTTCATATTCAAAATTTTAAATCAAAAAACAGAATTGCAGGCATTTAATGGGTATTGAAAAGTAGAGGCTACGTGATCTAATGGGATGGCGTGATGCATTTCACGTTAATTTTATTGTACCGCATGCGATACACAAAGTATTTCTTTCTTCACTCTATACGAGCTTTTCCACAAATGGGCTTTGAGATGGATGACAGAGTGCCTAGATGGGTCAACAACTTGGACTCATATTTGGCCCATATATCTCAACACAGATGCAATTCATTTACAGAGATGTATTTTTAGGGCGTTTCGGTATTGTTGTTGTTTTTGTGTTCTTCTTTGCTGACAAGTTAGTAAAATACCACATGGAGATTGAAGTTGTAAATAGCACTTTTACAAAATTTCTGTCCTTCTTTGCTTTAGTTTTCAGTTTTTCTGAAGCAATAATTTGTTACCTAAATTTCTCAAGGTTAAGCAAACAATTTAAAAGCAGAATGATTTCTTTATACATACTTGCTCGGTGTGGTCCTTTTTTTTTTTTTTTTTTGCATTTTTAAAAACAAAACAGAAAACAAAAGAAATATCAACCAGGTCATAAATTATGCAGTGGAAATGACTTTTTCGAACATTTCTAGAACCTAACCAGATTGGCTTAAGAATCTGTTTTGAACCTAGGATGGGGACCAGATCAATGAACTCATCATTCAGCACAGTATCAGGATCAATTTGGTCTGATTCAGATAAGATTCTTAAGCCAATCTGGTTAGGTTGGTGCATTAGATTCATTGACATAGATTAGTGAATATAAAGTTATCCTTGATACACAATTCAAGGCTGGTTGAGCTCATCATATCAATCATTGTTCATGGTATATGTTGGCTGAATCCAACTCTGACCACTGATCCATGGAAAAGGAAAAAGGACCTTTAATGGGCCAGGCCCACCGACAGATTTGATGTATTTCCCTTTCACTTTTTCTTGAAATTTTGAGTCTGATATTTTAAGTAGCTTCAATTCAAATGGGACCTCCGAGCTCATTTCGGTTGCCAGGATAAAGTTTTAAATGGGGAATAAGGTTAATCATCTCTGGTTCAAAAATATGGCAGAAATTAGAGCGGGTAATTCCAACACACATAATCCTCATTTTCTACCCCAATCTCCTTTAAATACCCTGCTTCCAGTGCCATTTTCAATCAAAATTCTTGACGGAAAGATCTTAGTGATGTCCAGACAGGGCCACAAGAGGATGCCTTTGATCCTAATTATATGGGTCAGACAATGGTTTTTTTTTTTTTTAAGTAGAAGTCAACAATATAGAATTCCTTAAGGTAGTGTTTGGTTATTCTTTTCGTATTCCTGAAATAGGAATACGAATTTTTAGAGAATAACTATTCACCATGTCTATTCCAGATTTCTATTTGGTTGAAAATCTGTTATTCCATCGAGAATAAGATGCAATTAATACAGTGTTATTTTATGTACCTAGAATAAAGTGTAATTAATACTCATTAAAGACCTAAAATAAACTATTCTATGGTCCACTATAAAATAGCTAAATCAGAATAGATTGGAATAAGATGCAATTAATGCAGGATTGACCAGAATTGCTAAATCTGCAGGACCCACCACCACTTTTTCTAGTGTTTGGGAGAATAGATGGAATAAGCTCTTATTCTATCCAGGATAAGGGCATCCAAACCCTACCTAAGAAAGCAAGTTTACAAAAAATGCTGTGGCCCCTGTACAAGATAAATGATGATCCTGAGAGGTATGCAGTTGTAACCCAGATAAGTGAAGCCATAATGCACATAAGTGGGGATTTAAAAAAGGACAAAAACTATGGAGACAACGCACGCTATAGACCCCTTTAGTTTGCGGGTAGAATTTTTTTTTCCAAAAAGTTATGTTCTGTGAAGTTATTTTCTGAGAATAAAATTTTAATATATTTGATTGATCATAAGAAAGTGACAAATTACAGAGTAGTTTATATCTGGTTGAGTACTTAATTTTTTAAAAAAATTATATAAAATACTTATTATATCTTTAATAGATATCAAACCATATCTTTTTGCTCCTAAATTTTATATAAATATTAATATTATATTAATATTAATATAATATCAATATATTATAATATAATATAAGACTATAATAATTTATTATGTTAATATAATATTAATATTTTAATATAATAAATTTATTAATATAGATATAAATATTATATTATATTAATATTAATAAAAATATTATATTAGTATAAATATTAAAATAATATTAAAATATAATAAATATTATTATAGTAATATTATATTCATATAAATATTAGAATAATATTAATATAATATTATATCGTTGTTCTGTATTTTATCCTAACCATCTATTGATATTTTGTAAAATTTTAGTCGTAGATCTAAAAAGATATTTTGAAAAAAAAAAAAAAGTAGCACCATTTTCTATCCCATAAAAAATATCAAAATGTATCTCTCCCATTTTCACTTTTTATGAAATGTAGAAAGTGAATTCTCACGAGAAGACTTTTTTTCATTCTTTTTTTTTTTAAAATTTCAACCAAACAAGAGATCTTCCTCTTCACTTTTGAGAAAGTACCGTTTCCCATCTCTACTTTCCGTCAACGAAACGAGTCCTATGTAATTATAAATATGTAAATTAGGGATAAAACTTGTGAGAACCAGCCCTTATGGCCTGAGTAAATCTCTACACCATATGCAAGAAAGACTGAGTAGAAAATGAAACCGCAGGCGCATCAAAGTTTGGAGTGCCAATACGCCAAACGGTGAACTGACTGTGGAGCTGTCCGAAGGAGAAATGGTAGTGCAGCAGATGGATATAAATAGAAATATACCCATAGTAAGTCTGTAACTGCAGAAGATAAAGGAGAATCTGAGCTCCTCCAAGAGAATGATAGGGCAATGAGCTGATAATCTGGACGTAATGAAACTGTATGTGATGGTAACAGGAATGACGATAGTTATCGGTGTTGAATCTCCCTGATAATGAAGCAGGTTGATAGGTTAGGTTCTATTTTTAAGGAGATTCTAGTGTTGGGTCAAGTTGCAATGAAATGAGTTGGCTGGGGAATAGTATAAGACAATCCGGTAAGGATCAGCAGTGTTTATGTGAGCTCATGCAGAAAAAGCTATGTGCAAGCTAAGATTTTCTCCATTTTATTTATACATTTATTTGATTTTTTATGTCTTCATAATCAATTGATGGACGGGCACATACAAGTCTTGCAGTTCTGAGAAGGTGGTAAGTTAGTTTTGTCGATGACAGGACTGAAAGTAAACGAGATACAGATTAGATATTAATATATTTATATCTATATTTATTTTATTTGATAAATATAAATATAAATAAAAATATTATTTAAATATAAAAATTGATATTTATAATTATTTTAAACAGATACAAATATAATTCAGATATTGAAAATATGAATATAATTATAACTATAAATTAGCTAATTATATTTTATGACTATATAACCAAAAATATTACTAAATAAATGATAAATTAATTTAATAGTATATCTATATGATTGTATGTTTTTTTAAAAAATTAATAAGTATCATATAAAATTATATAAAGTTGCAGATACATTCGGATATTCGCATGAGGATCAGATGGTGGTTTATTTATATCTATATCTATTTTATTTTGACAAATATGAATATGAATATGGATATTAATCGGATCTTAAAATTTTTATTTATATTTAAATTGATTCAAATACGATATTATTCGTACTACTTTCACTCTTGGCCAAGAATGAGTTTTCAAGATGTTGCAGGTCTAACCAGACTCAACCAAGAACAGGACCAAGTTTAGAGATGCGACAAATCTAATTTGACCCAACCAATCTATCTAGACCCAACCAAAACCAGATAAGGCTCCTTATAGCTCTGACAAGATTCTGAATTTTCAGCGCTCGTATATACTGTACATTGTTAAGATAGAACAGGACAAAAGAAAAATAAAAAGCCAGCTCAATGTACAAACTAGGGTACCCAAATTTCACAGGAGAGCCCGTCTAGTCCTCAGGCCCTACCGGCGACCACCTCTCTGGAGACCAGCCCGGGCTTCTCCATTCTCGATCATGGTGGGCTCCCCAAGGGTCACCTGTCAGCCTGTTTGTGGTGGTGGTAGTGAGGGGCCACAAGTGGTTGAAACGCCGCCGCCGCGTCCGCCGGACCACTGACTTGGTGTTCTGCCGGACCAGGCCATTGATGGCCTTGAGGTAGTTGCAGGAGTCGTGGTCGCGGAGGATGGTGCCGTCGGAACCGTAGGCCGTTGGGTCGCTCAGCGTCTCCAGTGGGTGTGGCGAGTTGAGGAAGGCTCTCAGGGCACCGGCCACCGTCGCTTTCGATGCGCCCCCGGCCGTGTTCCTTCCGTCCAGGGTGTAGAGAGCTGCTCCTGGGGGGAGGAAAGGGTGGGGAGGAGAGTTTTTGGCGTCGGGTTGGAGGATGTACGTCTGGCCCAGTGGTGAATATAGGACTTTCTGTGCCACCACCCATAACGAATGCTATTAAACTGATGAATACCGAATTAGCGGAAGTACGGCAAAAAGACAAATCATGACTGAAAGTTAGGTCGACTTAAGTTGCAGATATTTCGATGCGGATCCAAAGACCAATACTGCTTTGGTTCATTAAATGGTGATGAGTATCAGACAGAACCTCGTTCCTCGTAGGAAATCTAAGATGAAGCTGAACTCGGTTGTCTACCGGACTTCTGGCCTGGTCAATTCCAACCAGCTCCAGGTAATCCGTATTTCTTGGATCATAAACTTGAGAGACATGGCGGGTTTGAGATTCAAATTCATGAATCATTAACATAAGGGAATTAAAAGCTAGAATCCAAATTCTAGTGTTGAATCAATTCATTCAGAAGCACCATTTGGGCAAGTTAATCCATGATCGGATGATTAACTTAAAGAGATATGACAGGTTTTAGATCCAGCTCCACGTATCGTAGAAGAATTCAAAGGTTCAAAAGAGGACTCACCTCGTTATTGAGACAAGGGTGAGAGCGGAAAGCTCTGTTGAGGCGCTTCAGGACATGGGCCACGTGGTTTGGGTAGCCACAAGAAAAGGCCCGGGGCACGATGTCCCGGTGCATCATTACCGAGAGCACCTGCCCCTCCTCCAGCCCCAGCGCTTCCAACACCCGCTTTCCCCCGCAGAACACGGACGGGGAGCCGAAGGTCACCACGGGGAGGAGAGTGGACGGCTTGACGGCGCCCCGAGCCAAGAGCATGAGGTGGACGAGGAGAGAGAGGCTCCCTCCAAGCGAATGCCCCGTGAATCGAAGCTTCGCCCTCTCCCCGCAACGCTTCAGGTGGTCCTCGATCTCCGGCATGAACTGCTCGTATATTCCCTTCGCTGCTTCATATATCCCTCGATGTACCAGTACCTCCATCCCCTTTTCAAATGCCCCAAAATAAGTTCGATACTTTAACGACATTGTGCCTAACAATACTTTAATTATTGTTTTCATTATTATACCGGAAGCAATGGCGCCATCATTTGCTCAATTTTGACTGGGCGGAGAATAAAATATTTTGTTATGACAAATGCTAATATTGATCTGATGAAAACTGATAGACGGTAAAAAAAGATTCCCCAATTAACTGTTTTAATTTAGAGTTTCTACTATAATAGCAGATAGATATTAAGGAAGGTTTTTAAATTAACTGTTACATTAGTTTTCAAGTCTAGACATTACCTCAAATTTGGTGGGTTCGAAGAACAGGTTGGCTTGCCACGAAGCCAGCGAATCGGATCCCTGTCATTTGGTCGAACAGTTAGCAGCAGCATAAGGAACGACGGCGGCAGCAATGTAATGAATGAGAATTTTGAGGGTTTTTATCTGATTCAGGCCACCTGGATGACGAAGCAGCGAGTGCCGGTGCCGGGGTCGTCGCATACAAACCACTCGCACGGCGAGGAATGAAGCGACTGGAGATCCTTCGCCGCCTCATGCCGCGCCTCCTCCTCCGCCGCCACCACTGCCGTCATCGTCGACGTGGCCACATACGCGGCCACATTGGACTTGTATACCCGACCGGGACTCTCCTTCGGCGACTGCGCCTTCGCCGGCCCTTCGCCGAGTGTGTCGTATTCGGAAGTCCCCTTCGGCGACTGCGCCTCCTCCGGCCCTTCGACGAGTGCCTCCCCGCCGTCGGTGGGCTCGGGTTCCCCGCCGAGGGACAGGAGGCCCTTGGCGCGGGAGTGGACGTAGGACGCGGCCGACGCCGCTATCTCGTAGGCCATGGACGGCCGTATCGGGCGCCTCCGCTGGGTCCCCGGCCCGGATCCGCGGTCCGCTCCAGTCGGTCCACGCGGAGGGTGGGGCGAGTCGTTCTCGAGCCGGGCCTTGATTGCGGCGTCCGCTTTCTTTTCCAGCGAAGAGGTGACAAAACGAAGATCGTAGTGCTTCCTCAGGGCCTCCGCCTATAACTAGAAATAAGAACTAATTAAAATAAATTAAAAAAAAAAAAAAAACGTCTCTTTGCAGAAATGCTCCCAACAAAGCTAGCCTCAATATAATGCAACAATAGCAGTACTAAAAGTAAGATCAATAGTAATAACAATAATGATAATGACAATGGTAATACTCACGACACTATTAATAATAAGAGTGGTTGCACTGGTCTAAGAGACTTCTTATTTAAATATGCTTAGCATACATCCGATACAGATGAAGGATTTGGGTTATATCTTTCGCATGAAAGAATATATATATATATTTTTTTTGCAATATCAACCGTCGACTGTATGATATATTTTTTTCAAGCTACGATGTGATATGTGTCACGCCCCCGACCTGAGATTGTGAATCGAGGGTCATAGCAACCGCCACATACTTATAGAATACTTTTCCCATAAGCATGCAAGGCATCTCATCATGATATCTACACAAACAGTTAAATAAATTTTTTCTTTATTCAATAATCAAACCTTGGTTCAAATAACAAATCAAAACTAAGTGTTCAAAAGAAAGTAACTGTCTGACAAAGTCAATATTAAAAACAAAACTAAAAGTCTTAAATAAATTCTGAGAAAATCCTAAATCAATGAGTTAACTCCATCTCTAATCGCTCTCCCAACTGAAATCCCGCATCATGCTAATTTTCTGGATCTGTAAGAAAAATATAAAACTTATCATGAGCTAAATAGCCCAGTAAGCAGTGTATACCTTTAACTGAATAATCAGGCAAATAATACTATGCATAACAAATCAATATGTAATTTCATGAAATCATATTCATTTTGTCAATCATATATAAAAATCAAATCATCATAATTTTCAATTATGCTTTTCTTCTTAAATTCATCAATTTCTTAAATTCTTCTTACCAACCATGACTATGACCACATTATCCCTGTGGCAGGGTCATAATACCGCGTATCTGCTTGCGGTGGGCTGCGAATCATCTGGCAGCCAAGTCCTTTGGAACCACTGGTCTAACTGGCGGTTTTGTCGCTGGTCTATCTGGCAACATATCGCTGGTCTCACTAGCGACATAAATCCTCAGGACAGTCAATTGCCAACGTATATGCCCCCATTGGCGGGGTCCTCAACACAGTCAGGTTGTCAATTTCATATTGTCTTCCAATTCATATATTATTTTCAAGAATAATAAAATTAATTGATTTTCGAGTCAAATCAATTATAACATTCTTTGAGATTATATATCATCATAATAATTGCTCAACAAATAACTTCAATCATAAATAATTTTCTACAATTAACTTTCATCATAAATAATTTTCAACAATTATTTCAATAAATAATTTCAATCACAAGCATGCATAAATTTATTTAATTCATAATATACCAGATAAATTCAGTAAAAATAAACACTACTTACCTCAAAAGAAAATCCAAACTAGAAATTCTAAGGGTCTCGAAAATCCTTCTCTGAACCTGATATGTCAAATATCATATTTTAAATCAAAATTTCATCGAATTAAAAATAACTAAATTATTAAAATCTAATGTCCCCACGAGGATCAATTCGTCGACAGCATCCAGGGTTTTTTGAACTAATCCATGGATACCCTAATTATATTTATTTATATTTTTATTGCTATTTTTTTTAAATTTTTTTTAATTAATTAATTCCATAAATCCTAAAATCTAAAGAGAGGGAGAGAGAGAGTTTCTCTCTCTCCGCCCCTTCTCTTTTTTTTTTTTTTCTTTTCTTCTTTTTCTTCTTTTTCTTTTCCTTTCTTTTCCTTTTCTTCTTTTTTTCTTCTTTTTCTTGGTTCTTCCCATGCCGGAACAGGGGACCGGCATTCCCTCGGCCTTGACCGGCCGTTCGGGCCACGGCGGCCGACGGGGGCCACTCCCCCGATCACGGAGGAGCGTGACCGACGGTCAATTTTGATCGCCGGCGCCGGAAAAGTTCACGGAAAGGAGACCTAAACAGAGGTCCCTTTTCCGACCGAAAATCGACGACTTTCGTCGCCGGCAGCCGCGCACAAATGCACGGGGAGGAAGGAGAAGAAAGAGGAGAAGAAGAGGGAAACCTACCTTGACCTCCGGTGACCTCGCCGGCGAGCAATCACGGCGAGAATCCGAACGATATCTGCGGCTTCGATTGAGAAAAACGGAGAGAAAGAGAGAGGGAGGAGGCCGATCTTCGGTCTCAAGGGGGAGGGGTCTTCTTATAGAGGACCCTAGGACTCCGAGGGGTCCAAGGAGTCCTGATTTTCTTGGGTTTCGCCGGAGAAGAAGACTCCTATCGGGAGTCTTCTTCCCGGTTTGCTCTATTTTTTTTCATTCATATTTTTTTTTTTTATTTTGGGCTTTTGTGGGCTGAAATAGGTTTTGGGCTATAACATTCTTCACCCCTAAAAAGAAATTTCGTCCTCAAAATTTTTCATACCTGTAGTCTCGAAGAGCTGGGGATATTTTTGCTTCATTTCTTCCTCTAGCTCCCAAGTAGCTTCTCTTTCTGAATGTCGACTCCACTGTACCTTTACATAAGGAATGTTGCGACGTCTCAGCACCTGTTCTTTACGGTCTACGATCCGTATCGGGTATTCTTCATATGTTAGATCCTTCCTGGCTTGCACTGGTTCAAGTTTCACGATGTGACTTGGATCTGGTAAATATTTCTTTAACATAGAAACATGAAAAACATTATGTACTCCTGCAAGTGAAGGGGGTAAGGCAAGTCGATAAGCCACCTCACTAATTCTTTCCAAAATCTCAAACGGACCCATATATCTAGGATTCAATTTACCACGAATGCCAAATCTTGAGATTCCTTTTGAAGGAGATACTTTGAGAAACACATGGTCACCGACTTGAAATTCTAATTTCCGTCTCCTGTTGTCTGCATAGCTTTTCTGTCTGCTTTGTGCTGCCCGAAGTCGATCTTTAATTAATTGAATCTTCTCGACTGCTTGTTGAACAAGTTCGGGATCCAATATTCTTCGCTCACCGACATCATCCCAGTGAATCGGTGATTGACATCTTCTACCATATAAAGCTTCGTAAGGTGCCATACCAATGCTAGCCTGATAACTGTTATTGTAAGCGAACTCAATCAAAGGTAGATGCTCATCCCATGAACTTTTCATATCCAAAATACAGGTTCTCAACATATCTTCTAAGATCTGAATAGTTCTCTCTGACTGACCATCAGTCTGTGGATGAAAAGCTGTATTGAAGTTCAATTTTGTTCCTAATGCCTTGTGTAAGCTCTTCCAAAACTGTGATACAAATCTGATGTCTCGATCCGATACGATGGTCACTGGAATTCTATGTAGTCTTACAATTTCTTTCATATATAACTTTGCTAGTCTTTCCAGGGTAAATCCAACTCTAATTGGAAGAAAGTGTGCAGACTTTGTCAATCAGTCCACAATCACCCAGGCTGCATCATTTTTACTGGGAGTCTTCGGTAGTCCAGTTACAAAATCCATAGTGATATGTTTCCACTTTCAAACTGGAATATCAAGAGGTTGAAGTAGTCCCGCAGGTCTCTGATGTTCAGCTTTAACTTTTTGACATACCATACATTGAGCCACGAATTGAGCGATCTCTCTCTTCATATTATTCCACCAGTACATTTTTTTTAAGTCTCTATACATCTTGGTACCTCCCGGATGAACTGTATAACCGGTCTGATGTGCTTCCTGAAGTATTTCATACTTGAGTGCTGAATCATTGGGTACGCAAATTCTATTTTCGAATCTTAACGAACCGTCTTCATGTATCTTGAATTCAGATTGAACACCAGCTTCCACTGAATTTCTTATTTTTATTAGTTGTGGATCATCATTCTGGACAACGAAAATTCTTTCAATGAGTGTTGGCTGAACCCTCATGTTGGCTAACCGTACTGTTGAGTCATATATTCGAATGTCTAATTCCAATTTTCTTATGTCCTCCAATAATTCACTTTGATGTGTAATTAAAACAGCCATATTTCCCACAGATTTTCTACTAAGGGCATCAGCAACAACATTAGCTTTTCCCGGATGATAATGAATTGTTTAAATCATAATCCTTTAATAGTTCTAACCACATTCTCTGTCTCATGTTTAATTCTTTCTGTGTAAAAATATACTTCAAACTCTTATGATCTGTAAACACTTCACACTGCGCACCGTATAAATGATGTCTCCAAATTTTTAGGGCAAAAAATACTGCAGCTAATTCCAAATCATGTGTCGGATAATTTTGTTCATATGGTTTCAATTATCTTGAGGCATAGGCTACTACCTTACCATGTTGCATTAATACACAGCCGAGTCCCTTTTTAGATGCATCACTATATATTGTGAAACCTTCATCTCCTGTTGGTATAGTAAGGATAGGGGTTGACACTAATCGTTGTTTTAATTCTTGGAAACTCTGTTCATAATCTTCAGACCACTCGAATTTAACTCCTTTTTGAGTAAGACGAGTCAAAGGTGCAGCTATGCGGAAAAATCCTTCTACAAATCGTCTGTAATATCCTGCCATCCCAGAAAACTTCAAATCTCAGAAATATTTGTAGGTCTGTTCCACTGCATCACAGCTTCCACTTTTGCTGAATCCACAGAAATTCCATCCTTAGATACGATGTGTCCTAAAAAGGCTATTTTGTCCAACCAAAATTCACACTTCTTAAATTTGGCATAAAATTTTTTTTTCCTCAATATTTGTAGCACACACCGTAAATGTTCTTCATGCTCCAATTTACTTCTATAATATATCAAAATATCATCAATAAATACGACAACAAATTTATCAAGATAAGATCTGAATATTCTGTTCATTAAATTCATAAAGGCTGCTGGAGCATTGGTTAACCCAAAAGGCATCACTAAAAATTCATAATATCCATAACGAGTTCTAAATGCCGTCTTTGGTATGTCCTCTGTTTTGATTTTTAACTGATGATACCCTGAATGAAGATCAATTTTAGAAAAGACTTGTGCACCTTGCAACTGATCAAACAAATCATCAATTCGAGGTAGAGGATACTTATTTCTGATAGTATTTTTATTCAACTCTCTATAGTCGATACAGAGTCTCATACTACCATCTTTCTTCTTTACAAATAAGACTGGAGCCCCCCAAGGAGATACACTAGGCCTTATAAAACCTTTATCCAATAAATCCTGTAATTGATCTTTTAACTCCTTTAACTCCATAGGGGCCATTCTGTAAGGAGCTTTAGAAATCGGACTGGTATTGGGTGCCAACTCAATAGTAAATTCAATCTCTCTATCTGGTGGTAGTCCGACTAAATCATCAATGAATACATCCGAAAATTCATTTACGATAGGAATATCCTGTAACTTCAATTCATCATGATCTTTATTCTTTATTGATACTAGGTAACCTCTACATCCCTTTCTTATCATCTGTCTAGCTTGTACAAGTGAAATAATACGTGGAGGGGTGGTTCCTGTACTTCCATTAAAACTAAAAGTTATTTCTTCCGGTATGTGAAAGTTCACTCTCTTTCCATGACAATCCACAGAGGCATGATAAGTAGCCAGCCAATCCATTCCTAGAATGACATCGAAATCATGCATATCCAGGACCACCAAATCTGTCGGTAATTCTCTTTCTCCTATCTTGATACTACATGACTTGCACACACTTTCGGTACTCAAAATACCACCTACTGGTGTCTCAACATATAATTTGGTTTTCATGGGTTCACAACCTATATCATGCTTCTAATAAAAGTAGTTGATATAAAGGAGTGTGTAGCACCAGAATCAAACAAAACTAAAGCATGAATACCAGATACATGAATGGTACCTGTCACCACAGCATTGGAGGCCTGAGCATCCTGTTGTGTGAGGGCATAAATTCTTCCTTGAGTTTTCGGCCTTTGACCTCCGTCCTTCGCTTGTGTTGATCTATTTTCATCCATCTGCGGGCAATCTGCAATCTTGTGTCCTTTCTGGCCACATCTAAAACACGAATCAGTATTCCATGGGTAATTAGAAGTCTCATGCTCTCTTCGGCCGCATCTCGAACATCTAGCTGCCACATTCTCACGATTCTTATCAGTTGCTGGCTTCTTTGCTGGAACCTTATTGTTCTGATTTCGTCCTTGAGTTCCACTAAACCTATTTCTCTTCTTCTGATTCCGTTCACGCTCCGCATGAGCTTCATTAGCTTCTCTCTCAATTATTAGAGCTTTGTTCACAACTGAGGCATAGGTAGTTAGCTCATAGGGTACAACCTGTCTCCTGATTTCTGTCTTCAGTCCCATTTCAAATTTGTGTACTCTGTCTTGCTCAATCTCAACTAGTCTCGGAACAAATTTGGCTAACTCCGTGAATTTGGCTTCATATTCTGCAACGGATCTGTTACCCTGTCTCAGGTGAATGAACTCCTGTTCTTTTTGTATTCTGACACTTCGGGGGAAATACTTGTCAAAGAATTCATCTCGAAATCTCTCCTAAGTGAGTGGTATCCCATCGTGCTCATATTTTTTGTTCTAGTATACGCCACCAGTTGTATGCCTCGCCTTGTAGCAGATATGCTGTATAGCGGATCTTTTCTTCATCGTGGCATTCTTGCATGGCGAAGGCCTTCTCCATTTTCATAATCCAGTTATCTGCTTCTAGTGGCTCGATAGTCCCTTTAAAGACTGGAGGAGCTAGCTTCTTAAATTTGATGATATTGTTTCTCTGCATCGGATGTTCTCCATGTCCAGGTATTGGTGGAAATTGCTGACGTGGCTGTGCATGTTGTTGTTGAAGTAACTGTTGCTGTGTTTGAACTACTCCGATCAGAGTTTGCATTAGTTGAGTCATGTTCGGCTCCTGTACTATCGGAGTATTTTTGGTAAGATCATGGATTCCCTCCTGCTGAGTTGTGCCACTGTTTAATTGTGGAGTATTATCGCCAAGTGGATTTGATGTCCCTCCTACCGCTCCTTGAGTATTCCTTGCTCGTCGTGGAGGCATATTGACCTATGATAGATTTGAGATAATAACTTATCCTTAATAAGGTTATAACTTGTGACAAATCAAAATCATCATAACTAACATTTCAATTTCCTAATGTCTACCCATCACTCGCTCACTTTATTCTACATGTCTCTATCTATCTACTTATGCTCTGATACCATATTAATTGTCACGCCCCCGATCCGAGATTGTGAATCGAGGGTCATGGCAACCGCGACATACTTATAGAATACTTTTTCCATAAGCATGCAAAGCATCTCATCATGATATCTTCACAAACAGTTAAATAAATTTTTTTTTTATTCAATAATCAAATCTTGGTTCAAATAACAAATCAAAACTAAGTGTTCAAAAGAAAATAACTGTCTGACAAAGTCAATATTAAAAACAAAACTAAAAGTCTTAAATAAATTCTGAGAAAATCCTAAATCAATGAGTTAACTCTATCTCTAATCGCTCTCCCAACCGAAATCCCGCATCATGCTAATTTTCTGGATCTGTAAGAAAAACATAAAACTTATCATGAGCTAAATAGCCCAGTAAGCAGTGTATACCTTTAACTGAATAATCAGGCAAATAATACTATGCATAACAAATCAATATGTAATTTTATGAAATCATATTCATACTGTCAATCATATATAAAAATCAAATCATCATAATTTCCAATTATGCTTTTCTTCTTAAATTCATCAATTTCTTTAATTCTTCTTACCAACCATGACTATGACCACATTATCCCTGTGGCAGGGTCATAATACCGCGTATCTGCTTACGGTGGGCTGCGAATCATCTGGCAGCCAAGTCCTTTGAAACCGCTGGTCTAACTGGCGGTTTTGTCGCTGGTCTCACTGGCGACATAAATCCTCAGGACAGTCAATTGCCAATGTATATGCCCCCATTGGCGGGGTCCTCAACACAGTCAGGTTGTCAATTTCATATTGTCTTTCAATTCATATATTATTTTCAAGAATAATAAAATTAATTGATATTCGAGTCAAATCAATTATAACATTCTTTGAGATCATATATCATCATAATAATTGCTCAACAAATAACTTCAATCATAAATAATTTTCTACAATTAACTTTCATCATAAATAATTTTTAACAATTATTTCAATAAATAATTTCAATCGCAAGCATACATAAATTTATTTAATTCATAATATACCAGATAAATTCAGTAAAAGTAAACACTACTTACCTCAAAAAAAAATTCAAACTAGAAATTCTAAGGGTCTCGAAAATCCTTCTCTGAACCTGATATGTCAAATATCATATTTTAAATCAAAATTTCATCGAATTAAAAATAATTAAATTATTAAAATTTAATGTCCCCATGAGGATCAATTCGTCGACAGCATCCAGGGTTTTTCGAACTAATCCATGGATACCCTAATTATATTTATTTATATTTTTATTGCTATTTTTTTTTTAAATTTTTTTTTAATTAATTAATTCCATAAATCCTAAAATCTAAAGAGAGAGAGAGAGTTTCTCTCTCTCCGCCCCTTCTCTTTTTTTTTTTTCTTTTCTTCTTTTTCTTCTTTTTTTTTCCTTTCTTTTCCTTTTCTTCTTTTTTTTCTTCTTTTTCTTGGTTCTTCCCGTGCCGGAACAGGGGACCGGCATTCCCTCGACCTTGACTGGCCGTTCGGGCCACGGCCGCCGTGGCGGAGGCCGGCGGCCGATGGGGGCCACTCCGCCGATCACGGAGGAGCGTGGCCGGCGGTCAGTTTTGATCGCCGGCGCCGGAAAAGTTCACGGAAAGGAGACCAAAATAGAGGTCCCTTTCCCGACCGAAAATCGGCGACTTTCGTCGCCGGCAGCCGCGCACAAATGCACGGGGAGGAAGGAGAAGAAAGAGGAGAAGAAGAGGAAAACTTACCTTGACCTCCGGTGACCTCGCCGGCGAGCAATCACGGCGAGAATCCGAACGATATCCGCGGCTTCGATTGAGAAAAATGGAGAGAAAGAGAGATGGAGGAGGCCGATCTTCGGTCTCAAAGGGGAGGGGTCTTCTTATAGAGGACCCTAGGACTCTGAGGGGTCCTAGGAGTCTCGATTTTCTTGGGTTTCGCCGGAGAAGAAGACTCCTATCGGGAGTCTTCTTCCCGGTTTGCTCTATTTTTTTTCATTCATATATATATATATATATATATATATATATATATATATATATATATATATTTTTGAGCTTTTGTGGGTTGAAATAGGTTTTGGACTATAACAATATGTATTATAGATGGAAGAAGAAGATTGAAATACTTTAAAACTGTGCATGCTTGATCAAACAGTTGATGCCGCTTAGAAAGCTATGCAGTGCTCGATCTAATGGTTGACGTCATGGAAGAATATCAATCAGTCTTTCATATAAAATATACAACCTGAACCTGCAGGTGAGGGGGTTAAAAGGGAATTCGCTTGAAAGAGAGGATATATCAAATCATTTTTCAGAGATGCAATAGAAGTGGTTTTTTTTTTTTCCTCTCTCTCTCTAGATGGGGAAGGGGGATGAGATTCTAAATATTTTTGTTATTTGATTATTATTTCACAGACGATCATTATGTCACATGAATTAAATTTTAGTATTATTAATAAAGATCAACTATTAGCCGGCAATATATAAAAACAATATTATTATTTTTCATATTATTTTTATAATAACAAATAATAATTATTATAAAATTAATTATCATAATCATTATTATCGTCATTATATACAATACATATTGTTGGAACAAAGGCTTGAACTTAAACTCAAAGTCCACGGCCAGTAATGTCGCATCATGATGGGAAAAGTACAGGTACCGCTGGATGCTTGTGTACCGAATGGTGTTCCTCGATCGTCCTCCAAAGCAGGTTTTAGCAGGTAGTTTATCCAGGTTTTATTGCCATTTTCACAGTGGCCCACTTAAAAATTCTGTCAAGTATACCCTGGGAGAGTGCGAGCAGATCATAGGGACACAGCATTTTTCAGATGATAATAACACTAAACTCAGTCCAAATCCGCCGTTCAAACATTTTGGGTCGTGACAATGGAGGAGATGCACCCTAAAGAACGAAACTCAGTCCAAATCCGCCGTCGATCTTTTACATATTTCCTCCGCATACCTACTTACTTTCTGCTACACATATATACTTCAATTTTTGTTCTATAGTTAACCATAGCATCATTTCATGCATGGTCCATAATGCTACCAAAGTACAAAAACAGTATTGATAGATCATGTTTGATTCACAGTCTTTCAAATTGTATTTCTTTTACAGTTGTTCAACTTCTCTTTTTTGGATTGTATATCTTCGGTAAATTATGGATTTTCTGTCTTTGTTTGTTTCTTCACTGTTATATTTCTTGTGTATTTTATCTGTCTTTCTCCTATGCTTCTACCTGTATTTTATTTCTGCAGGCCACTACTGGATGGCCATTTTGTTCTATGGCAGCCTGTTCACTTGATCTATTTTGTACTCTGTTATTATATGAATAAAGTGTTCCTTTTATACCAAAAAAAAAACTAGCCACACTCCATTCGCAGCGGGCCACCCATCCATTTAGCCTGCTAAAACTACCTCTGCTTATTCTCGCCAGCCATTGAATCCTCCCCTCAGGTTCTCCGCATGGTAACAAAATAACTCTCTTTTAAATAATTTTTCTTTGTGATGAATTAAATAATTTAATGAATGAAAGTCACAAAAAAAAAAAAAAAAGAAGGGAAAAACCTTTTCTCTGTTAGATCGTACGAGAGAGGACATGCGGCGGCGGTCCTACCATCTCTACGGTCCGATCACGCAAAAGTGAAATGAAAACGAGCGGCCGCGATGAGAGGAGGAAACAAACTAACCGATCACGCAAAAGTGAAGTGAAAACGAGCGGCCGCGATGAGAGGAGGAAACAAACTAACCTTGATATCCGGTATCACGTAGACTATGTTACAGAGAAACGCCAGCTTGGAGAAGCGCTTGGCGACCGTCCACGGGACCGGGGCCAAAAGCCGCGCGAACGACTCCTGATCCCAGTCGCTCGGCTCCTCCTTCCCCTCCCCCTCCTCGCCCGAGTCATAACTCACCGCGCAGAGCTCATCCGAGTCGTAACTCGCCTTCTCGTCTTCTTTTGGCTTCCGACCCCGCCACCGGCTCCTCAGGTCCCAGATCCTCTCCACCCAATTCGCCCGCTTGTCCGTCTCCGATCCGACCTCCTTCTCGCTGCTCTCCTCCGGATCAACCAGTCTGGTCCCCCCATTTGCCTCCTCGGAGTCGAACAGAAACGATCGGATCGAGTTGGGTATGATGCGGAACAGGCCGATCGACCGGATAGTCTTGAGCTTCGCGTGCGCCGCCACGGTGGCGGTGGGGCGCTGGACGCTGAGGGAGCACCGAAGCTGGTGCTCCGACCGCGACCGCCTCATCCCCGCGAGGTCGTCGTTGCCGTTCCAGTCCTCGCGGCTGCCCCGTTGGTCATTCGGCCCCGCCGCTGCCGGCGGTGAGGCGCCGTGGATTCTCACTGCCGCGACGATCATCCGCCGCCAGCGGTGAGTCCTCTTTCCTTTGTATCCTTGGTTTTTTGTGGGATCTCCGAACGGCCGAAGGCGATCTGGAATCAAAGAGAACGAAATTTAGTCAGGGGAATTCGTACGTCTTCCTTCCCCACTCTCCCTCTCGCGAACCCACCTCTTAAATAGCAAAGATTCCATAACAAATGTATTTTTTTTTAATCTCTCAACTATCCGCATAAAATTTGTATGAGGAAACTAATTATCTGCCATCCAGCTCACTATAAATGTGAACCCGGACGGCGCATGTCGTTTCCCTATAAAATTTAATGAGGCAAATTTGAGGGATTACTGGAGGTACATCGTACATGGTTTTAAAAGAAAGCGACGACCAAGAGTGGGTATATTGTCGTGATGCTGCCGGAGGCGGGATCCCTCAGCAAACGAAACCAGCCCTAGGCCCTGGTTTTTGTTGTCTCCGATCCGCTCCAACATATACGCTGGAAAGACAAAGGAAGGATGGAGATGGAGGGAACTCCGAAGGAAAAAACTAGGCCAAAAGAAAGTGTCATCAGCCATTTTAGGACTTCACGGCTATATATATATATATATATGAAAATGAGAAGGAACAGCAACCTCTAGATATATCTCCAGGATCTGGAAAGGGATATATTATTCAAAGCTATCGTAAATAGGTCAAAAATGTCCAGCATCGTCGAGTCCCACAAATGAGCGATCGATCGATTCGTCCATCATCTGATCGATGGTCGGAATTGTCTTGGAAAACTGGTCAGCCACGAAATAAATAGAAAAGAGAAAGGAAAACTGGAGACGGAATTGAGTCGGATGGAATGATGCACCTAAGAAACAACTCACAGGCGTTAGAATGGAAAGCCAGATTAAGTCCTGGCAGGTGCAACAAATCCCTGAAGACGTTTGAAAGAAAAGAGTAAATATGTCGGTTTCGTGGCAGCAAACGCTGCTGGGAGAAAAGAAGAAGCGACTCCTCGATATACGTTGTTAGGAGAAACTTGGTAGGTCAAGGGATGATAAGTGGTTGGAAAGGTTCTAAAAAAACTTTATTCCAGCTGTTCTTCACGATCTGTCTGTCAGAGAAGACCCTCTCTCCACTTGTCCGGTGGATGATCTAAATTTTTATATATTCTAAAAGATTGAAGGAGAGAGAGGAGGTGCTCGTTGTTTTACCTCTCTCTCTCTCGGTTCCTTGTGCTGAACTCCGTGCTATTCTAGAAGCCATCCGATTTGTGATGGCTACATTTCACCATCCGAATTTTATTCTTGAGGGCGCTCTCTTACGGTTATTCATTGGATCACTCAAAAACAAGTTTTGCCTTCATCGATGCCAATGCTTACAGAGGTTCATCGGCTCCTTTCCACATTTCCAAGCTCAATTCTTCGTCAAGGGAATGCTTGTGTGGATTGGTTGGCTGGCCTGGCTCAAGATATCCTTCTTTCTGATAAATCCCTGATCCATCCTGGCTTTGTCTTGTTGTCTGAAGCTGATGCACGGGGGACCCTCTACTCCAGACCCCGTGATGTTTTCCCTTTTCACTATGCCTTTGTTTCTTTCTTTCTCTGTTCTTCATGAACTTTACCAAAAGAAAAAGAAAAAAAGAAAAAAAGAAAAGGTGGCGAATGAATCTGATCACGTGTCCCAAGGTTGGAGGAGGGCATGGCATGGTTTAGAAAGACCGAAACACTCTTGCGTATATAAAAAAAAAAAGAATAGAGAGGGAGTTCACAGGTGGATGGCAAGAGGAAGACGCGGCAGGGGGAGTAGATGCAATGCTGACACGACAATTTGGTTGTTCGGTTCAGCATTGGCAGCAATGCTGAATTCAGGAATTGTTAGTTGTTACCACTACTATCTACGGATCAACTACATTCCAAACTCTTCTCTCTGCTATCCATTTGGCAATTGAATCCTTTACCGATCGAGTGTCGAAGTCTTTTGGTGGATTAATAAATTCTGGTGGCATTTGCCTCCTTTATCATCAAAAAAAAAAAAAAGGGTCTTTTGGTGGAAGTCGTATGGAATGGATCACCCTGCAATTCTTTCTTGGTGCAGCGAGGTATGTTACATCCTGCTTCCAATGTTTGCCGTATTTGTGGTGAGGTGGAGGATGTTGAGCACGTGCTTGTCAAGCGCTTGCCAAGGAGACATGGAATTTATTTGCCTCTAGGTTCAGCCATCCATCTCTCATTGACTGCTCTTTGCCATCCTGGTTAAATGCTGTGGTCTCCAATTTGCTACCATTGCTTATGTTAAATGCTGTGGTCTCCAATTTGCTACCATTGCTTATGTGGCTTGGTTATTGTTGTGGCCAATCTTCCATTGTTCGATCGTCGGTGCCGCGCACCTGCAAAAAAAATCTTCACAGATCGGAGATACCTCCGACGGGGATCCTCTGACGGTCAAATCAGAGAGGAGACTAAGCAACAGTGAAAAATCCGGAGCTCAGCGAGAGAGAGAGAGTGAGAGGATGCTCAAGAGCTTAGAGGTACTTCTGAGAGCTTGAGAGTGCTTGTTCAGAACTTAGAACTTACCAGTACTGTTGTCTTATCCCGTTTATAGTAGAACGCGGTATGGTCCGTCATTAATGGTGCAGACAACTGGGGAGTTGTCAAATCGTCGAAGAATGTCAAATCGCCGTGGCTGTCAATTCACTGAGATCAATCTATGTCCTTGACAAGACAATGCCCCGAGCGCCGTGCCGCAGGTCCTTGACAGGACAACTGTCCATAGCGATCGTACGGCGTTTGGATGGGCAGGCCGACTATATGTCAGTATTCGACTGTCGGAACATCGGGTGATGACCTGAAAACACCATCGGCTGGTCTGGTGCTTGCGGAAGTCGGACATCGGCTGCCACCCCCGACAGTGAGTCAGTGATTGGGCTCAGCCGCTTGGCCGGTCGGAAACAGTATAGATCTGTTCGGTCGACATACCTTCGGTCGGACATTGTCGGCGTCCTCGTCGGAGTCGTCGGTCGGTCCGGTCGGTAGAGTCGGACGTCGGTCGGATCGATCCGAGAGTAAATCGACGTACAGAGGTCGATCGGTATATCCCAATAGTTATAATGGAACGGTCGGAATAAAAGGGTTTTCGAGCGGTCATTATCAAAGCTGATCAAGTTATTGTCGGCCTTAGTTGCTCTACTTCATCTTCTATGCCGGTTAGATAGGAGCCCCCTCTCCATGGGTTGTTTAAATTAAATTTTGATGGCTCCTTTCATGATAATCAAGGTGGTGCTATCTGGTTTATTCTTCGTGATCATGGACATCTTATTGTAGCGGATTCGAAAATTTTTTCAAGTACTTCTATAATTATGACTGAATTTCAAAGAGCTTGGGAAGGCCTTACTTCTGCTATTTACTATTTGCGTTGCATAGATCTCATTTTAGAGGAAAATTTTGCTACTATTATATCTTGAATCGCCAAATTCTTCTAACAAGCCAAATCCTTTGCTATAAGAAATTAAACTTTTGATTTTCATATTTACTTCCTTCAAAGTTCATCATGTTTAGTATGAAGCATATTTGGTAGCAGACTACTTGGCTAGTTTGCATTCCTCTATTGATTTTGCAGCTAATTTATAGTCTTTTTTCAGATCTTCATTGTTTGTTAACTCTAGATGTTGCTGGTTTTTTTTATTGGCATTGTACTTAGTTCAATAATTATTCTTCTTTTCCACTTTACCAAAAAAAAAAAAATCATGAATTAAGTTAAATAAATGTTTGGTGCATTAATATCTATAATTATAAATGAACTTGCTAAAAAAAATAGAAGAAACAATTGCTAGGATTTCACGTGATGTGTACATGGCCACATGTAGCGGATATATCTCAAAAGTAATATGCAAGTAATGCTACATTGGACTATTAAAATGCTTTGATGAGATTGGACTAACCTAATTTTGAAGATGTGGGCTTCATCAAAAGCAAGCGATTAAGCTAAGCCAAACAGGAAATTAGACGTGATATAAGCTCATACCATAGGCTGTACGTTTTCCTAGTATAGTTTCATAGAAATACCGTGTAAAGCTGTTTGGTCTGCTCATGTATAAGACTGCTCCTTTGCTTGAGACGCATGTAGACTAGAAGCTGCATCAAAACATGCATTAGGCCAATTAGTGTGCGATGCAGCATTTGTGGCCCAATTTAGTGTAAGATATTGAACACACAAGTATGGAAAACAACCCGCAGCAATTTCACAGATCATAACGTACGTTTACCTCATTCTCCTCTTGTGAAAATCTATTAGATGGATCCATGGATCACAAAATACTCTATTTTAGTTAGCTATACGTCTTGCCACTTTGCGCACCAGATGCAGCTCAAAATTTCCATTTTGTCACAATCCAATTGCATGGATTGAGCCACTACTCTATGAAATCGCTAGTTTAATGAGGGCGAAGGTATAGGCATGGTAATAGCATATAGAACTTCTCAGCTAGATTGAAGAGATACATGCCCAACGTGCATGAATAATCTTATCATGTGATTGCATAATTCTAGTATCCCATCGATGTTTGATACCCATAAATAAAAAGATATATGCTTATGTGCTGCAAATAGAACTAATTAACCTTCAAGTGCCATGGATAGCTCATGGTTAACTACTGTAGGGTATAAAATATCCTCAGCCAAAGTTCTTGACAGGATTGATCCTCCCAGGACTCCTCCGACTTTCGACTGCAGATGGTATCTCTCCGGACTTCTCCAACAGCCGGATTCTCACAGTGCTGACTGAATTCCCCCGACGGACGAACTCCCACTCCACCACCCGAGCTCCTTCAACATGAGTTCCCCGGTCATCTATTAAGCCGCCCCAAGTGCTCACTGAGCTCCACCGCCAGCCGACTTTCTACGACTATCAGCTGTTCCCCGAATCCCTTCCAAACTTCTTCCAGTCAGGTTCAACTCCAATCCGAACTACCCCGGACTTCGTCAACGACTGAACTTCTCCAACGGTAGATTCCTACAACTACCAGATTTCATCCGGATTCCTACGGGAGCCGGACCTCATTTCCGACTCCGACTGCAGGCGGACTTCGCCCGGACTCCTACGGGAGCCGGGCTCCGCCCACGACTTCACTTACGGGTAAACTTCGTCCGGACTCCTACGGGAGCCAGACTTTACCCACAACTCCAATTGCAGGAAGACTCAGCCCGGACTCCTGCGAGAGTCGGATCTCGTCTCCGATTCCGTTCGAAGGAAGACTCCGTCCGGACTTCGTCCCCGACCTCGACTGCTGGAAGGCTTCGTCCGGACTCCTACGGGAGCCGGGCTCCGTCCTCGACCCCGACTGCTGGTAAACCTCGTCCGGACTCCTAAGGGAGCCGGACTTCGCCCCTGACTTTGATTGCAGGTGGACTTCGCCCGGGCTCCTACGGAAGCCAGATCTCGTCTCCAGCTCTAGCTGCGGGAAGACTCCGCCCGGACTCCTACGGGAGCCGGACTTCGTTCCTGACTCCGGCTGCAGGTGGACTTCGTCCGGACTCCTACGGGAGCCGAGCTTCGCCCACGACTTCGCTTACAGGTAAACTTCGTCCGGACTTCACCCACAACTCCAATTGCAGGAAGACTCAGCCCGGACTCCTACGGGAGCCGGATCTCGTCTCCGACTCCGACCGAAGGAAGACTCCGTCCGAACTTCGTCCCCGACCTCGACTGCGGGAAGGCTTCGCCTGGACTCCTACGGGAGCCGGACTCCGTCCTCGACCCTGACTGCTGGTAAACTTCGTCCAGACTCCTAAGGGAGCCGGACTTCACCCCTGACTTTGATTGCAGGTGGACTTCGCTCGGACTCCTACGAGAGCCAGATCTCGTCTCCAACTCCAGCTGCGGGAAGACTCCGTCCGGACTCCTACGGGAGCCAGATCTCGTCTCCAGCTCCAACTGCGGGAAGACTCCACCCGGACTCCTACGGGAGCCGGACCTCGTTCCCGACTCCGGCTGCAGGCAGACTTCGCCCGGACTCCTACGGGAGCCGGGCTCCGCCCACGACTTCACTTACAGGTAAACTTCGTCCGGACTCCTACGGGAACCGGACTCCACCCACAACTCCCATTGCAGGAAGACTCGGCCCGGACTCCTACGGGAGCCGGATCTCGTCTCCGACTCCGATCGAAGGAAGACTCCGTCCGGACTTCATCCCCGACCTCGACTGCTGGAAGGCTTCGCCCGGACTCCTACGGGAGCCGGACTCCGTCCTCGACCCCGACTGCTGGTAAACTTCGTCCGGACTCCTAAGGGAGCCGGACTTCACCCCTGACTTTGATTGCAGGTGGACTTCGCCCGGACTCCTACGGGAGCCAGATCTCGTCTCCGACTCCAGCTGCGGGAAGACTCCGCTCGGACTTCGTCCCCGACTTCGACTGCTGGAAGACTTCGCCCAGACTCCTACGGGAGCCAGGCTCCGTCCTCGACCCCGACTGCTGGTAAACTTCGTCCGGACTCCTAAGGGAGCCAAACTTCGCCCCTGACTTTGATTGCAGGTAGACTTCGCCCGGGCTCCTACGGGAGTTAGATCTTGTCTCCGACTCCAGCTGCGGCAAGACTCCGTTCGGACTCCCGTGGGAGCTGGACCTCGTCCCCGACTTCAACTGAAGGAAGACTTCGTCCGAACTCCCACGAGAGTCAGACTCCGAGCTTCTCTCAGACGGACAACTAGCCACCCCTCTCTGCCAGACACTCCAGCCGGACTTCGGCCGACAGGCCTGGACCCTCTAGCAGGCCACAGCAACGGCCACGACTCTGCTCCACTTCGTGCGACGGATTTCGCGCGGCTCCATCACTCCCTGGCAGACCGCAATAATGGGCACAATCCTGCTCCACTTCCTGCGACAGATACCACGCGATTCCTCTATCCTCTGGCAAGTCGCGACAACGGACGCCGCTCCACCCCCCGCGACAGACTCCACGTGGCATGTCCTGGTGATAGCCACGATTCCACTCCACTACTCTTCGCAACAAACTCTTCCTGACTGTGGGCAGCCCACTGCCGGATGGTTACAAACATCGCTATCAGTCTGTTGCTCCCTCTGCCTATAAAAGGGGGGACCCCAGATACGTTATTCTCTAAGCTCTCATTTTTACCTAGAAACTCTGCTAAAATTTTCGTTCGAGCACTCCATTCTTGTTGAGGCAGAGAACTGACTTGAGCATCAGAGGGTCTTGCTGGAGCAACCCCACCTCCGGTTTAGACTTCTTTTGCAGGTCCCGACGGCGACCGCGACTCCCTCGACTCCAGCTTCTCCGACGCAGGTGGATTTTTGCACCAACAGGATTGGCGCTAGAGGAAGGGGCCTATGTCTTCGCAGTACCCTTGTTCTTAAAGGAGCGCTCAACGGGACCCCCCCGAGCATCTTTTTCGATGTCCTCTCCTCCTTTCTCCACTAGGTCTTTGCCCGATGCCTCCCCGCAAGGCATCCACGCGACGATCCACGGCCTCCGCAGCCAGATCACAGGCTCCGGCCTCACCTCCAGTTTCCCAGCCTCCTCCTCCTCCGGCAATGGCGGTTGGCGCGGAGTAATTTGACCTGCTGGTGCAGCAGGTCAAAAGCCTCACTGGAAGCTGTGCAGGCCATACAGCAGCAGCAGCAGCCGCAGGCATCAGTGCGCCTGGAAAGAGCGTCACTGAAACACCAGAATCCGACGGTAGGGCAGGCCACTTGGGCCAGCCGCCCTGTCTTTCCCGAAAAGATGAATCCGAGGGTGGAGAGCCCTCAGTCGGATCATAATTCCACCCCGAAAGATCTCTACCCCCATTCTACCAGAGGACCCTCGAGACCCGTAGTCGAGAGGATTTTCTGGACCGGAGGCTCCAGGAG
Source organism: Elaeis guineensis (assembly GCF_000442705.2). Lineage (NCBI taxonomy): Eukaryota > Viridiplantae > Streptophyta > Magnoliopsida > Arecales > Arecaceae > Elaeis > Elaeis guineensis. The sequence goes on along the minus strand of NC_025998.2, from coordinate 4,233,977 downwards.
ATGAACCGGCGGATCGAAGAACTCCGCCACGCTCCCCCCGCTTATGGTGAGGATATTTGTACTGACCCTCCCTTTTCTCAAATGATCATGCAGGAACCGATCCTGCCAAACTTCAAACTCCCCCAATTTGAAAGCTACGACGGGACTTCGGACCCGGTTGATCACCTGGAGGCCTTCCGGACGATGATGCTGCTTCATGGCGCACCCGACGCCATTCTATGCCGAGCCTTCCCATCCACCTTGAAGGGAGCGACGAGAAACTGGTACTCGATGCTGAAGTCGGGTACCATCTTTTTCTTCGATCAGATGAGCCACCAATTTGTGGCCCATTTTATCAGCAGTCGGTGCCCCCAGAAGGGTTCGGAATCCCTCATCAATATCAAGCAGAGGGAGGGGGAGTCCATTCGGGCCTACATCAACCGTTTCAATGTCGCCGCGCTGGAGGTCCGGAACTTGAACCAGTCGGTAGCGATGGCCGCTCTGAAGGGCGGCCTTCAGAAGAATGACCTTTTGTTCTCCCTAGAGAAGAAGTACCCCAAGAATTTTGCTGATCTATTGGCTCGGGCTGAAGGGTACGCTCGAGCAGAAGAAGCCTTCAAAATGAAGGACGAGAAGACTGCGAGAGAGCGGCAGGCGGGAGACTCGAGTAAGCCCACAGTCAAAAAAGGGCCGAGAGAAGCTCGGCCACGTTCTCGAACTCCTCCCGGGCACAAGCATGTCCATACTCCTCTCCGGGTGCGTAGGCAGAGAAGTTCGAACCGCGGAGTTCGGCGGGGTTCTCCATCGGGAAGATTTCGCAACTATGCCCCCCTCAATGCCTCGAAAACCCAAGTGCTGATGGAGATCAGGGAGCAGCTGCCAAGGCCGGAAAGGATGCGCACACACCCTGGGAAGCGCAATCCTAACAAGTTCTGCCTCTACCATCGTGACCACGGCCATGATACAGAGGAGTGCATTCAGCTCCGGGACGAGATCGAGGAGCTCATCAGACGAGGTCGGTCGACAGATTCATTCGATGCCGGCCTAAAGGCAGAGAGGATCGGCCAAGGGCCCTGCCGCAACCTGAACCGCCAAGGAGGGAAGAGCAGTCCGGAGATCGGCCTCCAATCGGGACCATCGACTCCATCACCGGAGGACCTCAAGGAGGAGCAGACCTTCCACGATCATGGGACTCGAGAAACCTGTAAATGTACTACTAACGACTTTGCTTTGAATCAAAATTTCTTTCGACTTTGCATGTCTTTTCCTTTTGGCATGGATTGTTACGACGGGGATAACCCCTTCAAACAATAAAACAAGGTCATGTTAGGAACAGGAGGAGAACCTCGTCCTAACATGAGCAAAATGAAAGTCGATTATTTTAAGATCGAATCGGAGGAGAGGCCATATAACGGCCCTTAAGTGCCCCCATGGTCATGTTAGGAACAGGAGGAGAATCTCGTCCTAACATGAGCAAAATGAAAGTCGATTATTTTAAGATCGGATCGGGGGAGAGGCCCATATAACGGCCCTTAAGTGCCCCCATGGCCATGTTAGGGAAAGAGGAGAACCTCGTCCTAACATAGGCAAAGTCAAAGGCCCGGTTCTTTTAGACCAGATGGGGGAGAGGCCCTACAACGCCCTTATGCACCCCACAGCCATGTTAGGGACAGGAGGAGAACCTCGCCCTAACATAGCAAAGTCAAAGTCCGATTCTTTTAGACCGGATGGGGGAGAGGCCCTACAACGCCCTTATGCGCCCCCACAGCCATGTTAGGGATAGGAGGAGAACCTCGCCCTAACATAACAAAGTCAAAGGCCGATTCTTTTAGACCGGATGGGGGGAGAGGCCCTACAATGCCTTATGCACCCCCACAGCCATGTTAGGGACAGGAGGAGAACCTCGCCCTAACATAGCAAAGTCAAAGGCCCGTTCTTTTAGACCGGATGGGGGAGAGGCCCTACAACGCCCTATGTGCCCCCACAGTCATGTTAGGAATAGGAAGAAAATCTCATCCTGACATTAGCAAAGTCGAAGACCCGTTTTTTAGACCGGATGGGGGGAGAGGCCCTCGCAACGACCTCTATGTGCCCCCACAGCCCCGTTGGGAACAGAAGGAGAATCTGTCCTAACCTGAGCTGAGACGACTGCGTCAAGAACAGAAGGAGAACCTCGTC